>NC_034202.2:24321115-24644408 GCF_002021735.2 Oncorhynchus kisutch
AGGAGAGTGATAGGGTGGAGGGCTGGGGGCAGGAGAGTGATAGAGTGGAGGGCTGGGGGCAGGAGAGTGATAGGGTGGAGGGCTGGGGGCAGGAGAGCTATAATAAAGGTTGGAGATCTGGGGCAGGAGAGTGATAGAGTGTAGGGCTGGAGGCAGGAGAGTGATAGGGTGGAGGGCTGGGGGCAGGAGAGTGATAGGGTGGAGGGCTGGAGGCAGGAGAGTGAAAGGGTGGAGGGCTGGGGGCAGGAGAGTGATAGGGTGGAGGGCTGGGGGCAGGAGAGTGATAGCGTGGAGGGCTGGGGGCAGGAGAGTGATAGGTTGGAGGGCTGGAGGCAGGAGAGTGAGAGGGTGGAGGGCTTGGGGCAGGAGAGTGATACGGTGGAGGGCTGGGGCAGGAGAGTGATAGGGTGGAGGGCTGGGGGCAGGAGAGTGAAAGGGTGGACGGCTTGGGGCAGGAGAGTGATAGTGTGGAGGGCTGGGTAAAGGAGAGTGATAGAGTGGAGGGCTGGGGACAGGAGAGTGATATGGTGGAGGGCTGGGGGCAGGAGAGTGATATGGTGGAGGGCTGGGGGCAGGAGAGTGATAGAGTGGAGGGCTGGGGGTAGGAGAGTGATAGGGTGGAGGGCTGGGGGCAGGAGAGTGATAGAGTGGAGGGCTGGGGGCAGGAGAGTGATAGAGTGGAGGGCTGGGGGCAGGAGAGTGAAAGGGTGGAGGGCTGGGGGCAGGAGAGTGATAGGGTGGAGGGCTGGGTAAAGGAGAGTGATAGGGTGGAGGGCTTGGGTAAAGGAGAGTGAGAGGGTGGAGGGCTGGGTAAAGGAGAGTGATAGGGTGGAGGGCTGGGGGTAGGAGTGGAGGGCTGGGGGCAGGAGAGTGATAGAGTGGAGGGCTGGGGGCAGGAGAGTGAAAGGGTGGACGGCTTGGGGCAGGAGAGTGATAGTGTGGAGGGCTGGGTAAAGGAGAGTGATAGAGTGGAGGGCTGGGTAAAGGAGAGTGATAGGGTGGAGGGCTTGGGTAAAGGAGAGTGAGAGGGTGGAGGGCTGGGTAAAGGAGAGTGATAGAGTGGAGGGCTGGGGGCAGGAGAGTGATAGGGTGGAGGGCTGGGGGCAGGAGAGTGATAGGGTGGAGGGCTGGGGGCAGGAGAGTTATAGGGTGGAGGGCTGGGGGCAGGAGAGTGAAAGGGTGGACGGCTTGGGTCAGGAGAGTGATAGTGTGGAGGGCTGGGTAAAGGAGAGTGATAGAGTGGAGGGCTGGGGACAGGAGAGTGATATGGTGGAGGGCTGGGGGCAGGAGAGTGATATGGTGGAAGGCTGGGGGCAGGAGAGTGATAGAGTGGAGGGCTGGGGGCAGGAGAGTGATAGGGTGGAGGGCTGGGGGCAGGAGAGTGATAGAGTGGAGGGCTGGGGGCAGGAGCGTGAAAGGGTGGAGGGCTTGGGGCAGGAGAGTGATAGTGTGGAGGGCTGGGGGCAGGAGAGTGATAGGGTGGAGGGCTGGATAAAGGAGAGTGATAGGGTGGAGGGCTTGGGTAAAGGAGAGTGAGAAGGTGGAGGGCAGGGTAAAGGAGAGTGATAGAGTGGAGGGCTGGGGGCAGGAGAGTGATAGGGTGGAGGGCTGGGGGAAGGAGTGGAGGGCTGGGGGCAGGAGAGTGATAGAGTGGAGGGCTGGGTGCAGGAGAGTGATAGAGTGGAGGGCTGGGGGCAGGAGAGCGATAGAGTGGAGGGCTGGGGGCAGGAGAGTGATAGGGTGGAGGGCTGGGGGCAGGAGAGTGATAGAGTGGAGGGCTGGGGGCAGGAGAGTGATAGAGTGGAGGGCTGGGGGCAGGAGAGTGATAGGGTGGAGGGCTGGGGGCAGGAGAGTGATAGAGTGGAGGGCTGGGGGAAGGAGAGTGATAGGGTGGAGGGCTGGGGGCAGGAGAGTGATAGAGTGGAGGGCTGGGGGCAGGAGAGTGATATAGTGGAGGGCTGGGGGCAGGAGAGTGATAGGGTGGAGGGCTGGGGATAGGAGAGTGATAGAGTGGAGGGCTGGGGGCAGGAGAGTGATAGGGTGGAGGGCTGGGGCAGGAGAGTGATAGAGTGGAGGGCTGGGGGCAGGAGAGTGATAGAGTGGAGGGCTGGGGGCAGGAGAGTGATAGAGTGGAGGGCTGGGGGCAGGAGAGCTATAATAAAGGTTGGAGAGCTGGGGGCAGGAGAGTGATAGAGTGTAGGGCTGGAGGCAGGAGAGTGATAGGGTGGAGGGCTGGGGGCAGGAGAGTGATAGAGTGGAGGGCTGGGGGCAGGAGAGTGATAGGGTGGAGGGCTGGGGGCAGGAGAGCGATAGGGTGGAGGGCTGGGGGCAGGAGAGTGATAGGTTGGAGGGCTGGAGGCAGGAGAGTGAAAGGGTGGAGGGCTGGGGGCAGGAGAGTGATAGGGTGGAGGGCTGAGGGCAGGAGAGTGATAGGGTGGAGGGCTGGAGGCAGGAGAGTGATAGGTTGGAGGGCTGGAGGCAGGAGAGTGATAGGGTGGAGGGCTGGGGGCAGGAGAGTGAGAGTGGAGGGCTGGGGGCAGGAGAGTGATAGAGTGGAGGGCTGGGTAAAGGAGAGTGATAGGGTGGAGGGCTGGGGGCAGGAGAGTGATAGGTTGGAGGGCTGGAGGCAGGAGAGTGAAAGGGTGGAGGGCTGGGGGCAGGAGAGTGATAGGGTGGAGGGCTGGGGGCAGGAGAGTGATAGGGTGGAGGGCTTGGGGCAGGAGAGTGATAGGGTGGAGGGCTGGGTAAAGGAGAGTGATAGGGTGGAGGGCTGGGGGCAGGAGAGTGATAGGGTGGAGGGCTGGGGGCAGGAGAGTGATAGGGTGGAGGGCTGGGGGCAGGAGAGTGATAGGGTGGAGGGCTGGGGGCAGGAGAGTGATAGAGTGGAGGGCTGGGGGCAGGAGAGTGATAGGGTAGAGGGCTGGGGGCAGGAGAGTGATAGAGTGGAGGGCTGGGGGCAGGAGAGCTATAATAAAGGTTGGAGAGCTGGGGGCAGGAGAGTGATAGAGTGTAGGGCTGGAGGCAGGAGAGTGATAGGGTGGAGGGCTGGGGGCAGGAGAGTGATAGAGTGGAGGGCTGGGGGCAGGAGAGTGATAGGGTGGAGGGCTGGGGGCAGGAGAGCTATAATAAAGGTTGGAGAGCTGGGGCAGGAGAGTGATAGAGTGTAGGGCTGGAGGCAGGAGAGTGATAGGGTGGAGGGCTGGGGGCAGGAGAGTGATAGGGTGGAGGGCTGGAGGCAGGAGAGTGAAAGGGTGGAGGGCTGGGGGCAGGAGAGTGATAGGGTGGAGGGCTGGGGGCAGGAGAGTGATAGCGTGGAGGGCTGGGGGCAGGAGAGTGATAGGTTGGAGGGCTGGAGGCAGGAGAGTGAGAGGGTGGAGGGCTTGGGGCAGGAGAGTGATAGGGTGGAGGGCTGGGGCAGGAGAGTGATAGGGTGGAGGGCTGGGGGCAGGAGAGTGATAGTGTGGAGGGCTGGGTAAAGGAGAGTGATATGGTGGAGGGCTGGGGGCAGGAGAGTGATATGGTGGAGGGCTGGGGGCAGGAGAGTGATAGAGTGGAGGGCTGGGGGCAGGAGAGTGATAGGGTGGAGGGCTGGGGGCAGGAGAGTGATAGAGTGGAGGGCTGGGGGCAGGAGAGTGATAGAGTGGAGGGCTGGGGGCAGGAGAGTGAAAGGGTGGAGGGCTTGGGGCAGGAGAGTGATAGTGTGGAGGGCTGGGGGCAGGAGAGTGATAGTGTGGAGGGCTGGGGGCAGGAGAGTGATAGGGTGGAGGGCTGGGTAAAGGAGAGTGATAGGGTGGAGGGCTTGGGTAAAGGAGAGTGAGAGGGGTGGAGGGCTGGGTAAAGGAGAGTGATAGAGTGGAGGGCTGGGGGCAGGAGAGTGATAGGGTGGAGGGCTGGGGGTAGGAGTGGAGGGCTGGGGGCAGGAGAGTGATAGGGTGGAGGGCTGGGGGTAGGAGTGGAGGGCTGGGGGCAGGAGAGTGAAAGGGTGGACGGCTTGGGGCAGGAGAGTGATAGTGTGGAGGGCTGGGTAAAGGAGAGTGATAGAGTGGAGGGCTGGGTAAAGGAGAGTGATAGGGTGGAGGGCTTGGGTAAAGGAGAGTGAGAGGGTGGAGGGCTGGGTAAAGGAGAGTGATAGAGTGGAGGGCTGGGGGCAGGAGAGTGATAGGGTGGAGGGCTGGGGGCAGGAGAGTGATAGGGTGGAGGGCTGGGAGTAGGAGTGGAGGGCTGGGGACAGGAGAGTGATAGGGTGGAGGGCTGGGGGCAGGAGAGTGAAAGGGTGGACGGCTTGGGTCAGGAGAGTGATAGTGTGGAGGGCTGGGTAAAGGAGAGTGATAGAGTGGAGGGCTGGGGACAGGAGAGTGATATGGTGGAGGGCTGGGGGCAGGAGAGTGATATGGTGGAAGGCTGGGGGCAGGAGAGTGATAGAGTGGAGGGCTGGGGGCAGGAGAGTGATAGGGTGGAGGGCTGGGGGCAGGAGAGTGATAGAGTGGAGGGCTGGGGGCAGGAGAGTGAAAGGGTGGAGGGCTTGGGGCAGGAGAGTGATAGTGTGGAGGGCTGGGGGCAGGAGAGTGATAGGGTGGAGGGCTGGATAAAGGAGAGTGATAGGGTGGAGGGCTTGGGTAAAGGAGAGTGAGAAGGTGGAGGGCAGGGTAACGGAGAGTGATAGAGTGGGGGGCTGGGGGCAGGAGAGTGATAGGGTGGAGGGCTGGGGGAAGGAGTGGAGGGCTGGGGGGCAGGAGAGTGATAGAGTGGAGGGCTGGGGGCAGGAGAGTGATAGAGTGGAGGGCTGGGGGCAGGAGAGTGATAGAGTGGAGGGCTATGGGCAGGAGAGTGATAGGGTGCAGGGCTGGGGGCAGGAGAGTGATAGAGTGGAGGGCTGGAGGCAGGAGAGTGATAGAGTGGAGGGCTGGGGGCAGGAGAGTGATAGGGTGGAGGGCTGGGTAAAGGAGAGTGATAGAGTGGAGGGCTAGGGGCAGGAGAGTGATAGGGTGGAGGGCTGGGGGCAGGAGTGGAGGGCTGGGGGCAGGAGAGTGATAGGGTGGAGGGCTGGGGGTAGGAGTGGAGGGCTGGGGGCAGGAGAGTGAAAGGGTGGACGGCTTGGGGCAGGAGAGTGATAGTGTGGAGGGCTGGGTAAAGGAGAGTGATAGAGTGGAGGGCTGGGTAAAGGAGAGTGATAGGGTGGAGGGCTTGGGTAAAGGAGAGTGAGAGGGTGGAGGGCTGGGTAAAGGAGAGTGATAGGGTGGAGGGCTGGGGGCAGGAGAGTGATAGGGTGGAGGGCTGGGAGTAGGAGTGGAGGGCTGGGGGCAGGAGAGTGATAGGGTGGAGGGCTGGGGGCAGGAGAGTGAAAGGGTGGACGGCTTGGGTCAGGAGAGTGATAGTGTGGAGGGCTGGGTAAAGGAGAGTGATAGAGTGGAGGGCTGGGGACAGGAGAGTGATATGGTGGAGGGCTGGGGGCAGGAGAGTGATATGGTGGAAGGCTGGGGGCAGGAGAGTGATAGAGTGGAGGGCTGGGGGCAGGAGAGTGATAGGGTGGAGGGCTGGGGGCAGGAGAGTGATAGAGTGGAGGGCTGGGGGCAGGAGAGTGAAAGGGTGGAGGGCTTGGGGGCAGGAGAGTGATAGTGTGGAGGGCTGGGGGCAGGAGAGTGATAGGGTGGAGGGCTGGATAAAGGAGAGTGATAGGGTGGAGGGCTTGGGTAAAGGAGAGTGAGAAGGTGGAGGGCAGGGTAACGGAGAGTGATAGAGTGGGGGGCTGGGGGCAGGAGAGTGATAGGGTGGAGGGCTGGGGGAAGGAGTGGAGGGCTGGGGGCAGGAGAGTGATAGAGTGGAGGGCTGGGGGCAGGAGAGTGATAGAGTGGAGGGCTATGGGCAGGAGAGTGATAGGGTGCAGGGCTGGGGGCAGGAGAGTGATAGAGTGGAGGGCTGGAGGCAGGAGAGTGATAGAGTGGAGGGCTGGGGGCAGGAGAGTGATAGGGTGGAGGGCTGGGTAAAGGAGAGTGATAGAGTGGAGGGCTAGGGGCAGGAGAGTGATAGGGTGGAGGGCTGGGGGCAGGAGAGTGATAGAGTGGAGGGCTGGGGGCAGGAGAGTGATAGGGTGGAGGGCTGGGGGCAGGAGAGTGATAGAGTGGAGGGCTAGGGGAAGGAGAGTGATAGAGTGGAGGGCTGGGGGCAGGAGAGTGATAGGGTGGAGGGCTGGGGGCAGGAGAGTGATAGAGTGGAGGGCTGGGGGCAGGAGAGTGATAGAGTGGAGGGCTGGGGGCAGGAGAGTGATAGAGTGGAGGGCTGGGGGCAGGAGTGATAGGGTGGAGGGCTGGGGGCAAGAGAGTGATAGAGTGGAGGGCTAGGGGCAGGAGAGTGATAGAGTGGAGGGCTGGGGGCAGGAGAGTGATAGAGTGGAGGGCTGGGGGCAGGAGAGTGATAGAGTGGAGGGCTGGGGGCAGGAGAGTGATAGGGTGGAGGGCTGGGGGCAGGAGAGTGATAGAGTGGAGGGCTGGGGGCAGGAGAGTGATAGAGTGGAGGGCTGGGGGCAGGAGAGTGATAGGGTGGAGGGCTGGGGGCAGGAGAGTGATAGAGTGGAGGGCTGGGGGCAGGAGAGTGATAGAGTGGAGGGCTGGGGGCAGGAGAGCTATAATAAAGGTTGGAGAGCTGGGGCAGGAGAGTGATAGAGTGTAGGGCTGGAGGCAGGAGAGTGATAGGGTGGAGGGCTGGGGGCAGGAGAGTGATAGAGTGGAGGGCTGGGGGCAGGAGAGTGATAGGGTGGAGGGCTGGGGGCAGGAGAGCGATAGGGTGGAGGGCTGGGGGCAGGAGAGTGATAGGTTGGAGGGCTGGAGGCAGGAGAGTGAAAGGGTGGAGGGCTGGGGGCAGGAGAGTGATAGGGTGGAGGGCTGAGGGCAGGAGAGTGATAGGGTGGAGGGCTGGAGGCAGGAGAGTGATAGGTTGGAGGGCTGGAGGCAGGAGAGTGATAGGGTGGAGGGCTGGGGGCAGGAGAGTGATAGAGTGGAGGGCTGGGGGCAGGAGAGTGATAGAGTGGAGGGCTGGGTAAAGGAGAGTGATAGGGTGGAGGGCTGGGGGCAGGAGAGTGATAGGGTGGAGGGCTGGGGGCAGGAGAGTGATAGGGTGGAGGGCTGGGGGCAGGAGAGTGATAGGTTGGAGGGCTGGAGGCAGGAGAGTGAAAGGGTGGAGGGCTTGGGGAGGGAGAGTGATAGGGTGGAGGGCTGGGTAAAGGAGAGTGATAGAGTGGAGGGCTGGGGGCAGGAGAGTGATAGGGTGGAGGGCTTGGGGCAGGAGAGCGATAGGGTGGAGGGCTGGGGGCAGGAGAGTGATAGGGTGGAGGGCTGGGGGCAGGAGAGTGATAGGGTGGAGGGCTTGGGGCAGGAGAGTGATAGGGTGGAGGGCTGGGTAAAGGAGAGTGATAGGGTGGAGGGCTGGGTAAAGGAGAGTGATAGGGTGGAGGGCTGGGGGCAGGAGAGTGATAGGGTGGAGGGCTGGGGGCAGGAGAGTGATAGGGTGGAGGGCTGGGGGCAGGAGAGTGATAGAGTGGAGGGCTGGGGGCAGGAGAGTGATAGGGTAGAGGGCTGGGGGCAGGAGAGTGATAGAGTGGAGGGCTGGGGGCAGGAGAGCTATAATAAAGGTTGGAGAGCTGGGGGCAGGAGAGTGATAGAGTGTAGGGCTGGAGGCAGGAGAGTGATAGGGTGGAGGGCTGGGGGCAGGAGAGTGATAGGGTGGAGGGCTGGGGGCAGGAGAGCTATAATAAAGGTTGGAGAGCTGGGGCAGGAGAGTGATAGCGTGGAGGGCTGGGGGCAGGAGAGTGATAGGTTGGAGGGCTTGGGGCAGGAGAGTGATAGGGTGGAGGGCTGGGGCAGGAGAGTGATAGGGTGGAGGGCTGGGGGCATGAGAGTGAAAGGGTGGACGGCTTGGGGCAGGAGAGTGATAGTGTGGAGGGCTGGGTAAAGGAGAGTGATAGAGTGGAGGGCTGGGGACAGGAGAGTGATATGGTGGAGGGCTGGGGGCAGGAGAGTGATATGGTGGAGGGCTGGGGGCAGGAGAGTGATAGGGTGGAGGGCTGGGGGCAGGAGAGTGATAGAGTGGAGGGCTGGGGGCAGGAGAGTGATAGAGTGGAGGGCTGGGGGCAGGAGAGTGAAAGGGTGGAGGGCTTGGGGCAGGAGAGTGATAGTGTGGAGGGCTGGGGGCAGGAGAGTGATAGGGTGGAGGGCTGGGTAAAGGAGAGTGATAGGGTGGAGGGCTTGGGTTAAGGAGAGTGAGAGGGTGGAGGGCTGGGTAAAGGAGAGTGATAGAGTGGAGGGCTGGGGGCAGGAGAGTGATAGGGTGGAGGGCTGGGGGTAGGAGTGGAGGGCTGGGGGCAGGAGAGTGATAGAGTGGAGGGCTGGGGGCAGGAGAGTGAAAGGGTGGACGGCTTGGGGCAGGAGAGTGATAGTGTGGAGGGCTGGGTAAGGAGAGTGATAGAGTGGAGGGCTGGGTAAAGGAGAGTGATAGGGTGGAGGGCTTGGGTAAAGGAGAGTGAGAGGGTGGAGGGCTGGGTAAAGGAGAGTGATAGAGTGGAGGGCTGGGGGCAGGAGAGTGATAGGGTGGAGGGCTGGGGGCAGGAGAGTGATAGGGTGGAGGGCTGGGAGTAGGAGTGGAGGGCTGGGGGCAGGAGAGTGATAGGGTGGAGGGCTGGGGGCAGGAGAGTGAAAGGGTGGACGGCTTGGGTCAGGAGAGTGATAGTGTGGAGGGCTGGGTAAAGGAGAGTGATAGAGTGGAGGGCTGGGGACAGGAGAGTGATATGGTGGAGGGCTGGGGGCAGGAGAGTGATATGGTGGAAGGCTGGGGGCAGGAGAGTGATAGAGTGGAGGGCTGGGGGCAGGAGAGTGATAGGGTGGAGGGCTGGGGGCAGGAGAGTGATAGAGTGGAGGGCTGGGGGCAGGAGAGTGAAAGGGTGGAGGGTTTGGGGCAGGAGAGTGATAGTGTGGAGGGCTGGGGGCAGGAGAGTGATAGGGTGGAGGGCTGGATAAAGGAGAGTGATAGGGTGGAGGGCTTGGGTAAAGGAGAGTGAGAAGGTGGAGGGCAGGGTAAAGGAGAGTGATAGAGTGGAGGGCTGGGGGCAGGAGAGTGATAGGGTGGAGGGCTGGGGGAAGGAGTGGAGGGCTGGGGGCAGGAGAGTGATAGAGTGGAGGGCTAGGGGCAGGAGAGTGATAGAGTGGAGGGCTGGGGGCAGGAGAGTGATAGAGTGGAGGGCTAGGGGCAGGAGAGTGATAGGGTGGAGGGCTGGGGGCAGGAGAGTGATAGAGTGGAGGGCTAGGGGCAGGAGAGTGATAGGGTGGAGGGCTGGGGGCAGGAGAGTGATAGAGTGGAGGGCTGGGGGGCAGGAGAGTGATAGAGTGGAGGGCTAGGGGCAGGAGAGTGATAGGGTGGAGGGCTGGGGGCAGGAGAGTGATAGAGTGGAGGGCTGGGGGCAGGAGAGTGATAGAGTGGAGGGCTAGGGGCAGGAGAGTGATAGAGTGGAGGGCTAGGGGCAGGAGAGTGATAGGGTAGAGGGCTGGGGCAGGAGAGTGATAGGGTGGAGGGCTGGGGGCAGGAGAGTGAAAGGGTGGACGGCTTGGGGCAGGAGAGTGATAGTGTGGAGGGCTGGGTAAATGAGAGTGATAGAGTGGAGGGCTGGGGACAGGAGAGTGATATGGTGGAGGGCTGGGGGCAGGAGAGTGATATGGTGGAGGGCTGGGGGCAGGAGAGTGATATGGTGGAGGGCTGGGGGCAGGAGAGTGATATGGTGGAGGGCTGGGGGCAGGAGAGTGATAGTGTGGAGGGCTGGGGGGCAGGAGAGTGATAGGGTGGAGGGCTGGGTAAGGAGAGTGATAGGGTGGAGGGCTTGGGTAAAGGAGAGTGAGAGGGTGGAGGGCTGGGTAAAGGAGAGTGATAGAGTGGAGGGCTGGGGGCAGGAGAGTGATAGGGTGGAGGGCTGGGGGTAGGAGTTTAGGGCTGGGGGCAGGAGAGTGATAGAGTGGAGGGCTGGGGGCAGGAGAGTGAAAGGGTGGACGGCTTGGGGCAGGAGAGTGATAGTGTGGAGGGCTGGGTAAAGGAGAGTGATAGAGTGGAGGGCTGGGTAAAGGAGAGTGATAGGGTGGAGGGCTGGGAGTAGGAGTGGAGGGCTGGGGGCAGGAGAGTGATAGGGTGGAGGGCTGGGGGCAGGAGAGTGAAAGGGTGGACGGCTTGGGGCAGGAGAGTGATAGTGTGGAGGGCTGGGTAAAGGAGAGTGATAGAGTGGAGGGCTGGGGACAGGAGAGTGATATGGTGGAGGGCTGGGGGCAGGAGAGTGATATGGTGGAAGGCTGGGGGCAGGAGAGTGATAGAGTGGAGGGCTGGGGGCAGGAGAGTGATAGGGTGGAGGGCTGGGGGCAGGAGAGTGATAGAGTGGAGGGCTGGGGGCTGGGGGCAGGAGAGTGAAAGGGTGGAGGGCTTGGGGCAGGAGAGTGATAGTGTGGAGGGCTTGGGGCAGGAGAGTGATAGGGTGGAGGGCTGGGTAAAGGAGAGTGATAGGGTGGAGGGCTTGGGTAAAGGAGAGTGAGAAGGTGGAGGGCAGGGTAAAGGAGAGTGATAGAGTGGAGGGCTGGGGGCAGGAGAGTGATAGGGTGGAGGGCTGGGGGAAGGAGTGGAGGGCTGGGGGCAGGAGAGTGATAGAGTGGAGGGCTAGGGGCAGGAGAGTGATAGGGTGGAGGGCTGGGGGCAGTAGAGTGATAGAGTGGAGGGCTAGGGGCAGGAGAGTGATAGGGTGGAGGGCTGGGGGCAGGAGAGTGATCGAGTGGAGGGCTGGTTGGCAGGAGAGTGATAGAGTGGAGGGCTGGGGGCAGGAGAGTGATAGGGTGGAGGGCTGGGGGCAGGAGAGTGATAGGGTAGAGGGCTGGGGGCAGGAGAGTGATAGAGTGGAGGGCTGGGGGTAGGAGAGTGATAGGTTGGAGGGCTGGGGGCAGGAGAGTGATAGGTTGGAGGGCTTGGGGCAGGAGAGTGATAGGGTGGAGGGCTGGGTAAAGGAGAGTGATAGAGTGGAGGGCTGGGTAAAGGAGAGTGATAGAGTGGAGGGCTGGGGGCAGGAGAGTGATAGGGTGGAGGGCTTGGGGCAGGAGAGTGATAGGGTGGAGGGCTGGGGGCAGGAGAGTGATAGGGTGGAGGGCTGGGGGCAGGAGAGTGATAGGGTGGAGGGCTGGGTAAAGGAGAGTGATAGGGTGGAGGGCTGGGGGCAGGAGAGTGATAGGGTGGAGGGCTGGGGGCAGGAGAGTGATAGGGTGGAGGGCTGGGGGCAGGAGAGTGATAGGGTGGAGGGCTGGGTAAAGGAGAGTGATAGGGTGGAGGGCTGGGGGCAGGAGAGTGATAGAGTGGAGGGCTGGGGGCAGGAGAGTGATAGGGTGGAGGGCTGGGGGCAGAAGAGTGATAGGGTGGAGGGCTGGGGGCAGGAGAGTGATAGGGTGGAGGGCTGGGGGCAGGAGAGTGATAGGGTGGAGGGCTGGGGGCAGGAGAGTGATAGAGTGGAGGGCTGGGGGCAGGAGAGTGAAAGGGTGGAGGGCTTGGGGCAGGAGAGTGATAGTGTGGAGTGCTGGGTAAAGGAGAGTGATAGAGTGGAGGGCTGGGGGCAGGAGAGTGATATGGTGGAGGGCTGGGGTAGGAGAGTGATATGGTGGAGGGCTGGGGGCAGGAGAGTGATAGAGTGGAGGGCTGGGGGCAGGAGAGTGATAGGGTGGAGGGCTGGGGGCAGGAGAGTGATAGAGTGGAGGGCTGGGGGCAGGAGAGTGAAAGGGTAGAGGGCTTGGGGCAGGAGAGTTATAGGGTGGAGGGCTGGGTAAAGGAGAGTGATAGGGTGGAGGGCTTGGGTAAAGGAGAGTGATAGGGTGGAGGGCTGGGTAAAGGAGAGTGATAGGGTGGAGGGCTGGGTAAAGGAGAGTGATAGAGTGGAGGGCTGGGGGCAGGAGAGTGATAGGGTGGAGGGCTGGGGTTAGGAGTGGAGGGCTGGTGGCAGGAGAGTGATAGAGTGGAGGGCTTGGGGCGGGAGAATACGCCCCTGTCCAATCAGGATGTACCACTCTCTGTCATCTCCCTGTCCAATCAGGATGTACCACTCTCTGTCCTCCCCCTGTCCAATCAGGATGTACCACTCTGTCCTCCCCCTGTCCAATCAGGATGTACCACTCTCTGTCCTCTCCCAGTCCAATCAGGATGTACCACTCTCTGTCCTTCCCCTGTCCAATCAGGATGTACCACTCTCTGTCCTCCTCCTGTCCAATCAGGATGTACCACTCTCTGTCCTCCTCCTGTCCAATCAGGATGTACCACTCTCTGTCCTCCCCCTGTCCAATCAGGATGTACCACTCTGTCCTCCCCCTGTCCAATCAGGATGTACCACTCTCTGTCCTCCCCCAGTCCAATCAGGATGTACCACTCTCTGTCCTTCCCCTGTCCAATCAGGATGTACCACTCTCTGTCCTCCTCCTGTCCAATCAGGATGTACCACTCTCTGCCCTCCCCCTGTCCAGTCAGGATGTACCACTTTGTCCTCCTCCTGTCCAATCAGGATGTACCACTCTCTGTCCTCCCCCTGTCCAGTCAGAAGCTAAAGGAATGGCATGGTGGTGGGTGGCAGATGGCAACAAGCTGACCTTTAATGGCAGAGACACTTCATTAGTGATTGTGAGATGTGAGCAGATCAGGCGTTAACTGAGAGAGGTGTTGCTTGACAAGCTTTCAGCTGAGAGGAAATGTGTGCCACACAGCCAGGCATAATGCAGAGAGACACTGAAACAGAGGGACAAGGAGAGAGGAGAGGAAGAGAGATAGAGAGACAGAGCGAGAGAGAGAGAGGAGCGACCTGAAGAGAGACAGAGTAAGTCACAGTGATACCAGCAGGGATACCTTTTTCTGAACCAATTATTCTGCCGCTGAGGGTTGTGCTCTGCCCAGACAGGGCCAGTGAAGGGAAATCATTCAGAGGGCTCCAGGCTGTAGAGAAGCATGGGGACAGGACCCGAGACCTGGGAAAGGACGGATCGCAAACAACTACCTGAGTGACATGGAACTCACAGAGATACGACACTTTGGGTTGAAGGTTAAAATAGCAGGAGCAGCTAACGCTCTATAGAGCTTTAAGATCCAATGCGGCCGTTTTGATCTCAATATCAAACCATTTCTGGGTAACAAAGTACCTTACCGTGATTATTTCAATTAAAATAGTCAAAAAGGAACAAAAATAGCTTGTTAACAAAGAGCCATTTCTCAAGTCTTAGTGGGGAGGGGAAAACTGAAAACTAACTATTGGCAGAGAGGTTTGGAAATCTCTTTCTTATTGCTCTATTAACTCATTTACCACCTGATGATGTCACCAGGCAGCCAAAATGCCATCCCGCCAAAACAGGCTGAAATTTCAGGCAATCTTTTCAAACAGCTCTTTCACTGAAAGGGAATCATCAAGATTTGTCACATTTCACAGTAATGTTCCAACCTCATAGTTTGGAAATATATATAAAACACATGAAATCATGTTTTTGACTGCACTGAGCCTTTAACAGCTCATACAGAAGAGAGAGAGATTGCACGCATGCGTGCGTCAGCGTGCATGCACGTGTCTTTGCTGAGTGTGTACACATGTGCCTGTCTGCCTGCCCCAGGCTCCCGTGGGTTCACCCAGGATTCTCTCTTTAACCATGCTCACCACCTGTGACAAATGCAGCATGATGTTGTGCTGTGAGTCTGACTGAGGACGAGCTAATGAAGTCAATGTGCTTCTCTCTCTGGGCTCAAGGCCAAGTCAATTCTAATAGGCTGTGTGAAGAGAGTGAGAGAGAGGGAAGAAATTGTCTATAAGACACCTCATATACAGTGCAGTAGCATCATCTGACATCCATCACAGTATGCTTAGTATTCTTCCCAGCCACATGTCTTGTCCACAAGGAACACTATATACAGTAATCCTGGCAAGTTTATATGTGCAAATGTGTGTTATGTTTTTCAACTGCAGCCACTTTATCCAGTTATATGTATTTGTATATGTATTTTTAACATCAATCCATCACCAAGGCAACAGTATACTTGACTGACCATCGTCAATACACAATCCTTGATCTATATCTTAAATCTTTGTTTTACATAATGGATCTTTTTGAAGAAATAGGATAAATCACTCTGTCTGTAATTTTCCTCTGAAAAGAATGTTTGACAAAGAATGCGCTTGTTTTATGTGTTCCATGGCAATTCCCTTTCCTTTTGTGGGCGTTGTGCGTTAACTTTTCTAAAGCATGGCTCAGTGAAAGTGAAATGAAACATCCCCCATCTATGAGTCGGTGAATACACAGTGATCAATGTGCTGGGTAACAAAACACCCTAGTGGAAGAGGTAGGTCCTTCAGATATATATAAGCCTAACAGATGGAAGGGTCATCTGCTGCATCATGACCCGTTAATGGCTTTATAATGATGCCCTCTTCCAGACCGAGGGAACGCTTCTGATGGAGAAACAGCACAACTGCATGAAAAGGTGGCGCAGTGGTCTAAGGCACTGCATCTCAGTCCAAGAGGTGTCACTACAGTCCCTGGTATGAATCCAGACTGTATCACATCCGGCTGTGATTGGGAGTCCCATAGGGCGGCGCACAATTGGCTCAGCGCCGTCCAGGTTTTGCCGGGGTAGGCCGTCATTGTAAATAAGAATTTGTTCTTAACTGACTTGCCTAGTTAATTATAAAATGTTATTTAATGTAAACATATCCAACTTCAGGTTTATGGTAATGTGTTAAAGCAGTAAATGTTCATTTGAATTATAATTTGAAAAAGCCAGCTGAATGCTTTGGGGTACTGAATAAAACATGTATAGAACAAGTATTTCATCTTCAGTTCTCTGGAAAATATTTTGATACAAATAGGATACATTGTACATTAAGTAGTACATAATCAGTAAACAAAGCACAAAACATACAAAGTCATAAACTATAGTCAGTCTCTACAAAATACTGAATCATTTTCTGTACAAATATATATTAAGTGCACAAAAACCTGGAAAATAGTTCACCTTCATAATTTGTTTACAATCCCAATGTGTTCCTTTACAATAGCAAAGTAGCAATACATTTTTTTGTCATGCTTCTTGCTGCATTTGCATTCAGTCTGAGGAAAATAATTAATGTACAGTATATTGGCAGTGTATTGCTATTGGGTGCCATAGAACGTATATAAAACCTTAAGTGGGCAAACTGACATTTCTCTGGAAGTCATTTCTGTGTACAAAATGAGTGTTGAAATGAAAATGGAGGGTAAGTGGGGTGATCTGCCGTTGTAAACTGATAACAGAGTGAGTACAGCTCAAAAGGCATTCACATTCCCAGCTCCCCTCCTCTCCTTTCTCACCAGACGTTGTGCTGGAAGGCATTCTAGAACCTAATTAACTCCTCTGACATGCTGTGAATTCTCATCTGCCTCCCTGACTCGGATGACTAAGAGATAGACTGATTGAAAAAAATCCCATTTAGGTTTCAATCTCCAAATTAGACATGGCAAACAATATCTTGGCGCTAATGCTCACTGATTATCAGTCTCATTTTACACAAGGTTGGTGAAAAAAATGGCCTTCATTTATCCCAGCAACAGGCGATTATTACCAGCCAAACCCTTACCCTCCTCATTCACACACAAAAAAACTACTGCACTCTGAGTACAAAAAAATCTATTGACAGTACAAACATTGCACAACATCAATGAGGTTAAAAAGAGAGGGAAATTAGATTTGCTACATCTTGAGAATATGGGTAGAAAAGAAAGTGGTTCTTCATAGTGTGATCTATAGCTACATCTGATCAACCCTAGTGAGTTAACCTCCTGGGGTAATAGTATTGATTGCTTACTCAGAGCTCAGGGTTGTATTGCAGATGCTGTCACACTAGGCCAGGCCTGTAGAAAAACACTACTTGTGAAAAAGGCATGATGCTGCCTACTTCTTCTGCACAATGTCCACCAGTCCTGTTATCCAGCCCTGTCAAGCTGTCAAGAGCTCGCTCCCTCTCTCGCTCTCTCTCTCTCTCCCTCTCTCTCCCTCGCTCCCTCTCTCTCTCTCTCCCCCCTCTCTCTCTCTCTCCCTCTCCCTCTCTCTCTCTCTCCCTCTCTCCATCTCCATCTCACAGAAAATCGATCATCCGTCAGAGTTTTGTCAAACGTTGAAAGTGTTGGAACAAAATGTCAGCAGTGGAACAAAGTGCCAGCCCAGTGGTGGTTTGCCTTTTCTCAAAACAATAAAAAGAATCTCCAACTGTTCTTCCGTGAGTCCAAGAGTATGATTATTGTATTGATTATAGTCAGCACCATGATGATGAGCAAGGCAGACCCAATATTGTACCTGCTTGTTCAATGACTTGGTACCAGCGTAGCCTAGTGGTTAGAGTGTTGGACTAGAAACCGGAATGTTGCAAGTTCAAACCCCTGAGCTGACAAGGTACAAGTCTGTCGTTCTGCCCCTGAACAGGCAGTTAACCCACTGTTCCTAGGCCGTCATTGAAAATAAGAATTTGTTCTTAACTGACTTGCCTGGTTAAATAAATGAAGAAAAAAAAATGTAGTATTCCATAGAAGAAGCAGAGATCAATCACTGTAAATCAGTGGTAAAAGTCCTCTTCGGTAGGTACAGCTCTGAACAACAACAGCCACTTCTTTATTCAGCCCTGAGCGTCCACCTAGAACCAGTCAGTCAGATGGTTGATGGCTGTACAGCCATGCTGAATTACTGACGATGGCACTCTATTTTCACACTGTTGGTGGAAGTCTGTATGAATAAACGTGTGAAATTGACTGGGATATTAGTAGAAAGCAACGGGAGAAGACCGACAGACTCGTACAAACAGAAAAGAAAAACACCCACACAATAAGGTAGGAGGGACATGGGTAAACACAGCCAATCACACAGATCGGTAGTCCTGTTCAGACACACAATAACAGAAATTAGAGCTCTGAGCTGACCTTAGGGAAAGATGGGAATGTCAGAACAGCACAGTCTCTGGCTCGGGCTCTGAGTAGTGGCTGGTCTCATGGTGATGACCCTGGAATTGGACGGACTCTTTGAGGCCTTTCCTGGAATGGTGCATGCTGGGAGTAGACTTCAGTAGACTCACTGAGGAGAACAGGCCTAAAGCAGGGGAAGATTGGATAGGGATTAGAAAGATCCTTATATAATCTAAAGCAGGGGTGTCAATCAAACCAATTGAAGAATTTCTGAAGAACTTTTAGTTAAAAAACTAAACTAAGTGTCTTCACTGTGTCCAGCCCGCTAACAGTAACTAAAACTAAAGTTAGACAGTCAGGAACATTTAAAAAGTCCCAAAAGAGTGGACAGATTTAATGTGGATCTTGACAGGAAGGCAAGACAACCAATTTGCTGTGTGGCCTTGGTGAAGACCGAATGTGGCCCTTAGGGCAAAATGAGATTGACACGCCTGTTCTTAAGCAACAGAGCTAGTGTTATTAAACTCAGTTCTGAACATCTTTCATTCACAGACAGTGGCATGCCAGTCTAAAAAGGAACATTATAGCTCTCTCACTTGTGCCTTCAAGGTCTTGATCTCCTGGCTGAATGGACACATTAGTTGAGTCCCACTCATAATTCTTATTCACTGAGGCCTTTCTCCTGAAGAAGCACACACACAAGTGGAAAGTTTGTGATGGCTGACATTGGAGGGCATTTTATTTAATTCTCTATTCATTGTGTTGCATCTTACTCAATGTGAAAGGGACAATGTAGACAGAGAGTAATATAGATATTAAATAAAAGAAGACTCAAGCACTCACCCTTTCAATGCCTCCATGTCCTGTAGGTGTGTCTCCTCTGTGTTCCCCTGTATCTCCTCGATGGTCTCAGGAGAGCTGGTGAGGGTTGGGGACAGGCAGATGGACAGGCGCCCATTGGGAGGCTCCAGACTCCCCCTGCCACTGCTCTGGCTGGCATAGCTACTGTAGCTCCCCCCTGAGTCTGGAACTCCCAGATGATACCTCCCAATCTCCACCTCCATTTCATGTGCCCCATACCTCTCCTCTCCTTCCTCCTCCTCTTCTACCACCTTCCCCTGCTTCTCCTCCTCCTGGGACGGCTGAGAGGTGTGAAGGGGTGCGGGCCAGCTGTAACCTCTGAGCAGGGAGGGAGCTGTAGCTCTGCCTCTACAGTCTGATGGTCTGGGGTGCTCCCTGTGGTCCCTGGGGAGAGAGGCATTATTCCTGGCCTCCATGCGCTGCACAGACCTCAGGGCCTCCTGGTAGGTGATGGGCCACCTGGAGGCGTCTGGGAATATGGAGGCCTTTTTGCAAGCGTTGTGGGGGGGGTGGATGGGGCCCGAAGGCACTGGGGGAGTGGTTGGGGGGAGCGGCTGCTGTCTCCAGCACCAGTTTTCTTACATTTGGGATGTGCACATTACCCTTGTATGCTTCATAAAGCTGCTGTGGGGCCTTGCTGGGAGGCTGGAGGTCCTGGGGGGGAGGAGGGGGAGGTGGGCAGGCAGTGGGGGCCTCTGTGTGGTTGGTCTCAGGAGCTGAGGTGAATTCCGGTTCCCAGAACACCGTGTCTGGTCGGAAGGAGAAAGGAGAGGAACAGTTCTCATGGCTGAGAGAGTCGACCCAGGCGTCAGGCGTCAGGAAGTTACCATGGGATTGTCTCCTGGAATCTAGACTGTGGCTGCGCTGGTGGTGGCGGTCGTCCCCGTTCTGAGAGCCTCCTAGACTGAGGGCCTTCCTGAGCACAGGCCTGGGAGGCTGAATGGTAGTTGGGCTTCTGCCCCGAGGTGATCTCCTCTGCCACTTCTCCCGCTCCTCTCTAGGTACTGGGCTCTTTTTGCGGTCCAATGGATGGCCTCTGCGGTCTTTTTTTGTGGTTTGCGGTCCTCTGTGGTCTTTCTCTGCCAATAGGCTCTGGAGCATTATGGGATTTGTAGGAGGATCAACTGAGCCTTCCAGTTCATCCACACTCATCTCTATACAGTCTGAGAGATCCAACACTGTGTTGAGATGGCTTTTCAAATGGCTGTGACCTTGCTAACGCCACTTTCCATACACCATGCACTTTGTTGACAGAGACATCTGGCTTAGACATGTGTGAAATTCTGCCATTGGAATGGCATTGATTGCTCTTGCTGTTCCATTCATGTGACTCTGAGTCATCTCCCTTCAACTCTGTTGACATGTGAGTAGTATCACAAAGCCCTGTGTGTGTCTTGAAACTCGCAGCTTCTTTTCCTTTTTGCCTCTCTAGTGGCTGATGACTCACCCTCCTTTTAGAGTGACCCTCTGCTCTCTTAGCCCTGAGGTGGTGTTGTGTGACAGGTGACCGAGAGGGACATTGAGTGACTGGAGGGTCACAGTGGAGGGTCACTGTCCTCTCAGAGGTGGTGTGAAGGGCTGCGACCAGGCTGGTGGCCGAGGTGAGAGGGCTGGCCTCCCAGTGAATATAAGATGGGGACAAGGGCCTTTTGGCCATGCTAGAGCTCCCCCAGTTGGCCTGGGGATGACAGTGATGGAGGTGATTTTGTAGGGAGGTGCTTTCCTGAGGTTTCCATATGGGATCACATTTTTCTGTCTCTCTCCAACTCTCCTCATCTATGCCTGGTCTCTTGTTCTTCCCATCTAAAGTAGCGTTCCTCTCCAGTGTGTACTTCCGTAGCTTTCTCTCCAGCTCCTCCCTCTCCCGGGACAGCTTCAGACACCTGCTCAGGTTGCCGGTCTCCCTCTCATGCTCCATCTGTAGCATCAGGGTGCTGGCGATGGCAGGCTGGACGGCCCGCTTTAGTGACAGGTATCCTTGTTTGCTCTCCTCCAGGCTTGGCTGAGGGTACATGTCTGAGTTACTGTCCGAGTAGGGACTACTCTCGCCTGGATGTCCAGCACAACTGTCTTTCTTCCCATCCAGGTAGAATCGTCCATGGAGGGAAAGGTGTTTGGCCATGGCCTGGACCATGGTCATGGGGTTGGGGTTAGATCCACCACAGGGGGGAAGGTCCACTGAGAGGACCAATGGCGGCTCCCTCCTCACACAGGGGGACACTGACCGCTGGACCTCAGTGGATTGTGGGAAGTCTTTCCTCAGGGACCTTATGTTGTGGGAAATGTGGACAGAGGCCTGGTCATAGGGCTGCATCATGAAGAGACCGTCAGGGCCTCTGAAGATGAACTCTAGAGGGGAAGTGGGAGAAGAGCCTGTCCTGGGGAGGTGGTGGTGGGGGGCGTAGTGAGGAGGTGGTGGGGGGCAGGAGAGCAGCTGCTGGCACTGGTCATGGTATTCACTGCGGCTGGGTCTGTCGAAAGAGGAGTGGTCCGACTGGGAGGAGGAGCAGGAGCAGGAGGTGGAGCCAGGATAGTGGGAGTGGAGGAGTTTCTGCTTCAGCACACTGTCTGGACTGGTAGCAAGTGACCCGCTACAAGAGAGAGAGAAAGGTTTAAGGATGGATGAGAGAGAGAACAGGGAATATTCATCAGGTCGAAGGGCCACTTTACTGAGTCATCCCCAACCATGTCTTGAGATGTTTTGTGAAGACATCTTGAGACATCTTAAGCAAGGTTGGAGAGTAACAGATTACATGAAACCCGTTGCATGTAACAGTTTAACAAAAGACTGTAACTGTAATCTGTTACGTTACCAGCAAAAATAGATGTGTATTTTAACCCAATAATGGTTGAATTGAAGAAGTTTAAGCTGCCTATCAATGATTGTTTTTGCAACCTGTGAACAGCCAGTGAAGGACCTGCTCTTGCAACAACTGCAGATCTCAGCCTGTGGATTATTATTATCTGACTCTGCTGGTCATCTATGAATGTTTGAACACCTTGAAGAACAATCTGGCCTTAATTGCCATGCACTCTTATAATCTCCACCCGGCACAGCCAGAAGAGGACTGGCCACCCCTCATAGCCTGGTTCCTCTCTAGGTTTCTTCCTAGGTTCCTGCCTTTCTAGGTAGTTCTTACTAGCCACCTTTCTTCTACATCTGCATTGCTTGCTGTTTGGGGTTTTAGGCTGGGTTTCTGTATAAGCACTTTGTGACATCTGCTGATGTAAAAAGGGCTTTATAAATACATTTGATTGATTGAATTTGATTATGAAATCAAAGTTTGAGGGAGTTCCTAACTTGTAAACTCCTCCTTTTGACATACTGTCAAAAAACAAGTTTTATTTAAGAAGACCACAAGTGAGGCTTTTATTGCTCAATCTAATTCGTGCTGATTCAAAAAGAATAGGTCTATAGGTCTAATGGACACATGCTCAAATTCACACACTTTTGATAAGACTTAAAGGGGCAACCTGTAGTTGCTTCATCCATGTTTGCATTTATATATTAATGGCAGATACCAATTTATTTTTGAAGAATATAACTTATAAATGCATCATGAGTTTAGTTCAACTGTCACATTTTTATCTAATGCTTGTTTTTATCTAATGTTTGTAAACATTATCAATGTAAACAAACACTGTATAGCCTTAAAACATGGTTAAAATTAGGATTGTTATATAATGGATGGTCAGTCCTTGCATCCATAGCTCTGTCTATTAATCTGAGAGTGGTTACATTTCTCCAGGCCCTTCCCTCACCTTTTTACCAAACAGAGGCGGGGTAGCCATTTTGTTGTTGTTTCAACTGTGGATTCGCCCTTTAAACAGCTGCAAATTATTGAGGAATCAAAGTGTCACCTACAAAAACGTAAACAATAGGGCCATAGCAAATTCAGCATATGGCATTCCTTTTTCACATGCAAATAGCACTTTTCGGTAATGCTCAAAGCATACCATTCCAGGAAGATCAGTATTTATTTTCAATTTGAAATAATGAGCCCAATCAGTCCTCCATGGCAACAAAATCAGAGTAGGCTAATAAGCCTGTAGTTTTGAGGTAAAACAATTTGGCTAATCTAAACTTTCATATTTCTAAGTCCTATTTTTGAAGATCAAGGGTCATTAAATTAATTGGAATGACTGGAAATCTGACAGACTTTGGTTTTTAATGTAAAGATATAACCTAATAATCATATTATTATCTGTATTAGAAAGCAATGGGTTAGAAGAAACCTACATAACCAGCTATGTAAATTCTAACTTTGATTTATCCTGCAATAGATGTCGTTCAATTTGTAATATATATTTGTGTCTTCTTCTAATGCCTCTTAAGGGGAAAGTAATATAAAAGTAACTGAAAGTAATCAGATAATGTTACTGAGTTTGGGTAACAATTTTGGACAGGTATCAAGTGACTGTAACGGATTACATTTAGGAGGTAACCTTGTGGCGAAATCTGCTCGGAGCCTTCACCGTGCGCTGCCACTTTAAGAGCGCATGAGCAGTAAGGAAGGAGGAGATAAAGAGAGCTCGCTCAGCTCTTTGGGGAGGGGCTCTTGGGTGGCGCGACAGTTTGATTGTGTGTGCTGTGCTGCAGAAGTTTTGTTTGTTTTCAGCGTGTGTAGTTTATAGAGTATATAACACAATCATCGGTGTAATCGCTCTAGGTCGTGGTTGTTTTCGTTTGGGACCGCGCCCGTTATGGATCTCATGGATTAGTAGCAACATTGTTGCGAAGCTTTACCATACAAACCAACAAACCATCGGACAGTCAGACAGTACACCTGCACGCCTGAAGACCACAGCTAAGATCTCTCTTATCTTTTTCTCTTTCTCTTCCCTCTCATTCCAGTGCTTTACCCTGCAACAGACTCTCTATTTTTCAAATGCACTTCCCATTGAAGTTCATTAGAGCTGGACTATTATTTCCCTGCCAGAAGTGTTTGGAGGGACATTTTAGTAGGTTGCTTGCAAGTTGTATATTATGTGAACTGTATTGAGGTGGGGTGTACTAATGACATGTGGCCGTGAAGACTGTGGACATTTTTAAGGCCTTTGTTGTGTCGATGAACACCCCCCACATTCATACCCTCTGCACTCATCCACTAGAAAATAATAATACAGATTATTGCAAATCCCATGTTGATGACTGGGTTCGTTCTTGTATGAAGTTGCTGTTGAATTGCTCTGCCATTATTAGTATTAGTATTATTGTATGAGGTATTCTTGTTTGGGTTACCCCTGTGTTGTGATGTGGGTTTTATATGGTGTGTATTCTCTTTTCTCTCCACTGGCTATCTGGTAAACAGGCTACACTCTAGGCAGTCTCTTCTGCTGATGTGTGTGTGTCTGGTAGTGGTACTCTCTCTATTCTACTCTTTTCCTTTCGGCATGGTTAATACCTGCCTGGCGCCCGAACAAAATCTTTCTTTACCCTCTCTAATAAATACCGCTACAACCTACCCAACCCAATGTCTTTGGAAAAATGAAAATGTGTCTACAGACACGGCTTGAAGACGTCTTAAGATGTTTAGAAAATGACATTAAGACAAAGGCGATGGCTGGGTATGATACTTTAAAATCTTCTGAAAGTCATAAAAAAACGAATCTTAAGTAAAACAAAGTGGCAATGAGAAGGAAAACAATGAATATTAAGGGGCACTTACGGTGAGGGGTGGCTTTTATAGATGGCAGGAGGGAGATCTGAAAGGGCAGGGAGGGAAAGATGATCATTCACAATGACACAGTCACCATGGAAAGGAAATCATTGAGAAAACAAAATCAAGCCCAATAATACGAGCCCATTCAAAGCAGACAAGAATGGCTGGAGGCACAGCAATTGGCCATCCCTTAAAGTTAATTACCGGCACAATAATCAGCCCCATTATTGAGAAATGACCCTAATTAACCGCAATGTAAACGACATGAATATATTTTACAACTAAAGCGGGATGGAGTTGACAAGCATGGCTTCATGTCTATGCTCTGAACTATGATTTATCAAAGAGTATTGGAGGACCTCTATCTGCTGTATCGTGGTGCTCATAGTGCATGTAATTAGCTCATTGATAATGTTTCACCATCTTTCCTCTTCCTGCGTCGCTTGTGACTGATGATACACACTGTCCCCAGGACCAGGATGAGGGCCCAACACAGGAAGGCAACGCCTCCCATCACTCCAGCCAATAACGGCTTGGGTACAAACTCCAGGAGGCGGGAACTGGCAGGGTACATATCCATCCCTGTGGCATGACCACAACATCAGCATCCATAAGACAGAGATTTACCACAACCCAATGTTAACAATGCATTCATTCCCTTACAGTAGATACACTCGGGTAGTTCCCCCAAGATACTGCATGACAGAATAGAAACCTGATGTCTACCTCTGTTATATTAGTCTTCAATATGTCCCATGATGAAATATTAATATCATGTTAAAAAATCCAGACAATGGTCTAATTCTAACAAAATTATTAGCTGCAATATTTCAGACTCCTACTAGACCAGTATTCTCCAGAGGGCTGTTCTAATTATGTGGTGCCAGTGGAACAGAGAGGAGAGAGGCTGCCTGCCTAACTTTCCCTGGCTCCAAAGCCTGAAACACTAACCCATGTTGGAGACGTTAACTGATGGACTGGGCTCGCTCAGCAACACCCCTCGCCGGGACAGCAGCCGCAGCTCGTACACAGAGTCCTAGACACACACACACACACACACACACAGACACACACACACGGGAGGATGGAGGGGTAGGGGGATGAAACCACACTTTGTCAACATGGGATAGCGCCTGCAATGCTAATCAGGATCATCTGAATTCAGATTTAGGGAAGAGAAGGAGAGGGACAAAGGAGGCAGACAGAGAGGGGAGGAAGGATATATACTGAACAAAAATGCAAACACACGTGCAACAATGTTCAAGATTTTACTGAGCTACAGTTCATATAAGGAAATCAGTCAATTTAAATAAATAAATTAAGCACTAATCTATGGATTTCACATGACTGGGAATGCAGATATGCAATGGTTGGTCAAAGATACCTGAAAAAAAAGGTAGGGGTGTGGATCAGAAAACCAGTCAATATCTGGTGTGACCACCATCATGCAGCACAACACATCTCCTTCGCATAGAGTTGATCAGGCTGTTGATTGTGGCCTGTGGAATGTTGTCGCACTCCTCTTCAATGGTTGTGCGAAGTTGCTGGATATTGTCGGGAACTGGAACACACTGTCGTACACATCAATCCAGAGCATCCCAAGCATGCCTAATGGTTGACATGTCTGGTAAGTACACAGGCCATGGAAGAACTGGGCCATTTTCAGCTTCCATGCTGAAACATGAGGTGACGGCAGAGGATGACTGGCACGACAATGGGCCTCAGGATCTCGTCACGGTATCTCTGTGCATTCAAACTGCCATCAATAAAATGCAATTGTGTTTGTGGTCCATAGCTTATGCCTGCCCATTCCATAACCCCAGCGCCACCATGGGGTACTCTGTTCACAATAATGACATCATCAAACCACTCACCCACACAACACCATACACATTGTCTGCAGTTGTGAGGCCGGTTGGACGTACTGGCAAATTCTCTAAAACAACGTTGGAGGCGGCTTGTGGTAGAGAAATGAACATTAAATTATCTGGCAACAGCTCTGGTAGACATTCCTGCAGTCAGCATGCCAATTGCATGCTCCCTCAAAACTTGAGACATCTGTAGAATTGTGTTGTGTGTCAAAACTGCACATTTTAGAGTGGCCTTTTACTGTCCCCAGACCCCAGGTGTACCTGTGTAATGATCATGCTCTTTAGTATGCCACACCTGTCAGGTGGAAGGATTATCTTGGCAAACGAGAATTAGTAACTAACTAGGATGTAAACAAATTTGTGTCCAAAACGGTTCTTCAGCTGTCACCATAGGAGAACCCTTTTTGGTTCCAGGTAGAACCCTTTTGGGTTCCATGTTGAACCCTCTGTGGAAAGGGTTCTTCATGGATCCCAAAAGGGTTCTAGCAGGGCCCAAAAATGTTCTACCTGGAACTAAAAATGGTTCTTTAAAGGTTTCTCCTATGAGGGCAGCCAAAGAACCATTTTAGGTTCTAGATAGCACCTTTAACACCAGTTTTAAGGTCTCTGCACTGGTTGCCTGTGAATACATTATAAGATTATTCTATTGGTTTTTAAATCAATCCACGATTGTACACCATAACTTAAAAGCATGTCTGACATTTATTATGTACCCAGTAGGTCCCTCAGGTCCTCTGACACTGGCCTTTTAACAATCCCAAAGCCTAGGACCAAGAGGCATGGAGAGACAGCCTTTTAACTATACCAAAGCCTAGGACCAAGAGGCATGGAGAGACAGCCTTTTAACTATCCCAAAGCCTAGGACCAAGAGGCATGGAGAGACAGCCTTTTAACTATCCCAAAGCCTAGGACCAAGAGGCATGGAGAGACAGCCTTTTAACTATCCCAAAGCCTAGGACCAAGAGGCATGGAGAGACAGCCTTTTAACTATCCCAAAGCCTAGGACCAAGAGGCATGGAGAGACAGCCTTTTAACTATCCCAAAGCCTAGGACCAAGAGGCATGGAGAGACAGCCTTTTAACTATCCCAAAGCCTAGGACCAAGAGGCATGGAGAGACAGCCTTTTAACTATCCCAAAGCCTAGGACCAAGAAGCATGGAGAGACAGTCTTTAGTTAGTATGCCCCTGCCTCTGGAATAGCCTGCCAGAGAACCTGAGGGGGGCCAACACTGTGGACATATTCCAAATATACCTTTTCAGCTTTACTTTCCTTAGGTTGCTTTTAGATGGTTCAGTTTTTATTGTCCATTTTTCAGTTTTTATTTTCATAGTTTTTATTAGTCTTTTCCTGTGAAGCGTATTGTGTTGCATTCCATGTCTGAAATTTGCAATCTAAATATAGCTTGATTTGATTTTCATAACCAATATAAATGTCTCTAAGGCAGCTAAAGCAGGGGATGATATCTGTTGATTGGTCTCAGAGGGAGTGAGTAACAGGGACTGGCGGTTACCTTGCGCAGACCTGGAACGATCATCACAGTTCTATTGGCACTGATGTCCTCATCTAGATTGAACCACTCCCCTTGCTCTGCGCGAGATTGGAGGACAAATCCAGTGATGGGCTGGAACTGAGCCACAGGAGACCATTGCAGGACTATACCTGCCAAGCTCTGATTGGCTAAGAGCGATGTGGGCGGTTCTAGTTTCGCTCTCCTTGGGAGTGTATCTGATGGTGTAAAGCAGAACAGCCTTAGAAAGAAATACCCCTACTTTGGGAAAAAAAAGAAAATGCCTAATTCTCCAGGCATGCAGCCTGTAGTAGACAATGTCATCCAGGTTCTCAACACAATGGGTACTGACTCAGAGTTCGGACGGTGGCGATCTCACTGAAAGGTCCAGTGCCCACTTTGTTGTGTGGCAGGACACTGAACTGGTACTCTGTGTCAGGGACCAGCCCCGTCACCTGCAGACTGGAGCCAAAGGAGGAGGGCACGGGCACAGAGAGCCACTCCTGTTTCTCCCCACTGTCACCCACAGACATCTGCTTCAACCTGCAGAGAGAGAAGGAGAGGGGGAGTGAATGGGGAGAGAAAGAAAAAAGAAAAGGGAACGAGAGAGAAAAGAGAGACAGCCAGTGTGTGTGTGCATATGTTTCTACTGATCTTATACCATTTATTGCATCTTGCCTATGACGCTCGGCCATCGCTCATCAAAATGTTTACATGTACATGTACATATTCTTATTCCATCCCTTTAGATTTGTGTGTATTAAGTAGTTGTTGGGGCATTGTTAGATGTATTTGTTACTGCACTGTCGGAACTAGAAGCACAAGCATTTCGCTACAAGCATGTACATAGACCTATGTCTGAATTTGATTAGAGCTTTGATCGAAAATTCAAGCCTGATGCTACCTGAGCCTGATGAACCATATATATAAGACATTTTATGAGCCCTACATTAAAGACATTTTATGAGCCCTACATTAAAGACATTTTATGAGCCCTACATTAAAGACATTTTATGAGCCCTACATTAAAGACATTTTATGAGCCCAAGCCCAAATGATTGTGCTGTTATCCAATAGCCTACAGTACAGTATATGATATAGGCTACTGCACATCACGCACAACAGAAAAACAGAAAAGCCCATAGATGTAGCTAGCTATATGCTCTCTTGGGTAAATAAATGAAACTAGCTCCAGTAGGCTAATAAAAACTGTATTACTGTACTGTATTCTATTATACTGTATTACATGGACTGGAATTACGCACCTTGTTCAACCTATGGGGCGGCAGGGTAGCCTATTGGTTAAAGCGTTGGACTAGTAATTGAAAGGTTGCCAGGTCATATCCCTGAGCTGACAAGGTACAAATCTGTCATTCTTCCCCTGAACAGGCAGTTAACCCACTGTTCCTAGGCCGTCATTGAAAATAAGAATATGTTCTTAACTGACTTGCCTGGTCAAATAAAATTGCTAAAGATGAAAGAACATGCCATTCTGGTGCAGCACATGTGGCTTACAAATTTACATGTAGGATGTAGTAATGTTATTTTATTTTTGGAATATATTAAGGCCTATTATTATAATTAGTAGGTTGAAGCATATGTAGGCCTACTTTTCATAAGATCCTGTGTGGCTCAGTTGGTAGAGCATGGTGCTTGCAATGCCAGGGTTGTGGGTTCGATTCCCACGAAGTGCCCGTATGAAAATGTATGAACTCACAACTGTAAGTTGCTTTAGATATGAGCGTTGGCTAAAATGTTATATTTTCCTTCCTCCTCTTTAGCTATTGTTGCTTTTGTTCCTTCCTCACTTTCAACAGTTAAATGCAATATATTTTGTTGTCCTTATCGTCATCAATCAAATTACATGTTTGAAAAATATAGGACTAGAATTAGAATCAGAAGGCTTTCACTTCTCTCCACGGAGATCGAATGGTTTTGAACAGGAGGATCTATTTTGGATGCAATTTGAAGGGAATTGATGGAGAGAGAGAGAGAAAGACTGCTCTCACATGCTCTGATTTAAAGCAACGATATTTGAGTGATAGGCTGTTTTAAAACTATGCAGTTGCGATTAAAAATACATATACAGTACCAGTCAAATGTTTGGGGACACCTACTCATTCAAGGGTTTTTCATTATTTTTACTATTTTCTACATTGTAGTATGATAGTGAAGACATCAAAACTATCAAATAACACATATGGAATCATGTAGTACACAAAAAAGTGTTAAACAAATCAAAATATATCAAGGCACTCTTTGCCTTGATGACAGCTTTGTACACTTCTGGCATTCTCTCAACCAGCTTCATGAGGTAGTCACCTGGAATGCATTTCAATTAACAGGTGTGGCTTGTTAAAAGTTTATTTGTGGAATTTATTTCCATCTTAATGCGTTTGAGCCAATCAGTTGTGTTGTGACAAGGTATGGGTGGTATAGAGAAGATAGCCCTATTTGGTCAAAGTCCAAGTCCACATTATGGCAAGAACAGCTCAAATAAGCAAAGAGAAATGACATTTAGACATTGCATATAATTGAACACTTTCATTTCACATCATGCTGTTGATATAAATAATTGATTATAATTTACTGGTTTCTCATAGTTATTAATCATGGGAAAAGGGGGTGGTTTTGGGTGGTAAATCTCAGTAACCGGGTACCTGCCATTTAGCCCTAGTGTATGTGTGTGTGTGCAAATTCTATGCACTATAACAGATGAAGAGACTGCACAATGCATTCTATGCTCCATGTGACAGATCTAAATGACAACATAGATATTCTATAATATAATCATTTTCACGAGATGAGGCAGGGTTTGTAAAAGAAAACTGCTTGGAAAAAGGACAGTTGAACAGCATCCTTCTCCCAGTGATTTCTCTTTCAAACGTTCCTCTATCTGGCATCGGTAATTACTGTTTGTGGATTTCTGTGTTCTGTACCCGTCTATGTCAATACAATATGTCTGCTTCCCTGTTTGTGATTGTTTACCCCTGCTGCTGATGATGATCTGTCCTCCACTGACGTTCAATACAGTATATTAATATGTTGCTGCTATGGTTACACAGAGGGAGACAGAACAGAGACTAGAAGAGTAGACGACTCACCAGACAGAGAAGAGAGGGAGACAGAACAGAGACTAGAAGAGTAGACGACTCACCAGACAGAGAAGAGAGGGAGACAGAACAGAGACTAGAAGAGTAGACGACTCACCAGACAGAGAAGAGAGGGAGACAGAACAGAGACTAGAAGAGTAGACGACTCACCAGACAGAGAAGAGAGGGAGACAGAACAGAGACTAGAAGAGTAGACAACTCACCAGACAGTGAATTTCTGGGGGTATCCCCCATCAAAGCCCGGTTCCCAGGACACATTGGCCTGCTTGACCTCGGGAAACACAGCCACCAGGGTGGCAGCATGGGGACTGGTGCCTGACACACAGAGAGAGAAGGAGAAGAACGAGTGAGAAGGAAGAAGAGGGAGTATAGAAAATGAAATAAGAGTTGCATCCTTGTTCAACACGCATCCGTAATACACTGGTGAGGTTCCACAATGTCATGAATACATATTAGCTACATTAATAAAGATGACTTAGATGTGTGTCAGTCAATCTGTCTGTTCCACTCACCCAGCGCTGAGATGAGAGTGCTGGCTCTGACAGTTCCCACGCGGTTGGTAACACTGCACTCCCACTCCCCCTGGTGGTCTTTACTGAGAGGAAGCAGCAGCAGGGAGCCGTTGGCTGCTACAGAGTACTGAGAGAGTGTGGCAGGTGCAACCTACAGACAGAGAGGTCAGAGAGGAGACCGGACACACAGGCTGGGCTGATCGCTGAACTGCAACCTACAGACAGGGAGGACAGAGAGCAGACCGGACACACAGGCTGGGCTGATCGCTGAACTGCAACCTACAGACAGGGAGGACAGAGAGCAGACCGGACACACAGGCTGGGCTGATCGCTGAACTGCAACCTACAGACAGGGAGGACAGAGAGCAGACCGGACACACAGGCTGGGCTGATCGCTGAACTGCAACCTACAGACAGAGAGGACAGAGAGCAGACCGGACACACAGGCTGGGCTGATCGCTGAACTGCAACCTACAGACAGGGAGGACAGAGAGCAGACCGGACACACAGGCTGGGCTGATCGCTGAACTGCAACCTACAGACAGGGAGGACAGAGAGCAGACCGGACACACAGGCTGGGCTGATCGCTGAACTGCAACCTACAGACAGGGAGGACAGAGAGCAGACCGGACACAAAGGCTGGGCTGATCGCTGAACTGCAACCTACAGACAGGGAGGACAGAGAGCAGACCGGACACACAGGCTGGGCTGATCGCTGAACTGCAACCTACAGACAGGGAGGACAGAGAGCAGACCGGACACACAGGCTGGGCTGATCGCTGAACTGCAACCTACAGACAGGGAGGACAGAGAGCAGACCGGACACACAGGCTGGGCTGATCGCTGAACTGCAACCTACAGACAGGGAGGACAGAGAGCAGACCGGACACACAGGCTGGGCTGATCGCTGAACTGCAACCTACAGACAGGGAGGACAGAGAGCAGACCGGACACACAGGCTGGGCTGATCGCTGAACTGCAACCTACAGACAGGGAGGACAGAGAGCAGACCGGACACACAGGCTGGGCTGATCGCTGAACTGCAACCTACAGACAGGGCGGTCAGAGAGCAGACCGGACACACAGGCTGGGCTGATCGCTGAACTGCAACCTACAGACAGGGAGGACAGAGAGCAGACCGGACACACAGGCTGGGCTGATCGCTGAACTGCAACCTACAGACAGGGAGGACAGAGAGCAGACCGGACACACAGGCTGGGCTGATCGCTGAACTGCAACCTACAGACAGGGAGGACAGAGAGCAGACCGGACACACAGGCTGGGCTGATCGCTGAACTGCAACCTACAGACAGGGAGGACAGAGAGCAGACCGGACACACAGGCTGGGCTGATCGCTGAACTGCAACCTACAGACAGGGAGGACAGAGAGCAGACCGGACACACAGGCTGGGCTGATCGCTGAACTGCAACCTACAGACAGGGAGGACCGAGAGCAGACCGGACACACAGGCTGGGCTGATCGCTGAACTGCAACCTACAGACAGGGAGGACCGAGAGCAGACCGGACACACAGGCTGGGCTGATCGCTGAACTGCAATCAGTGAAGAGTTTGTTTGTCCCCGTTTGTCCCGAAAGGTGTGTGTGTGTGTGTGTGTGTGTGTGTGTGTGTGTGTGTGTGTGTGTGTGTGTGAGTGTGTATATGTTCTTTCTTGCATGTGTGTGTTAAATAATAGCTATCTCTGCTCCAGGGCATGTCCACAGTTCATACTATCTTGTTCACATGTTGCCAGGCCTGTGTGCGTGCTTGTTGACTCAAGTTGTCAGTGGAGTACAGTCATTTGCTGTGGAGCGTATTGAAATGCACTCACCTTGCTCCAGGTTACAGTAGGGGCTGGCTCTCCAGTGGTCTGGCAGGGGATAACAAGCGTCCTCCCCACCTCCTCTCGATACACCTTTTGGGGAGACACGTTGAGTGACGGGGGGTCCTGCCGGTCGGAACAAAACAACCAGCCGTGTCATTTAGACGAGGACTTTGTCACAATTAGAGAAAGCGAGTGAAACAGTAGATTAGCTTTAGCTTTAGCCAAGATTAACCTCATCTTAACCTATGTACTACCTATTCACAAAAGGATTAGCACAACAATTAACCTTGCCATACAGGAGCTATTGTAATCAGGCCACATTGAACTCAATTCATGTCACAGACTGACAAGTAGAAGAGAGAAAAAAAGATAATCTAAATATATTTTCTAAAACTCCTTACTTGTCTCAGATATGAGCTCTCCCTTTGGACTGAAAGAGCCAGATAATTGGGTAGCACTTTATTTTAAAGTACTGTCTCCACATAGTTATTTACTTGCAATTTACAAGGAAACGAAGTGGTAAAAATGGGGAATTCTAGTTCATTTTCTAAGAAACAAAGCAATATTTCTAAAGTTATTATTGTGTAATTACCATTTTATCATTTCGAGGATAAATAAAGGGTCATTTGTCTAATAAAGTGCTAGAAAACTGTGTGCACCCTGACCTGTAGGATGACTGTCGTGGGACCTGATTGGCCCATGGTCCCGAAGCTGTTGTAGGGGATGCACTTGTACACGCCTGTTGCATCATCATTGACAGCTGCCATGAACACCGAGCCTTCAGACGTCAGCGTCCATCCTGGGTACTGATTGGATAAAACAGTGAGAGGTCAGAGAACTTCTCAACAGTTTTTCAATTCAACTTAATGTTCAGATATCTCTCTTGAATGGGAACATATTCTCTTCTGAGCACTAGGTCTACATGGCATATTGATTCCTTATGGAAATGGAAGATATGGGTAGATATCAGGTTGATCCCTCTACCATGGCCAGATCCAGTGGCTGTCCATCCTTGGTCCAATCAACACGGAGCAGGAGGGGCTGGGCTCTCACAGGGCAGGAGACCAGACCCCCCAGGCCTGTGGGGAGATACATCTGCTGAGGCATCAGGAGAGCCTGGGCAGGGTCTGCGAGGAAGGAAGGAAAGAAATCAAATGATGGATGGATTGATTGATAGATGGATAGGAAGGATTTGTATAATGACGTGGGGGACTGAAGATTAGAGATGAAGACATCAGCACATAGACACTTACGTCTCACAGTGAGACTGGTGGAAGCAGTAGGCGGAGTTAACAGGCCATTGGTGGGCATGCAGGTATAGTTCCCAGAATCGTCTGGGGTGATGCGGGTGATGAGGAGGGTGCCGTCCACCATGATCTTCACCCGGGACTTTCAAATAAAGCAAGCGCCACATTAGAAACATCATAACAAACACAAAAATCCCATAAACACACAAATCCAATATGAAGAAGCCGTGACGAAACACACCAAACTTACTCTATGTGATGGACGTTCTCTCCCTGCCTCTGCCACACATAGGTCATGTTGGGGGGGGGATCAGCCACGGCCTGGCACCGCAGCAGGGCATTCTGGGTCATGTTGAGGGCTGTGTTATTCGGGGGGATAACAATAACTGGAGGACCTGTTTGAGACCAGATAGAAGAGATAAGGGATTTCTTTCCTTGATCAAACTTAGCAGGACATCGCAGATTAGCAAGATATCTCAAATCCAATCAGTTATCTGGTGAGAGCAACACGACCACACAGCATGACACAGCAACATTTTTCATGTTGGCTGATTGAGATAAATGTTTAGAGGGTTTGCTTGAAGGTCTGTTTTACGGTCTTACATACATAAGGCTTTGAAAAAGTTACCACAGCCAGAAATCAAAGCCGCACTATAATCCAAACAGGTGTCAAAGCTAAACGGCACATCCTCGTCACATTGACGTCACTGGGCATAAACATAGCATGGCTTCAAATAAATGGAGCATGTTGTAATGCATAAGTGAGATTCATGAGGAAAAACATCCACAGAAAGAACACTACATAAATCCTCAGATTCCCCTGTAATGCAAGAACTCCCATTCACCACTAGATGGCGATAATGCCTCACCACACTCAACAGAGGACTTGGGTAACACTAGACAAAGTGATGGGAGATTGTATGGTTCACTGTGTACCAGTGGGGAGTCCAGTGACTAAGATTGGGAGAAAATAAGGACAGAGTATGCTGCTAGATTTTTCTATTCTCCTTGTATGACCCAGGGCAAACTGTAGACAGGAAACTCATAAACAAACAGACAGTGACTGACCTTTGACCTTCAGCTTTGTAACATGAGTCACATTGCCCTCTGTGTTGGTGGCGAGACATTCATACCATCCTCCGGCCTCCTTGCTCACTGCTCTGAGAGACAACGTCCCACTCAGCAGCTGAGATACAGAGAGAGAGACAAAGAGCGAGAGCAAGAGAGCAATGAATTTCCCTGCAGGGACAATACAGTTTGCATTGAGAGCGAGAGAGATTGCAATGTGGGATTGTAGTGGTGGAATTAACTTTTTATATATTTTTGTTGTTTAGCCTTGAAGACTGAACCATGACTCCTCACCTCAACTTTGTCTCCTCCAATCAGAGTACCATCTTTAGCCCAGGTTATGGTGGGTGGTGGGTTGCCACGAGCAACACAGGCTAGAGAGAGAGAGGGGGGAGGGGTCTTGGTGAAAATAGGAGGAGCTACAGGAGAGAGAGAGAGAGAGAGAGAGAGAGAGAGAGAGAGAGAGAGAGAGAGAGAACAGAGAGAGAGAACAGAGAGAGAGAACAGAGAGAGAGAACAGAGAGAGAGAACAGAGAGAGAGAACAGAGAGAGATTGAGGGTGTGTGTGTAGAGAGAGGTCAGGGAGAGATAGAGGGAGTGTGTGTTTGTAAGATAGGGAGGATGAGGATAATAGGGCTCCATGGCTGTCAAATCATCCCCCTCCCCATTACCAGCCCCTCCCCACCACCAGCCCCTCCTCTCACCAGCCCCTCCCCACCACCAGCCCCTCCTCTCACCAGTTACAGACAGTAGGGTCCAGGTCCCATTGTGGGTCTCGTCTGTGGTTTGGTCCAACAGGAGGATGCGACACTCGTACAGGCCCTGGTCCTCCATGAGGAGCCCCTTCACTCTCAGAACAGTGCTCCTGACCAGAGACACACGGCCTGGGGACACATAGGCGGACACAGGGTTAGACGACATGAGACAAGTTACAAACCAATCAGACAACTGGAGTTTTAGGGGTTTTCAATTCAAAGAATGTGTGCTTTACAATTGATAGGAATTTTCTTCAATGGTACTTAAATGTCCAATAGATAAAGCCTTCACGATGTCGTGAGCACCCTGGGTCAATGGTGTTTGCTGACTCACCCCTCCCTCCCTACCCCCTCCCTGTGGCTTTTCTCTCTCTCTCTCTCTCATCTCTCCCTCACTCGTTATGTCTTAGCTTGTCATTTCTTTTGTTATTCTATAAAGCCATTTTCACAATAAATAACTGAAACACTGCAGTTTATCAGCGTTATTAGCCTCTCCTTTACAGACAGTGAAGCATTTAGGAAACAAATGAAACATTTACTACGAATAATAACGCTTGAAACTTGAGAAAATGCACATTGTTTGTTTGCCAATTGCCTCCCTCTCATCCATAGACACATACACCTACCACACCCACACATACAAGACATTACAAGAGCATGAGCCTGCCTCACACTGTAGCGCTAATGTGTTTGTGATATTGAGTCATTGAAGTGTGTTGAGCTAATCATTAACCACTGTCCTTGTCCCTTGTGACAGGGAGGGACTGTTTCTATGCCCACCGTGGGGATCAGGAAGCTAGTTAAAGGGATGGTGGCTGTGATAACAGGCGAGGAACCGCGTATGACGTCACATCTTGTTTACTTTTCTAAATGGAATGGGGACTAAATCCACATGGGAGTTGGGGTCAGAGCAAAATACACATTCACATGCTAACATACATAAACACACCAGGGACTGGTTCGCTTCAATACCTTAACCTCTGACCTTTGCTTTGCTCTATAAACAACCAATAATTCCAGACAGGGCACAGTATAATAGCAATGATTAACATAGAAGCTTAGCAGAGGTTTGGATTTATATATATAACTGACTTATCTTGTTAAATAAAGGTTCAATAAAAATATATAAATCATGGAGAGCAAGGAGAGGGAAGGGGAGGGTGGAAGAACAGAGGAGGCCTGATAGCCTATCGCTGTTTAAAAAGGTGCACGTCAAAAACAAAAACCTCTAGAAAGAGTGAGAGAGCTAATAGGGAGGGACAGAGATAATAGGAAGAGAGAGATAATAGGGAGAGAGAGAGGGAGATAGGTAATAGGGAGAGAGAGAGAGACATAATAGGGAGAGTGAGATAATAGGGAGAGAGAGGGGGAGATAGATAACAGGAAGCAAGAGAGATAATAGGAAGATAGCGAGGGGGAGAGAGATAATAGGGAGAGAGAGGGGGAGATAGATAACAGGAAGCGAGAGAGATAATAGGAAGATAGCGAGGGGGAGAGAGATAATAGGGAGAGAGAGGGGGAGAGAGATAATAGGAAGTGGGAGGGAAAATAGGGAGAGAGTGGGGGAGATAATAGGGAGAGAGGGAGGGAGAGAGCCAATAGGGAGAGATAATAGGAAGTGAGAGAGATAATAGGGGGAGAGAGAGGGAGAGAGAAAATAGGAAGTGAGAGAGATAATAGCGAGAGAGTGAGGGTGATAAAACACAAGAGAGAGAGAGAGAGAGAGAGAGGGGGAGAGAGGGATGGAAATACAATAGGGAGAGAGAGAGATAATAGGAAGAGAGAGAGGGAGATAGAAAGCAGGAAGTGAAAGAGATAATAGGAGGAGAGCGAGGGGGAGGGAGATAATAGGGAGAGAGGGAGAGAGATAATAGGAAGTGAGAGAGAAAATAGGGCGAGAGAGTGAAGGAGATAATAGGAAGAGAGAGGGGGACAGAGATAGTAGGGAGAGAGGGAGAGAGTTAATAGGGAGAGGGAGAGATAATAGAGAGAGAGGAAGAGCGATAATAGTGAGATAATAGGGAGAGCGATAATAGAGAGAGGGGGAGAGAAAATAGAAAGTGAGAGAGATAATAGGTAGAGAGAGGGGGAAGAGATAATATGGAGGGGGACATAATAGGAAGTGAGAGAAAAAATAGGGAGTGATAATAGGGAGAGAAAGGGAGAGAGATAATATGGAGAGAGGGAGAGAGAGAGGTAATAGGGAGAGATAATAGGGAGGATGAGAGGGAGAGAGATAATAGGGAGAGAGAGATAATAGGGAGAGAGAGAGATAATAAGGGAGGGAGAGAGAGGGAGAGAGTAAATAAGGAGAGAGAGGGAGAGAGACAGATAATAGGGAGTGAGAGAGAGGGCGGGGGGTAATAGGGAGATAGAGAAGGAGACAGAGAGATAAAAGAGGAAGAGAGGGAGCAAGATAATAGGGATAGAGAGAGGTAGAGAGATGGAGAGATACTTGGCAGAGAGGGAGAGATAATAGGAAGAGAGAGAGGGAGAGAGAGAACAGGGAGAAAGAGATCATAGGGAGAGAGAGGGGAGAGAGATAATAGAGAGTGAGAGAGATAATAAGGAGAGAGAGGGAGAGATAATAGAGAGTGAGAAAGAGGGAGAAAGAGAGAGGGGGAGATAATAGGGGTGAGAGGAGGATATATAATAGGGGAGAGAGGGAGAGAGATAATAGGGAGAGAGAGGGAGAGATAATAGGGAGAGAGGGAGAGAGAGATTGCAGGAAGAGAGAGAGAGGGAGATAGATAATAGGGGGAGAGAGAGTGAGAGATAATAGGGAGAGAGAGAGCGATAATAAGTAAAGGGAGATAATAGGGATGGTGAGATCATTTGGAGCAAGCGAGACAAGAGGGAGAAAGATAATAGGGAGAGAGAGCGATAGGAAGAGAGATAATAGGGAAAGATGTAATAGGGAGAGAGGTGGAAAGATAACAGGGAAAGAGTGGTACGGAGATAATAGGGAGAGAGGGAGAGAGTGAGATAATAGGGAGAGAGGTGGAGAGATAATAGGGAGCGAGAGAGAAGGGGAGGGAGAGCGACAACAGGGAAAGAGGTGGAGAGATAATAGGGAGCGAGAGAGAAGGGGAGGGAGAGCGACAATAGGGAGAGAGGGCCAATACTGGCCCATTCACAATACTGGCCCAGTGTCCCTCCTCTTTGGCAGCCATTGTCCCACATGGTCATTCTCTGCCACCACATCCACCACTCCTCCCCCTCTTTCTCATGGTTCCTCACTGGCCGGTCCCTCCCCTCTTTCGACCCTCTAATTCTCTAAATAAATACTCAGTGTTGACTGCAATATCAGTCTCTGTGTGAGTGTTTCACCCATGTTCTGGGAAGCTCTCTCTTTCTCACCCATTAGTTCAGATACATGTGTGGAACATCTGAGTCCCATGTGATTAATAATAATATATTTCCAGTCTAGCAACTCAGAAAATGCAACCACATCCCATTACACTGAATGCATCACTAACCAAAGTCCAGCCAGGTTTCACCATGACCTCGGCTTCGAGATGACAGACCAACAGAAAAGCGCCATGTAGACCACTAACATCACAGACACACGACGTAATGGATCCGCTCAAATAACTCACCTAGGATCATATTGAATTACACTACTACCCAATATCATTTTACCTGTTCATTTGTTGATGAATGACAACAAACAGATAAGATCAGCATTACTAAAATACGAAACATTAACACATAGGCCAAAGTCATTCCACTATCACAGCTTCACATTTGTGTAAATATCAGGATGTGTGGGCTGCTGATGGGCCTTTCCAGGCCCCAAAGGATTTAACATGTAGAATCTACAGTTGAAGTCGGAAGTTTGGATACACCTTAGCCAAATACATTTAAACTCAGTTTTTCACAATTCCTCACATTTAATCAGAGTAAAAATTCCCTGTCTTAGGTCAGTTAGGATCACCACTTTATTTTAAGAATGTGAAATGTCAGAATAATAGTAGAGAAGGATTTATTTCAGCTTTTAATTCTTTCATCACATTCCCAGTGGGTCAGAAGTTTACATACACTCAATTAGTATTTAGTAGCATTGCTTTTAAATTGTTTAACTTGTGTCAAATGTTTCGGGTAGGCTCTGCAAGCCTCACACAATAATTTGGGTGAATTTTGGCCCATTCCTCCTGACAGAGCTGGTGTAACTGCGTCAGTTTTCGCACATGTTCGCACACGCTTTTTCAGTTCTGCCCACACATTTTCTATAGGATTGAGGTCAGGGCTTTGTGATGGCCACTCTAATACCTTGACATCGTTGTCCTTAAGCCATTTTCCAAAAGTTTGGAAGTGTGCTTGGTGTCATTGTCCATTTGAAAGTCTCTTTTGCGACCAAGCTTTAACATGACTGATGTCTTGAGATGTTGCTTCAATATATCCACATAATTTTCCTTCCTCATGAAGCCATCTATTTTGTGAAATGCACCAGTCCCTCCTGCAACAAAGCACCAAAGCACCCCCACTACACGATGCTGCCTTCCTCAGCTTGTAATCCTCCCCCTTTTTCCTCCAAACATATCGATGGTCATTCTGGCCAAACAGTTCTATTTTTGTTTCATCAGACCAGAGGACATTACTCTAAAAAGTACGATCTTTGTCCCCATGTGCAGTTGCAACCTGTAGTCTAGATTAGTTATGGCGGTTTGGGAGCAGTGGCTTCTTCCTTGCTATGCGGCCTTTCAGGTTATGTCGATATAGGACTGTGGATATAGATAATTTTGTACCTGTTTCCTCCAGCATCTTCACAAGGTCCTTTGCTGTTGTTCTGGGATTGATTTGCACTTTTCGCACCAAAGTACGTTCATCTATAGGAGACAGAACGCGTCTCCTTCCTGAGCGGTATGATGGCTGCGTGGTCCCATGATGTTATACTTGCGTACTATTGTTTGTACAGATGAACGTGGTACCTTCAGGCGTTTGGAAATTGCTCCCAAGGATGAACCAGACTTGTGGAGGTCTACAATTTTTTTATTATTTTTTTCTGATTTCTTTTGATTTTCCATGATGTCAAGCAAAGAGGCATGGAGTTTGAAGGTAGGCCTTGAAATACATCCACAGGTACACCTCCAATTGACTCAAATTATGTCAATTAGCCTATCAGAAGCTTCTAAAGCCAAGACATAATTTTAGGGAATTTTCTAAGTTTAAAGGCACAGTCAACTTGTTGTATGTAATCTTCTGACCCACTGGAATTGTAATGCCCGGGGTGTAGTGGAGGAAGAAGTCAGGCGCAGGAAACAGAAAGTTCAGAGTAGCGATACTTTTTTATTCACCACACCAGTGAAAACGACACCACTCAAACAAATGCCCCAAAACACAGAGGAACTAAACAGTCCCGAACAACACACGTACGCACAAAACCGTGACTTACAGGCGTGCACTAGACTACACATAAAACAATCCCGCACACCCAGCAGGCGGGCCGGCTGGATAATAAAGCCCAACCAATTAACCTAACTAAACACAGGTGTAACTAATAAACAGACAAGGGGGACAAAAGGATCAGTGGCAGCTAGTAGGCCGGTGACGACGACCACCGAGGGCCACCCGAGTGAAATCTGAAAATCTGTCTGTAAACAATTGTTGGAAAAATGACTTGTGTCATGCACAAAGTAGATGTCCTAACCGACTTGCCAAAACTATAGTTTGTTAACAAGAAATTTGTGGAGTGGTTGAAAAACGAGTTTTAATGACTCCAACCTAAGTTCCTTTAGACATGTCGTCATCCCAGGCGCTGGTGTTCAAGTTTCTGTCAGAGAATAGAGCAGGTAGAGTTTCACCTCTTGAAATCCTTCACTCCCCAATGTCTCCATCTTGTTCCTCTGTTAAGAAACGCTGTGATCATTTGAAATGTGAATCATCACAGTTTGGCTAAAGGCTCCCTCGCGATCAACAGCAGAGATCACACAGCTGCTGTAGTGCCAAAAGCCAGCCTCAATGAAAACAGTAGTAGGTTAATAATGGTCATATGAGTCGATGTTGGTCACGCACACGCACGCACGCACACACATGCATGCGCACACACATGCACGCACACACACACGCACGCACACACTCGCACGCGCACACACTCGCACGTGTGAGTACTCATCAAGTCATTTATACATTTATAATTAGTAGTTTGTGATCTGTTTTAACAAACCTTTTTTTAATTTTGTACTCTACAGTCGTGGCCAAAAGTTGTGAGAATGACACAAATATTAATTTCCACAAAGTTTGCTGCTTCAGTGTCTTTAGATATTTTTGTCAGATGTGAATATGGAATATTGAAGGATAATTACAAGCATTTTATACGTGTCAAAGGCTTTTATTGACAATTACATGAAGTTGATGCAAAGAGCCATTATTTGCAGTGTTGACCCTTCTTTTTCAAGACTTCTGCAATCTGCCTTGGCATGCTGTCAATTACAATTTTTTTACAATCACTTTGGCACTAATTTCGGAACCTTGATGTCATGTTTCAAAACTCTAGACACAAAACTCACAACCAATGATCAAAATGCACATTTTTTAAAACTCTAACACTTTTTCCAATAGCTTGGATACAATACACATAAAGCTAAGATCATTTGTTCATTGAACTAAAATCACCTGTTCAAAATGACACAACTTAACATCAAAGTATTACCATTTCAAAATGCAATTCACACATTACATCTGAGATGACTGTCTATTCATTTCATTACAATGATCTAACTATCAATTGATACAACTGCTCAAATGATAAGTAACTGTCGCATTACTCTTAATGCAGAGTTTTATGGAAACTGACAAACAATATTCCACGTTTAGATCATGAAAGTTTCAGGATAACGAGATCCATTGACACCATTACAGTGGAACATGAACCAATTGGACTACATTATCTATGGATGTAATATTTCATCATCATTCTTTATCAGACATGGTTTCTATGGTCCCATGTACCACTTTTCCAGACCATGTTTTCAGATTTGACATTACTGTACACTCACCGGCCACTTTATTAGGTACACAAATCTAGTACTGGGTAGGACCACCTTTTGCCTCCACAACAGCCTGAATTATTCACGGTGTTGTACGTTAAGGAATGCCCTTCTGCACACCACTATTTTAAACAGCTGTTATTTGAGCATTTGTGGCCTTTCTGTTATCCTGAATGAGTCTGGACGTTCTCCTCTGACCTCTCTCATTAACAAGGTGTTTTTGCCCACAGAACTGCCGCTTACTGAATGTGTTTTGTTTATCGCACCATTCTCTGTAAACTCTAGAGACTGTAGTGCATAAAAATCCCAGGAAGGCAGCTGTTTCTGAGATGCTGGAATCACCATGTGTGGCATCAACAATCATACCATGGTCAAAGTTGCTTAGATTACGCATCTTGCCAGTTCTAACGTTAGGTCGAACAACAACTTAAGCTCTCTACTCTATTAAACTCTCTATGTTGAGTTGCAGGCAGCCACATGATTCGCTGTTCGAATGTAACCTTCCTTGATGGGCTAAATCAGGTCTGTAGAGCTGATGGCATGACCTATGTCATTGTGTGGGATAACGTCAGGTTCCACCATTCTCAAATGGTGCAAGCATGGTTTCAGGCCCAACCACAATTTACCACCCTGTACTTACCCCCATACTCTCCTTTCCTAAAACCCGATTGAGGAATTTTTCTCCACATGGAGGTGGAAGGTATATGATAGGCAACCTCATGAACAAGCCACCCTTCTCCAGGCCATGGATGACGCATGCAATGACATCACGGCAGACCAGTGTCAGGCCTGGATTCGCCATGCCAGAAGATTCTTTCCATGATGTTTGGCTAATGAAAACATCCATTGTGATGTGGATGAGATCCTATGGCCAAATCCACAAGACAGAGTTGAGGGAAATATAGAAGTACATTAACCAATCCTATGTTTGGCTTTTTACAGTAAGCCAGGTGAGGAACACTGCAGTGATGTTTTACAGTAAACCAGGTGAGGAACACTGCAGTTGATGTTTTACTGTAGTTTTTTTCTCTTTTTGTTGTAGCTAATTATTGTTGCTTTGATTCAAAGAAACCTATGAGTGATTTTATTGTATTTCATCAATAAATTTCAGATTTTGTTCAATGAGTCCACTGTGCCTGTAGAATTCTCTTTACTAGTCCTTTTACATTGATGTATTTACGTGTAGTACCATAATGAAACATGTATCACATATTTTGTACTACAATATTTAATGATTGAACAAACAACTACACAGTGAAACTATCGGCATCTTATGTGTGGGAGATCTAAATTAATGTTCCTATGGTATTTCGTGATACATTAGTTATTTGAACCAATAATTCTGCAAGTGCAAGGTTTCTTTAAAGATATGAATGCACAATGCAATGTTTTGAACAATGCAATGTTTTGGACAGCCTGTGTTACAAGTGATGACCGTTTTGAGTTTTGTGTCTAGTTTTGAAAAATGACCACAAGGTTCTGAAATTAGTGCCAAAGGGATTGTAAAGAACTGTAACTTCTGGGCCACATCCTGACTGATGGCAGCCCATTCTTGCATAATCAATGCTTGGAGTTTGTCAGAATTTGTGGGGTTTTGTTTGTCCACCCGCCTCTTGAGGATTGACCACGAGTTTTCAATGGGATTAAGGTCTGGGGAGTTTCCTGGCCATGGACCCAAAATATCAATGTTTTGTTCCCCAAGCCACATTAGTTATCACTTTTGCCTTATGGCAAAGTGCTCCATCATGCTGGAAAAGGCATTGTTCATCACCAAACTGTTCCTGGATGGTTGGGAGAAGTTGCTCTCAGAGGGTGTGTTGGTACCATTCTTTATTCATGGCTGTGTTCTTAGGCAAAATTGTGAGTGAGCCCACTCCCTTGGCTGAGAAGCAACCCCACATATGAATGGTCTCAGGATGCTTTACTGTTGGCATGACACAGGACTGATAGTAGCGCTCACCTTGTCTTCTCCGGACAAGCTTTTTTCCAGATGCCCCAAACAATCGGAAAGGGGATTCATCAGAGAAAATGACTTGACCCCAGTCCTCAGCAGTCCAATCCCTGTACCTTTTGCAGAATATCAGTCTATCCCCGATGTTTTTCCTGGAGAGAAGTGGCTTCTTTGCTGCCCTTCTTGACACCAGGCCATCCTCCAAAAGTCTTCACCTCACTGTGTGTGCAGATGCACTCACACCTGCCTGCTGCCATTCTGTACTGGTGGTGCCCCGATCCCGCAGCTGAATCAACTTTAGGAGACGGTCCTGACGCTTGCTGGACTTTCTTGGGCGCCCTGAAACCTTCTTCACATAAATTGAACCGCTCTCCTTGAAGTTCTTGATGATCCAATAAATGGTTGATTTAGGTGTAATCTTACTGGCAGCAATATCCTTGCCTGTGAAGCCCTTTTTGTGCAAAGCAATGAACACGGCATGTGTTTTCTTACAGGTAACCATGGTTGACAGAGGAAGAACAATGATTCCAAGCACCACCCTCCTTAAGAAGCTTCCAGTCTGTTATTCGAACTCAATCAGTGTGACGTAGAAGTCCGTCACTGGCCGCAGGCAGCATTTGGTACTTTAACGCACGCACACATTCATCACAAACAAGCGAAATGAGAAAACGAGATTTGATCAGTCATGGAAATAAAAGTGCTGGAAACATTTTGGCTCACTATTCAAAAAGAAGATGGAAAACTATAGGAACAAGCTATAGGATGAAAAATACAGGAGTTTTAGGGCAGGTACAGGCGACTATCTCTAGCTAATACTACCTACAAATCAATACTTGGGAGTCAAATATCAATATAAAGGCATCGTTTAAAAATAATATTGCAATATGTAACTGTATCGATTTTCCCCCCATCACTACTTAATACCAGCATAGTCATTTTGAATTCATGAATCACGTAGCATGTTTAGCATATGATTAAATATAGGTTGAGCTAACAGGTGAGTAACATACAGTAGTATACGGAGCTAAAGTGTTTGATATGACAGGTGGACATTGAGTCTAACTGACACAGCCCTGAGAGTCAAGCTGAGGGGCTGTCTAGCAAAATACACCTGAGAAGAGACATGCCTGAGGAAGGGAACTCAACACCTCATCTACTCCCCACCAAACCTCCCCTTCCCAAGCTACACTTGTCCTTCCCATCAGTCACCAGTTAGCTGTGAGAAAGGTGGACTCAGACCCGATAATGCCTCTTTTTCAACCTTTTGTTGCTCTGAACATAAGCTTTTAAAACAATCTGTTTGTTACTAGAGAAGGTTGTTATTATTGATCATTTTAGACTCTTATTTGTTTCCATGGTATCAGATGGTTTTTTTCACATGACAGAATCTGGTGATGCTGTTTAGAAAATAGGTAGAATACTATTGCCCTTCCTCCACTATTGTCAAACTTATGTTGTTGTCCCTGTCCTTGTCCGCATATAGTCTGTGTCCTTGTGATGTCACGACCTGACCTTAGAGAGATGTTTTATTTCTCTATTTGGTTAGGTCAGGGTGTGATGTGGGGTGGGCATTCTATGTTTTGTATTTTTGTGTGTTTGGCATAGTATAGTTCCCAATCAGAGGCAGCTGTCTATCGTTGTCTCTGATTGGGAATCATACTTAGGCAGCCTGTTTTGCCACCTTAGTTGTGGGTAGCTGTCGTTGTTAGTGGCCTGTATAGCCCTAGTACGCTTCACGGTCGTTTTTGGTGTTTCTTGTTTTGTTGGCGACATTCTTAATAAAGGATAATGTACGCTCACCACGCTGCACCTTGGTCTGGTCATTTCCCTGACGACATTTGTGGCATGTGAAGATACAATTTAGTGCAAAACTGCAATCAGTCACAAATGGCATCACTGAACAAATGGAGGTTCTTGTTCAAGGGTAGAGAAAAAAGGCTAGTGTCTTTTATTGACATGAGGTGAATCCTCACTCCCTCTGCCATGTACAGATGGACACTCTAAGAAAAAAAAGGTGCTATCTAGAACCTAAAAGGGTTCTTCGGCTGTCCCCATAGAAGATCCCTTTTTGGTTCCTGGTGAACTCCTTCAGTTCCAGGTAGAATCCTTTTGGGATCCCTGTAGAACCCTTTCCACAGAGGGTTCTACATGGAACCCAAAATAGTTCTACATGGAACCAAAAAGGATTATCCTCCAGGGACAGCCAAAGAATCCCGTTTGAACCCTTTTGCAACAACAGGAAATGTGAAATGTTATGTGGATTATAATTCAAGTACATTTTTGTAGGGGTTGCTATATTTTTTGTAAGGGAAAATCAAGTCTGACATTTCTAAGTGGAAATTCCAAACTTCAGAAGCCTTTAAAAACCTAAAATACACCACAAGTTTGAAATGTTCTGCATTGCAGTAAAGTTCTCCTGCAACAGGGTGATCAATTTAAGGTCATACATCTGTTCGTACCTACTCATTATGGCTTGTCATCACAGGCTGCTGACTGACTTTATTACCAAGTACATTTCTGTATCGTTATCGTATTCTCGTGTTTGGTATCAGTGTGTCATCTGGATACCTAACACTGTGATAGGAATTGGCTGAGCAGGTATATAGTGGGCTTTCTGAGCCCTAGCCAACACACAAACATGAACGCATCTGCGCCCGTGCACAAATTCCAATGATCAGAGAGGTCGACAGGTCAAATCTCAATCCCACCAGCCCTTTGGAACACAGGACGATCCTAACTAAAGGAGGATGAAAAACACCCAGACTTGCTCTCCCTCCAAAACGTCTAGCCTTTTGTCTGAGACTTTCAAGGACAGAAGCGGTCACAAAAGGTATTTCTTCTCTATTGAAGATCTCTTTCCCCCACAGACCTTATGGCAGAATGGGGACAATAGACCATGATTCAATCTGAGAGACACAACTAACACAAAACCCCCAGCTCCAACAAAGCATCCTGACGATGGATGGAAAGACCAATGGGGTGTGGTGCAGTTAGGAGGACTGAAGCTGTTTTGAACTAACGTTACTGTTAAGGTAGGATATAGGTAGAATGAAGTCTGGATATACTTTAAATGTAGGATAGGGGGCATGAGAGTGTAAATGGACAAGGCCTCTAGAAGTGGCTGTGCTGAGACAGTCCTGATATCGGGCTGAAATGAAAGACTCTTAAGGTAAGATTAGATCCCAGTTGAGCTCCTGATAGGATGAAGACGGACTTATCCTCGTAGTTGGGATGCACCCGAGGAGCATACACTCCAAACTTGATCAGGACTGGGATCTCGAAGCCCTGGCGCACCCATTCCACCACGTGCAGGGACACAGACGCACCCGTGTCCGTGGGTGGCAGTCTACACTCCATCTCCACCACACCCCCTTCCTTGGCACGCACGTGGGATTTGGTGGGATTCTTGGTGGACTTGTTTGTATGTATGACATGTGGCCATGGGATTTGGTGGGATCCTCCAGAAAATCTCTAGCCCCATGTATCTCTAGCCCCATGTATCTCTAGCCCCATGTATTTCTAGCTCCATGTATCTCTAGGCCCATGTACCTCTAGCCCCATGTATCTCTAGCTCCATGTATCTCTAGCCTCATGTATCTCTAGCTCCATGTATCTCTAGCTCCATGTATCTCTAGCCCCATGTATCTCTAGTTCCATGTATCTCTAGCCCCATATATCTCTAGCTCCATGTATCTCTAGCCCCATGTATCTCTAGCTCCATGTATCTCTAGCCCCATGTATCTCTAGCCCCATGTATCTCTATCCCCATGTATCTCTATCCCCATGTATCTCTAGTCCCATGTATGGATGGCATTCAGGTCTAATGGATAGATTATAATAGTAGAGGTAAGCTCAGACTTTTTGAGACATGTATTTCCCCCATGGCTTCTGACCATGGCTGACACCTAGGAAGGCCAACACAAAGTGTTGTTACAACCTGAGTAGAGAGTGAATGACAGATAGTTCATTACAGAGGATATGTATAAGTAGTACTCACACAGCAGGCAGAGTGCAGTCACCATGGTGACATCCACGAAATAGCCCCTCTTCGGTCCCATAGTAGCCAGTCACACAGCCTCCAGCATCATTTACCTGTTGGCAAAAAGACACACTTGTCACATATTGAATCTTCCAACCTGTCACCTATCGGCATACCAGCAGGCACGAGAGAGAGAGCGAGAGCGAGATAGAGCTGACAGTTGTGTCTAGCTTATAGACACATGGGAGATGTGTTTAAATTTACACAGTAGCTTTCTGAAGATTGGAATTCACCCCATATCATCAATGGATCAAATGGATATCCAACAAGCAACCCTGTCAAAAGCCTCCCAGCCCAAAATGGTTCTCATAACATGGATGCCCATTAAATCATTGGAGAGTCAGTTGTGCAGAGCACCTGACCGGCTGGAGTAAGAATCCGTGTTGTTTACTCAGTTTGCCGGGTCTGTCAGGGACTGCAGTCACCAGTCAAGGAGATAAGCTGGGTGGCAGGAGACACATACAGCAGCCAGAAGCATTGTACTGCATGTGGTGCATCAGTCATTGGTGTCATAAAGCTGCCAATACTCCTAGCAGGTCAAAGAAGATATTCAGCATGTTTTCATGATCCACTATGACAAACCCATGATGAAGGTTTCCAGTCAGGGGGGGGGGGGGGGGGGGGGGGGGGGGGGGGGGTAAATACATGTCTCAAAAAGTCTGAGCTTACCTCTACTATTATAATCTATCCATTAGAGCTGAATGCCATCCATACATGGGACTAGAGATACATGGGGCTAGAGATACATGGGGATAGAGATACATGGGGCTAGAGATACATGAGGCTAGAGATACATGGAGCTAGAGATACATGGGGCTAGAGATACATGGAGCTAGAGATACATGGGGCTAGAGATACATGGGGCTAGAGATACAAGGAGCTAGAGAAACATGGGGATAGAGATACATGGGGCTAGAGACACATGGGGCTAGAGACACATGGGGCTAGAGGTACATGGGCCTAGAGATACATGGAGCTAGAAATACATGGGGCTAGAGATACATGGGCCTAGAGATACATGGGGCTAGAGATTTTCTGGAGGATCCCACCAAATCCCATGGCCACATGTCATACATACAAACAAGTCCACCAAGAATCCCACCAAATCCCACGTACACAGCAACATATCAACATACAAACAAATCCACCCAGAGCTGCACTCAAGCTGAACAGGATTTCATACCAATTAAAATGCATTTCAAATTGAAATAAAAAATATTGAATGCATATGGAAATACATTTTTTAAAGTATTATTAACTGATAAGAACTGGTAAGTATAGCAAGTCATATTCTATAGGTCTTCATGGTCGTTACAAGAGAGAGTGAGAGAGCAAAAGGTCAAGAGTGACCGCTCCCTGAATGCCCTACTGAATACGAGCAGCAGCAAGACTCACTCGCGTAACACAATTGGCTAGTCAGTCAAAAGGGTTTGGTGTGTCAGAGGAAGGCCCAAAAAATTGTCGAAGACTCCTGCCACCCTAGTCATAGACTGTTCTCCCTGCTACCGCACAGCAAGCAGTACCGGAGTGCCAAGTCTAGGTCCAAGAGGCTTCTAAACAGCTTCTACCCCCAAGCCATAAGACTCCTGAACATCTAGTCAAATGGCTACCCAGACTATTTGCAGTGCCCCCCCCCCCCCTTTTTACACCACTGCTACTCTCTGTTGTCATCTATGCATTGTCCCTTTAATAACTCTACCTACATGTACATACCACCTCAAATAACCAGTGCACATTGACTCTGTATTTTATTTAAACTTCCTTGGTTTGGGGCCCGTAAGTATTAGGTGCATGTGACTAACAATTTCATTTCATTTGTACACACAGGGCGAGAGAGAGAGAGAGAGAGAGAGAGAGAGAGAGAGAGAGAGAGAGAGAGAGAGAGAGAGAGAGAGAGAGAGAGAGAGAGAGAGAGAGAGAGAGAGAGAGAGAGAGAGAGAGAGAGAGAGAGAGAGAGAGAGAGAGAGAGAGAGAGAGAGAGAGAGAGAGAGAGAGAGAGAGAGAGAGAGAGAGAGGAGAGAGAGAGAGAGAGAGAGAGAGAGAGAGAGAGAGAGAGAGAGAGAGAGAGAGAGAGAGAGAGAGAAACACAGACACAGACATGCTCATTATCTAGACTAGGCATAGTCTCCCTCACTACACTTCCTGCCACCAGCTAAGCAGCATTGCCTTACAAACACACGGACGACGTTAACAACACAAAGCTCCTGCAATGTGTGTACAGCAAAAATAACAGACCCTAACCAACGGGAAATGCCTGTCTTTGATTTCTCACCAGACAGGACAGCAGGGACGGCAGGGACAGGGTTACGGGTGAAATACTACTACATTTAATCAGGTAAATGGGCAGTGATTGATTTGTAGCAGCCAGAGAATTGTTATGCCGATCACACGTGTGTTTTCGGGGTAAGGCATTGGCTACAACATTCAGCGAGGTAACAAAGACTCCACGCCTCTGAGTGATGCCAGAAACCACCATAATGAAACATCAAATATTTGTAGATGTTCTGTGAAGGTGTGCGTGTGTGTGTGTTTGTGCGCGCGTGCGTGCGTATCAGTCTACGGTCATGCATACATGTGTCCCGAGACGTAGACGTAATGGATTCTAAAGGGGTCTTTCTCTGCATGGTGGTCAGTGGTGGATGGATAAGCAGCTGTATTCCACACTCCTCTTCATCCAGGTTGAACGTGCCAGCCGTGGTTTGGGGACAGAGCAGAGGGGATGAGGACTAGTTATTTCTAGTGAAGTACAGAACAAAGCACTCACACTGGAATTCCATCATGGCCAATGCAGATCACATTTATTGCCTAATTTCAACCCTTTTCACTCAGTACTGATCACAGTCTCAATATACATGGCATCAAAAGGTGTGATTGGTATGGTTTGTTAAATCTACAGTGAACTGCCATCACCCACACAACCCTTATTCACAGCAATGTTAGCACCGATTTTACAATAGGCTATATTATACTATAACTTTTGGAGGGGAAATGTTGCACTTAGATGACTTATATAGGCCCATATGATATCCTAAGGTAAGAGTAAAGTCCTGTCACCACGCATGACTCCGGTGATGCAGAAGGACTTTAAATGTGAGCATAAATAATGAATATGAGGCTTGCATGGTTGTCAACTGCAAACATTGGACCGGAATATGATCAACCCACAGGTCTCTTACACAAATATCCCTTGACCCTGTTTGTCATGTCTGACACATCTGAGCATGTGCAATTTCAAATGTCTATCTAAAAAAAGTTCCTCAAAAGGAAGTGGCTTTCAAAATTACTTGAGACAGGTAAAGACACACATTTCAGTCCTTCAACAGGTTAAAGTCTAGACGTTTCGATTACTAAATAGCAATACCCACACAAAACAGATAAACGGTCTCTTAAAGTTGTCAAGGGAAAAAAACAAGTTGGTTTAATACAATTAACACAATTTACCTGCGTTATACACTTTTACAAGTAAAGGCAGGTTGTGTTTCCATTTAGTGCGTCAGTCTGAAGTCTTCTTTCAGTAATTCCTTTAGTCTTCAGCGTGTACAACTGGCAGGTGTTTAATTGTTTAATTCTCAGGTGCTAAATATGTTGTTTCAAGTTTCAACTGATTTGATGATCTTTACTGAAACATCGAATGGTATCCGCAAATAAATGATGGTGGATTCTGCGCTGAATTCTTTTACAAATTATTGATAGACGCGTTGTATCTCCAAAAAGTTTCCTCGCCCGCTGTAACATTCAACAGGTAGGCATATGCAACGATTCAAGATACTTCCACGGTTAGAAGGTCCGCTAAAATGCAGAGAATAACCTTCCAGACACATTAGACTTAGATGCTCCGTGGCAAAGGTTTCTACACTCTCACCTCTTCCGTCTTCATTGAGCAGTCTAACCAATCACCTCTTCTCTCTCTCTCGCTCTCTTTCTCTCTTTTTCTCTCTCTCTCTCTCTCTCTCTCTCTCTCTCTCTCTCTCTCTCTCTCTCTCTCTCTCTCTCTCTCTCAATTCAATTCAATGTAAGGTCTTTACTGACATGGGAAACATATGTTTACATTGCCAAAGTAACTGAAATAGATAATAAACAAAAGCTAAATAAACAATAAAAATGAACAGTAAACATTACACTCACAAAAGTTCCAAAATAACAAATCAATCAATTAATTTACAAAGCCGATCTGACATCAGCTGATATCATAAAGTGCTGTACAGAAACCCATCCTAAAACCCCAAACAACAAGCAATGCAGGTGTAGAAGCACGGTGGCTAGGAAAAACTCCCTAGAAAGGCCGGAATCTCGGAAGAAACCTAGAGAGGAACCAGTCTATGAGGGGTGGCCAGTCCTCTTCTGGCTGTGCCGTGTGGAGATTATAACAGAACATGTCCAAGATGTTCAAATGTTCATAAATGACCAGCAGAGTCAAATAATAATAATCACAATGATTGTAGAGAGTGCAACAGGTCAGCACCTCAGGAGAAAATCTCAGTTGGCTTTTCATAGCCGATCATTCAGAGTATCTCTACCGCTCCTGCTGTCTCTAGAAAGTCGAAAACAGCAGGTCTGGGACAAGGTAGCACGTCCGGTGAACAGGTCACAGTTCCATAGCCGCGGGCAGAACAGTTGAAACTGGAGCAGCAGCACGACCAGGTGGACTGGGGCTCAGGTCCTCTGAGAGAGAGAGAAAGAGAGAGAAGGGAAAAAAGAGAGAGAATTAGAGAGAGCACACTTAAATTCACACAGGACACTGGATAATGCAGGAGAAATACTCCAGATATTGTTCTGTTATAATCTCCACACGGCACAGCCAGAAGAGGACTGGCCACCCCTCATAGACTGGTTCCTCTCTAGCCCCCCGACACAAACTACTGCAGCATAAATACTGGAGGTTGAGACAGGAGGGTTCGGGAGACACTGTGGTCCCATCCGACGATACCCCTGGACAGGGCCAAAACCCCACCCACTTTGCCAAGGCACAGTGGAGAGAGGGGATCCGGCCAGGCAGAGACAGCAAGGGTGATTCGTTGCTCCAGTGCTTTTCCATTCACCTTCACACTCCTAACCCAGACTACACTCAATCATAGGGCTTACTGAAGGGATGAGCTTTTTCAAAATCATTTGAGAGGAATGGGAGATTTGATAAAGGCTGATAGTTTTTTATATTTTCTGGGTCAAGGTTTGGCTTTTTCAAGAGAGGCTTTATTACTGCCATTTGTAGTGAGTTTAGTACACATACAGTGGATAGAGAGCCTTTTATTATGTTCAACATAGGAGGGCCAAGCACAGGAAGCAGCTCTTTCAGTAGTTTAGTTGGAATAGGGTCCAGTATGCAGCTTGGTTTAGAGGCCATGATTATTTTCATCATTGTGTCAAGAGATATAGTACTAAAACAATTGAGTGCCTCCCTTGATCCTAGGTCCTGGCAGAGTTGTGCAGACTCAGGATAACTGAGCTTTGGAGGAATATGCAGATTTAAAGAGGAGTCCGTAATTTGCTTTCTAATGATCATGATCTTTTCATCAAAGAAGTTCATTAATTTCTCACTGCTGAAGTGAAAGCCATCCCCTCTTGGGGAATGCTGCTTTTTAGTTAGCTTTGCAACAGTATCAAAAATACATTTTGGTTTGTTCTTATTTTCCTCAATTAAGTTGGAAAAATAGGATGATCGAGCAGCAGTAAGGGCTCTTCGGTACTGCACGGTACTGTCTTTCCAAGCTAGTCGGAAGACTTCCAGTTTGGTGTAGCGCCATTTCCATTCCAATTTTCTGGAAGCTTGCTTCAGAGCTCGGGTATTTTCTGTATACCAGGGAGCTAGTTTCTCATGACAAATGTTTTTAGGGGTGCGACTCCATCTAGGGTATTACGCAAGGTTAAATTGAATTCCTCAGTTAGGTGGTTAACTGATTTTGTTACTCTGACGTCCTTGGTAGGTGGAGGGAGTCTGGAAAGGCATCTAGGAATCTTTGGGTTGTCCGAGAATTTATAGCACAGCTTTTGATGATCCTTGGTTGGGGTCTGAGCAGATTATTTGTTGCGATTGCAAACGTAATAAAATGGTGGTCCGAGAGGACAAACCTAGGTCCAGACTATGACTGTGGCAGTGAGTAGGTCCAGAGACATGTTGGACAAAACCTACTGAGTCAATGATGGCTCTGAAAGCCTTTTGGAGTGGGTCTGTGGACTTTTCCATGTGAATATTAAAGTCACCAAAAAATGTTTGCATACACATGTAAAGACATGTCAAATGTCATATTATGTCTATATACGGTGTTGTAATGATGTGCAAATAGTTAAATTACAAAAGGGGAAATAAATAAACATAAATATAGGTTGTATTTACAATGGTGTTTGTTCTTCACTGGTTGCCCTTTTCTTGTGGCAACAGGTCACACATCTTGCTGCTGTGATGGCACACTGCAGTATTTCACCCAATAGATATGGGAGTTAATCAAAGTTGGATTTGTTTTCAAATTCTTTGTGGATCTGTGTAACCTGAGGGAAATATGTGTCTCTAATATGGTCATACATTTGGCAGGAGGTTAGGACGTGCAGCTCAGTTTCCACCTCATTTTGTGGGCAGTGAGCACATAGCCTGTCTTCTCTTGAGAGCCAGGTCTGCCTTCGGGCGGCCTTTCTCAATAGCAAGGCTTTTCTGTACATAGTCAAATATGTCACAGTGGACAGGTATTCTGCCAGTGTGTACACTCTGTTTAGGGCCAAATAGCATTGTAGTTTGCTCAGTTTCTTTTGTAAATTCTTTCCAATGTCTCTCTCTTCCACACACATTAAGTGCACACACATACACACACATTAACACACACACGTAGCCTACGCACATACCATTTTTAGAAAGAAGTTCATACCAATTTTTCTCTTTCTGGCACGTTAGAGTGTGGTTTAAAAGTGTCATTTGTAGGCCTACTTTGTACTGAATGTTGCTTTCCTGCATGGGCCTAAACACAACCTATCAAATAAACAAACAATGAAAGATATGTGAAAATAGATTAAAAGAAAATGTGAAATGAACTACATTACTCAAATTATTTATTTATATCCACAGAAATTGTATGCTAAGATTTTATGAAAATTATATTTGGAAAATCAACTGCAGGCTTTCTTTTTGCCTGACAGTAATGAAGCCTGGTGCAAATCTATGACAGCATATTCCCAATTATTGTTATTCATATTTCCCATACTATTACAAATATTTAGCAAAAAAATATATTTAAATGTGATTAAGGTCAGTATTTGTTTCTGCTCTATTTATTCCTGAGCCTAGGCCGTTCATCAAAAATATATTGCGTGAATTGAATCCACAAGAGGGCGCACTTTGACAACTAATAATCTCAGTGAAACACTTGTTATGGAATAACAGTTATAGCAAGGTTATAGCAAATATGCTAACGAGCCAATTGCAGTTTGAAACCTTGAAGACAAAGGACATTATACAAGACTAACAGTGGTGCAATCTAGCAAGACAAGTACAGAGTACAAGTACAGAGAAGTACCAAGTACACATGATGATCAAGAAATACCACACATAAAGGAAAGTGTATAATTTTAATCTCAAATTAAAGATACAAAAAACCACATAATACCAATAATACTGTAGGCCACATAAAGCCATGCCATTGGATATTTTTTTTATAAATATGTAACGTAAACTGGATAGTCTCTCTTCCAGTCGAACACATCCATGGAGAGCATTACAAACAGATAGTCATGACAGGAATATATAGCAGGCCCTGCATATTTTAAATAATCTTTCATAATCCATACAGTGATAGGATACTCTTACATTTCAAGCCACAGTTGCATTGCGCAAGTGTGACATGCGATAAAACAAAGACAGAATAAAGTTAAACCACTTGGTGATGCTGTTTCTCAGTCTGGGAGAAATGGAGGTAAACAAAACCTTCTCATGCAGCTTTAGTAAGGTTGGTGTCTTGGCGTTTATTGCTATAGTCATTAATTGTACCGCACAGATGGAAAGGAAATCCCAGAAGATTGAATTGGTGACAGCAGCACCAGAGAAGTCTGTGTGTCTGTGTGAGATTGTAGTGCAGAAGAACTACACCAGGATGATGGCCTGGTGTAGGATCTGTTAGGGCCCAAGGAGTGGGAAGGGGTGGTGGGGTGTGTTGGGGATAGTGGTATATACACTGAGTGTACAAAACATTAAGAACACCTTCCTAATATTGAGTTGCACCCTCTTTTGCCCTCAGAACAGCCTCAATTCTTCGGGGCATGGCTTCTACAACGTGTAAAGCGTTCCACAGGGATGCTGGCCCATGTTGACTCCAATGCTTCCCACAGTTGTGCCATGTTGGCTGGATGTCCTTTGGGTAGTGGACCATTCTTGATACACACGGGAAACTGTTGAGTGTGAAAACCCCAGCAGCATTGCAGTTCTTGATACACTCAAACCGGTGCGCCTGGCACCTACTAACATACCTCGTTCAATGGCACTTAAATCTTTTGTCTTGCCCAATCACCCTCTGAATGTCACATACTCACAATCCATATCCCAATTGTCTCAAAGCTTTAAAATCCTTCTTTAACCTGTCTACTGCCCTTTATCTAAACTGATTGAAGTGGATTTAACGAATTACATCAATAAGGGATCATAGGTTCACCTGGTCAGTCTGTGTCTTGGAAAGAGCAGTGTTTGTACACTCAATGTATACAGGGTTAGATGGTGGTGCAATTTCCTTTCCCCCCCATTTCCCTTTTCCCTTTTTTGTAAACAAATGTGCAGTGCTTCTGAAAGGCATCAATACGCAAAAAAGCATATAGTCTGCTGGAAAACAACTCAAAGAAGAACACTGGTGGAAAAGGTAACCAATAGTCATACTTGAGTAAAAGTAAAGATACCCTAATTGAAAATGAAGTAAAATCCTACTTGAGTAAAAGTCTACAAATATTTGTTTCTAAATATACTTAAGTATCAAAAGTAAATGTAATTGCTGAAACATATTAAAGTATATAAAGTAAAATTATAAACAAATTCAAATTCCTTATATTAAAGCAAACAAGACGGCACCATTTTCTTGTTTTTAAATTCACGGAGAGCCAAGAGCACGCTCCAACACTGACATAATTTACAAACGAAGCATGTGTTTAGTGAGTCCGCTAGATCAAAGGCAGTAGGGATGACCAGGGATTTTCTCTTGATAAGTGTGTGAATTAGACCATTTTCCTGTCCCGCTAAGCATTCAAAATGTAACGAGTACTTTTGGGTATCAGGGAAAATGTATGGAGTAAAAAGTACATAATTGTCTTTAGAAATGTAGTGAAGTAAAAGTAAAAGTTGTAAAGAAATATGAATAGTAAAGTAAAGTACAAATACCACAAAAAAAACGACTTAAGTAGTACATTCAAGTATTTTTACTTAAGTATTTTACACCACTGAATAAGAAGAATATTTGGGGTAGTGTCTAAAAACTGGATTTAATAGTTTATTTTGCACTGCTCGGTCATGTAAAGGTACCGGTAGGCCTTTTTAAGTAGAACTGTCTACGACTGGATAGACTGGATATACAGTGCCTTGCGAAAGTATTCGGCCCCCTTGAACTTTGCGACCTTTTGCCACATTTCAGGCTTCAAACATAAAGATATAAAACTGTGTTTTTTTGTGAAGAATCAACAACAAGTGGGACACAATCATGAAGTGGAACGACATTTATTGGATATTTCAAACTTTTTTAACAAATCAAAAACGGAAAAATTGGGCGTGCAAAATTATTCAGCCCCCTTAAGTTAATACTTTGTAGCGCCACCTTTTGCTGCGATTACAGCTGTAAGTCGCTTGGGGTATGTCTCTATCAGTTTTGCACATCGAGAGACTGACATTTTTTCCCATTCCTCCTTGCAAAACAGCTCGAGCTCAGTGAGGTTGGATGGAGTGCATTTGTGAACAGCAGTTTTCAGTTCTTTCCACAGATTCTCGATTGGATTCAGGTCTGGACTTTGACTTGGCCATTCTAACACCTGGATATGTTTATTTTTGAACCATTCCATTGTAGATTTTGCTTTATGTTTTGGATCATTGTCTTGATGGAAGACAAATCTCCGTCCCAGTCTCAGGTCTTTTGCAGACTCCATCAGGTTTTCTTCCAGAATGGTCCTGTATTTGGCTCCATCCATCTTCCCATCAAATTTTAACCATCTTCCCTGTCCCTGCTGAAGAAAAGCAGGCCCAAACCATGATGCTGCCACCACCATGTTTGACAGTGGGGATGGTGTGTTCAGGGTGATGAGCTGTGTTGCTTTTACGCCAAACATAACGTTTTGCATTGTTGCCAAAAAGTTCAATTTTGGTTTCATCTGACCAGAGCACCTTCTTCCACATGTTTGGTGTGTCTCCCAGGTGGCTTGTGGCAAACTTTAAACGACACTTTTTATGGATATCTTTAAGAAATGGCTTTCTTCTTGCCACTCTTCCATAAAGGCCAGATTTGTGCAATATACGACTGATTGTTGTCCTATGGACAGAGTCTCCCACCTCAGCTGTAGATCTCTGCAGTTCATCCAGAGTGATCATTGGCCTCTTGGCTGCATCTCTGATCAGTCTTCTCCTTGTATGAGCTGAAAGTTTAGAGACGGCCAGGTCTACCAGGTAGAGACTACCAGGTCTTGGTAGATTTGCAGTGGTCTGATACTCCTTCCATTTCAATATTATCGCTTGCACAGTGCTCCTTGGGATGTTTAAAGCTTGGAAAATCTTTTTGTATCCAAATCCGGCTTTAAACTTCTTCACAACAGTATCTCGGACCTGCCTGGTGTGTTCCTTGTTCTTCATGATGCTCTCTGCGCTTTTAACGGACCTCTCAGACTATCACAGTGCAGGTGCATTTATACGGAGACTTGATTACACACAGGTGGATTGTATTTATCATCATTAGTCATTTAGGTCAACATTGGATCATTCAGAGATCCTCACTGAACTTCTGGAGAGAGTTTGCTGCACTGAAAGTAAAGGGGCTGAATAATTTTGCACCCCCAATTTTTCAGTTTTTGATTTGTTAAAAAAGTTTGAAATATCCAATAAATGTCGTTCCACTTCATGATTGTGTCCCACTTGTTGTTGATTCTTCACAAAAAAAATACAGTTTTATATCTTTATGTTTGAAGCCTGAAATGTGGCAAAAGGTCGCAAAGTTCAAGGGGGCCGAATACTTTCGCAAGGCACTGTATCTTCCAATGTAGAACCTGTGCTGCTAAACAGGTACAGTAATTTGAGCGTTATTCTGAATGTATTCACAATGAATACGATTAGACCTCATCTTATTAATTCATTAAATAATAAGAGGTCTAAATTTGTGATAGGCACAGCACAACAGTCATGTCGTTGTTGACATTCATGCTTACATTCAACAGTTGACTTATAAATCAGACTGTGGTACCAATTCTTTGTATACAGTCTGAAGCAAAGCACTGAAAAAACCAAATGTATGCCAAAAAAAAACATTGACGACAAGCCAGAATGTTGAATAAAACTATATTTGAAGTTACTCTACCGGTTGTCTGTGAGGTTGACCTTTCAGTGGGTCAGAATTTAAGACAAAATATCAACAGGTATTATTTACCCGACTTTTTATCACGTCTGTACTGTCGTTGAAATTTCTATCAAGTGGCTCATGCGCAAAACCATGTAAACACCTGGAACGTTGCGTTTGCCTTGCAGCATTGCATTGTAGAGGCAGTTGCAGTTAGTTCTGTGTGGTGAATATGTTGGATTTCTCCACCCCAAAAAGTGGATTACATAAACAGTTTGACTGTAGAATTTATAAAAAAATTGTATTCATGTATTTGCCAAGTAGCATGCATAGCCTATTATTTATTCGATGACATCTAAAAAGGAGCCTACAATATCATTTTGCGATAATGCAATAATAAATAGTCAAGATAGTAGAGAGTAGGCTCTTTCAACAATGAGATCAATGTTGAGGAAGGTGTAACGCTCGTCTTCTTCCTCTGAGGAGGAGTAGGAAAGATCGGACCAATGTGCAGCGTGGTACGTGTCCATAATGATACTTTATTACATGAACACCAGAAAACAAAATAACCAGAGAATGAAACGAAACGAAACAGTCCTGTACGGTGACAAACACTAAACAGAAAACAATCACTCACAACTCAAAGGTGAAATCAGGCTATCTAAGTATGGTTAGATCAATCAGTATCAATCAAGTATCAATCAGGGACAACGATTGACAGCTGCCTCTGATTGAGAACCATACCAGGCCAAACACAGAAATCCCAAATTATAGAAAAAAGAACATAGACTGCTCACCCCAACTCACGCCCTGACCATACTAAAACAAAGACAAAACAAAGGAACTAAGGTCAGAACGTGACAGAAGGTGGGCCCAGCCCTTCTGAAAGCACAGGCCTGTGTGGGTCCAGAGATGGTTAAAGTCCCGAAAGCAAGCCGGGAAGTCTCATATACAAGAGCGTCGACTGTTTGGAGAGGAATTCTGAAGTTACTTTAGTCTGGACTGAAGCCAGTTCGATCACCTGCTCCAGATGGTTGGAGCCAGGATCTCCCAGATGGATACCAACTACCGGGAGTCCATCAGCCCAGTTGAACGCCTGGCGATTTGTCTCCGGCAAGCTAAAGTACATTTTGAAAGTGTTTAATACCATAACTGATTGATATTAGATATATTTTAGAGGGCCCTATGTGACATCAGATGTACTTTTACAGAATGTTCATTAGGACTATAACTTTTCCCAAAGTTGGTTTAAAATATTTTTTATTTAATGATGCAATGTTACCAAATGAAATGAAAGTTGAGGTGCCTTCTGCCCTGATGAAGGTGGGCTAGTCTTCTCCAGACCCCTTGTTGTTCAAGACAGTTGCAGTCATTCATTACATTCTTGTTGGAATCATGTACACTCTTAGAAAATAAGGGTTCCAAAAGTGTCATTCTGCTTTTTGGTTCCAGGTATAGGTTATACATGGAACCCAATAGGGTTCTACTTGGAACCAAAAGGGTTCTACCAGGAACCAAAAAGGGTTCTTCAAAGGGAGAATGTAACGGCTGTTGAAAGGAGAGGACCAAGATGCAGCGTGGTGCGTGCCCATGTCAGATTTATTCGATAAGCTGACACAAAGTAAACAAAAGAACAACCGAAACTGTCATGTCTGGTAGAGACACAGAGACAGAAAACAACTACCCACAACTCAAGTGGGAAAAACAGGCTGCCTAGTATGGTTCTCAATCAGAGACAACAATTGCCAGCTGCCTCTGATTGGGAACCATGCCAGGCCAAACACATAGAAATGGAAAACATAGAACACAAAACATAGAATGCCCACCCCAACTCATGCCCTGACCAAACTAAAACAGAGACATGAAAAAGGGACTAAGGTCAGGAAGTGACAGAGAACCCTTTTAGGTTATAGATAGTACCTTTCTTTCTAAGAGGAGAGATGGCCTGGGCTCCATTTTATTGATTAGTCATAGACTGACTTGTACTGTTTCAAGGCATTGTTAATGATGGTTGATGAGTATTACAATATAATTAGTAGGGCATAATAAACAGTAATGAGGTAGATATGAGTATGAGTAGTATGAGTAGATATAATATGTGGGTGGAATTCAAGTTACATATAATATTGATAATTCTTTTTGAATTATATTTCAGGCTCTTGGTGACAGGGGACTCCTACAGGACCATCGGATTCAGCTTCGGAGCTGGACGGTCCACGGTGGCAGGCTTTGTCCCCTCTGTGGCACAAACCATTTGCAACTGTCTGGTTGGTGAAAAACATTCCTGTCCCCAAGGAGGAAGACTAGAGGGCCATAGCTGCCGATTTCCTGGAGAGGTGGAATTTCCCCAAATGTCTTGGCTACACTTTTCATTTGTTTTATTTGAACTTTATTTCACCAGGTGGGCCAGTTGAGGACAATTTCTCATTTACAACTGTGACCTGGCCAAGATAAAGCAAAGCAGTGCGACAAAAACAACAACACAGAGTTACACATGGAATAAACAAACATACAGTCAATAACAATAGAAAAATCTATTTACAGTGTGTACAAATGGAGTAAGAAGGTAAGGCAATAAATAGGCCATAGTAGCGAAGTAATTACAATTTAGCAAATTTACACTGGAGTGATAGATGTGCAAGTAGAAATACTGGGGTGCAAAAGAGCAAAAAAATAACAATATGGAGATGAGGCAGTTGGGTGGGCTATTTACAGATCTGCTGTGTACAGTTGCAGTGATTGGTAAGCTGCTCAAAGTTAGTGAGGGAGATTTAAGTCTCCATCTTCAGTGATTTTTGCAATTGTTCCAATGATTGGCAGCAGAGAACTGGAAGGAAAGGCGGCCAAAGGAGGTGTTGGCTTTGGGGAGAACCAGTGAAATATACCTGCTGGAGCGCGTGCTACGGGTGGGTGTTGTTATGGTGACCAGTGAGCTGAGATAAGGTGGGGCTTTACCTAGCAGAGACTTATAGATGACCTGGAGCCAGTGGGTCTGGCAGCAAATATGTAGCGAGGGCCAGCCAACGAGAGCACACAGGTTGCAGTGGTGGGTAGTATATGGGGCTTTGGTGACATAATGGACGGCACTGTGATAGACTACATCCAGTTTGCTGAGTAGAGTGTTGGAGGCTATTTTGTAAATGACAGTTGCTGCGGGGGTGTCACGCCCTGGCCATAGAGAGGCTTTTTATTCTCTATTTTGGTTAGGCCAGGGTGTGACTAGGGTGGGCATTCTATGTCCTTTTTCTATGTTTTGTATTTCTATGTCTTGGCCTGGTATGGTTCTCAATCAGGAACAGCTGTCTATCGTTGTCTCTGATTGAGAACCATACTTAGGTACCGTTTTCCCCCACCTGTTTTGTGGGAAGTTAACTTTGTAGTTGTTCAGGGCACATAGCCCAAAGCTTCACGGTTTGTAGTTGTTCAGGGCACATAGCCCAAAGCTTCACGGTTTGTAGTTGTTCAGGGCACATAGCCCAAAGCTTCACGGTTTGTAGTTGTTCAGGGCACATAGCCCAAAGCTTCACGGTTTGTAGTTGTTCAGGGCACATAGCCCAAAGCTTCACGGTTTGTAGTTGTTCAGGGCACATAGCCCAAAGCTTCACGGTTTGTAGTTGTTCAGGGCACAGAGCCCAACGATTCACGGGTTGGTTTTTTGTTCTTCGTTTTGTCGGTGTCATTTTTAAATCAGGTTCAAATGTACGCTTACCATGCTGCACCTTGGAGCTGTTGGCCGGAGTAGGCATAGCCAGGTGGAAAGCATTTTATTTTTATTTTATTTTATTTCACCTTTATTTAACCAGGTAGGCAAGTTGAGAACAAGTTCTCATTTACAATTAAGACCTGGCCAAGATAAAGCAAAGCAGTTCGACACATACAACGACACAGAGTTACACATGGAGTAAAACAAACATACAGTCAATAATACAGTAGAAACAAGTCTATATACGATGTGAGCAAATGAGGTGAGATAAGGGATGGAAAGGTGGAAGGCATGGCCCCTCTATAGACAAATGCTTATTGAAATTCTACATTATCATAAATTAATCGGTGGTGACAGTGTTTCCTAGCCTTAGTACAGTGGGCAGCTGGGAGGAGGTGCTCTTATTCTCCATGGATAATTTGTGTGAGATTGAGGGCATCTAGCTTAGATTGTAGGATGGCTGAGGTATTAAGCATATCCCAATTTAGGTCACATAACAGTATGAACTCTGAAGATAGATGGGGGGAAATCAATTCACATATGGTGTCCAGGGCACAGCTGGGAGCTGAGGGGGTCTATAACAAGTGGCAACGGTGAGAGACTTATTTCTGGAAAGGTGGATTCTTAAAAGTAGAAGTTCGAACTGTTTGGGCACAGACCTGGATAGCATGACAGAACTCTGCAGGCTATCTGCAGAATCTCTGTAGTAGATTGCAACTCTGCCCCCTTTGGCAGTTCTATCTTGATGGAAAATGTTGTAGTTGGAGATGGAAAATGCAGGGAAATATGTGGTAATCCAGGCTCCACCGTGCTCAGGTTCACAATTCTACAAATACAAGGGTACATATTCAGTTGTACTCTTGGCTGTAGTAGATGCCATCTACTGTTTCCGTGGCATCGATGTTGGTGCTTATGGCAAGGGAAGTGATGGCGGGACCCTCCAGGACTCTGCCTTTGGCCAGGCACTTCAGGATGGCACATTGGAGATTCCACCACCCGCATCACTCCCTGGGGCTGAAGACCTGGGACCTGTTCCCCACGTCTTCGTCGGCGACGAGGCCTTCCCTTTAAGACCCAACCTCATGAGGCCCTACCCTGGACACCAGTTACCATTGCCAAAGCCTGTATTGTTCTTTAACAAATGACTGTCCATGGCAAGGTTAGGAATTCTGGCAGCCCGGTGGAGAATGTATCGGAGAGTGCTTGGTCGTGTTCTCCACAACTTCCCACGGAGGTCATTCCAGGAGCCGCATGGAGACGGGCACGCCAAATGGTCACCTACCTGATGTCAGGGCAGGTGCCAACAATGCCCCCAGACAGACACTCCAGGTGAGGGAGAAGCTGACCACCTACTTCTCAGCGCCAGCAGGTGAAGTCACTAGGCAGTATGCCGTGGAGTGAAACAGCTCTTTGAAGAGCCCCCTAACACCAAGATTATTTTAAGAACCATCCACCGTTATCCATAAAATAGCATTTTTCCCCAGATTATTTTATGTCTCATTGTCTCTCTTCATTTGGAAGTTATATTTAATTGAAATTTGGGAGTAAAGACCACATCTTAACCCCTTCCCTCTCCCATTAACATCAGTATTATACACACCTGGCATGGTACATCAGGTGAGCGGGAGCACTAATTCAAGTTATACGACATACAGTTAGTATGATAACAAAGGGAAAAGGTAACCTAGGGTCCATACAGATAGTACAGTTTACCACCATGTTCACTGGCCTGACAAAATACAGGTGGAAAAAAAACTAATAAGGAAGAGAATGTGTTTTTACTTTCATCTTGTCTTAGATCTGCAAAGGTGTAGGGAAGAAATCATCAGATTAACTCTAAATTAGTAAATACAGAAATGAAACAACTGACTATGAAAACATTAGCATTTTATAAGTATTCAAGTACAGGAAAGAACATGACAGGAATGTGTTGTAAAACAATTACAACAAATAAAACATATTTTGAAAGAGCTGTGTGTGTGTGTGTGTGTGTGTGTGTGTGTGTGTGTGTGTGTGTGTGTGTGTGTGTGTGTGTGTGTGTGTGTGTGTGTGTGTGTGTGTGTGTGTGTGTGTGTGTGTGTGTGTGTGTGTAAAAATACGAAAATGAATGTGTAGCCTGTAATCTGTAAGAGAAAAACAAGAGCATGTATTTTTGGCACAACTGCGGACAGATACAGGGACTACTCATAACGCCTAGACATAGTAGGAGAACTTCAGACATGGCCATAAAGAGAGAGAGGGCAGGGCACTGGAGTTCTGGAGATCTGGGGTACAGAGAGCAGTGGGTGTGTGTGTGTCTCTGTCTGAAAAAAAAGAAAATCATGTGTAACCATAACACAGCTAAACAAACAAATGGCTCCTGGACGTCACGGACCTGTCGATGGAACATAACACAGCTAAACAAACAAATGGCTCCTGGACGTCACGGACCAGTCGATGGAACATAACACAGCTAAACAAACAAATGGCTCCTGGACGTCAAGGACCAGTCGATGGAACATAACACAGCTAAACAAACAAATGGCTCCTGGACGTCACGGACCTGTCGATGGAACATAACACAGCTAAACAAACAAATGGCTCCTGGGTGTCACGGACCAGTCGATGGAACATAACACAGCTAAACAAACAAATGGCTCCTGGACGTCAAGGACCAGTCGATGGAACATAACACAGCTAAACAAACAAATGGCTCCTGGGTGTCACGGACCAGTCGATGGAACATAACACAGCTAAACAAACAAATGGCTCCTGGACGTCACGGACCAGTCGATGGAACATAACACAGCTAAACAAACAAATGGCTCCTGGACGTCACGGACCAGTCGATGGAACATAACACAGCTAAACAAACAAATGGCTCCTGGACGTCACGGACCAGTCGATGGAACATAACACAGCTAAACAAACAAATGGCTCCTGGACGTCAAGGACCAGTCGATGGAACATAACACAGCTAAACAAACAAATGGCTCCTGGGTGTCACGGACCAGTCGATGGAACATAACACAGCTAAACAAACAAATGGCTCCTGGGTGTCACGGACCAGTCGATGGAACATAACACAGCTAAACAAACAAATGGCTCCTGGGTGTCAAGGACCAGTCGATGGAACATAACACAAAAAGTTTCAGCACCCTGGTTTTCAAGTGGTTTTAAATGAAAAAAATATATTCACCTTTAGTCTTGCAAGACACCAACAAGAGCATCTATGAATTCTCCAGTGTGAGTTTCAAATCTGTCAATTCAAAAATCTATGTAACACTAATAATGAAGCTATCCTAAGACTTTAGAAACAAATGACTCTATAAATTGACTGAATTTAAACAGAACTGACGTGTGTGAAAGGAAAGCTACAATGAGGGAGGTCAAAACAACAACCAGACAACTCCTCTCCTCTTCCTGTCCTTCCTGTGAGCTGGTCGGCCAAAATGACTCCATCTCTGGAAGGGAGGAGTAAAACAACACAAAACAACGCATTACATAATATAACACCATAGAAGGTGAGATTTACTAAATACTGCTTGTATAGTGTAGTTAGTGGCATAAATATTGTGTGGTAAAGGTAGTAATTCTTGCTGTTTACTCATGGAATTTGTATTTCAGATCAAAATATGAATATACACTGCTCAAAAAAATAAAGGGAACAGTTAAACAACACAATGTAACTCCAAGTCAATCACACTTCTGTGAAATCAAACTGTCCACTTAGGAAGCAACACTAATTGACAATATATTTCACATGCTGTTGTGCAAATGGAATAGACAACAGGTGGAAATTATAGGCAATTAGCAAGACACCCCCAATAAAGGAGTGGTTCTGCAGATGGTGACCACAGACCACTTCTCAGTTCCTATGCTTTCTGGCTGATGTTTTGGTCACTTTTGAATGCTGGTGGTGCTTTCACTCTAGTGGTAGCATGAGACGGAGTCTACAACCCACACAAGTGGCTCAGGTAGTGCAGCTCATCCAGGATGGCCCATCAATGCGAGCTGTGGCAAGAAGGTTTGCTGTGTCTGTCAGCGTATGGAGAGCATGGAGGCGCTACCAGGAGACAGGCCAGTACATCAGGAGAGGTGGAGGAGGCCGTAGGAGGGCAACAACCCAGCAGCAGGACCGCTACCTCTGCCTTTGTGCAAGTAGGAGCAGGAGGACCGCTACCTCCGCTTTTGTGCAAGGAGGAGCACTGACAGAGCCCTGCAAAATGACCTCCAGCAGGCCACAAATGTGCATGTGTCTGCTCAAATGATCAGAAACAGACTCCATGAGGGTGGAATGAGGGCCCGACGTCCACAGGTGGGGGTTGTGCTTACAGCCAAACACCGTGCAGGACGTTTGGCATTTGCCAGAGAACACCAAGATTGGCAAATTTGCCAATGGCGCCCTGTGCTCTTCACAGATGAAAGCAGGTTCACACTGAGCACATGTGACAGACGTGACAGAGTCTGGAGACGCCGTGGAGAACGTTCTGCTGCCTGTAACATCCTCCAGCATGACCAGTTTGGCGGTGGGTCAGTCATGGTGTGGGGTGGCATTTCTTTGGGGGGCCGCACAGCCCTCCATGTACTCGCCAGAGGTAGCCTGACTGCCATTAGGTACCGAGATGAGATCCTCAGACCCCTTGTGAGACCATATGCTGGTGCGGTTGGCCCTGGGTTCCTCCTAATGCAAGACAATGCTAGACCTCATGTGGCTGGAGTGTGTCAGCAGTTCCTGCAAGAGGAAGGCATTGATGCTATGGACTGGCCCGCCCGTTCCCCAGACCTGAATCCAATTGAGCACATCTGGGACATCATGTCTCGCTCCATCCACCACGTTGCACCACAGACTGTCCAGGAGTTGGCGGATGCTTTAGTCCAGGTCTGGGAGGAGATCCCTCAGGAGGCCATCCGCCACCTCATCAGGAGCATGCCCAGGCGTTGTAGGGAGGTCATATAGGCACGTGGAGGCCACACACACTACTGAGCCTCATTTTGACTTGTTTTAAGGACATTACATCAAAGTTGGATCAGCCTGTAGTGTGGTTTTCCACTTTAATTTTGAGTGTGACTCCAAATCCAGACCTCCATGGGTTAATACATTTGATTTCCATTGATAATTTTTGTGTGATTTTGTTGTCAGCACATTCAACTATGTAAAGAAATAAGTATTTAATAAGAATATTTCATTCATTCAGATCTAGGATGTGTTATCTTAGTGTTTTGAGCAGTGTATTTAGACAGCAAACTGTTGTTTTAGGATATTTTCTAATCCAGAAACAACAGCTATACATTTGCCTCATATTAATCCTTTGATCTGAAATACCAATTAGCCTACATGAGTATACGGTAAAAAATTACCTACTTCTGTCGCAATAATATGACGCACAAAACCGTGACTTACAGGCGTGCACTAGACTACACATAAAACAATCCCGCACACCCAGCAGGCGGGCCGGCTGGATAGTAAAGCCCAACCAATTAACCTAACTAAACACAGGTGTAACTAATAAACAGACAAGGGGGAAAAAAGGATCAGTGGCAGCTAGTAGGCCGGTGACGACGACCACCGAGGGCCACCCGAGTGAAATCTGAAAATCTGTCTGTAACAATTGTTGGAAAAATGACTTGTGTCATGCACAAAGTAGATGTCCTAACCGACTTGCCAAAACTATAGTTTGTTAACAAGAAATTTGTGGAGTGGTTGAAAAACGAGTTTTAATGACTCCAACCTAAGTTCCTTTAGACATGTCGTCATCCCAGGCGCTGGTGTTCAAGTTTCTGTCAGAGAATAGAGCAGGTAGAGTTTCACCTCTTGAAATCCTTCACTCCCCAATGTCTCCATCTTGTTCCTCTGTTAAGAAACGCTGTGATCTTTTGAAATGTGATGTCTCTTCATCCTCCTTCCTGTGAGCATCAGGTTGGGCTGCATCCCTCTCGACTTCTTGGAGGAGCCTCTGCTGAAATGACTTGAGGGAATCTGGGGGCTGGTACCTCAGATGACGCCTGGTGTGACGTTGTTCCTCTTCGTTTCTCTCCATGTTTCTCTCCTTGTTTCTCTCCTCGTTTGTCTCCACGGCCACATCCTGTTCAACAAGGTCCTCAGTGGTCACTTCCGTGAGGTTCATAATAATCTCAGGTGGCCCTAGATCCAGAGGTGCTTTCTCCATTTCATCATCTTCCATGGCTGCACCGGTGGTGGTCATACTTGTGGATGATGTAGAGGGTCTTTATGCACCGGTGGTGGTCATGCTTGTGGATGATGTAGAGGGTCTTTATGCACCGGTGGTGGTCATACTTGTGGATGATGTAGAGGGTCTTTATGCACCGGTGGTGGGCATACTTGTGGATTATGTTGAGGGTCTTTATGCACCGGTGGTGGGCATACTTGTGGATGATGTAGAGGGTCTTTATGCACCGGTGGTGGTCATACTTGTTGATAAATAAACTACGTAGTAGAGGTTCTGGCTGTAAAATTGCTACTCGTTGCCCCAGGCTCAATACATGGATCCAGAAAAGAAAGAATGTGACAGAAGAGGCTGCTGGCCTGAAGCTGCTGACCCAGACCCCTTCTCTCTCTCTGATACCTGTCCCTGAGTCCTCTCCACTTCCTCCTACAGTCTTCTTCTACATAGACATGAACATGATAAGCCAAACCATTACCTAGCATAAATATCGTCATTAGATAGCTATGATGGACATGTCACCTACTGTACAGACAGACACACACACACACAAGTTTGGGAACAGAATTAGAGTAAAATCTGTTTTTTTATGAGATCACATTTTCCCAAAAATATTTTTCCCCAAAACTCTAAAAAGATCTACTCCGAATTAAGATTCAAAGATGTCTGCCGAAAGAATGGGGTGTCCGCTATGACATGACATCTTGAGTTTGAAAAAAGGTATTTTGGTTATTGAACTACAGTAGGTGAAGTGGATTTGCATCCTGTAACGGAATTATGGTAAAATAATTACATCATAGGTCCCTAATACTGTATGTACTATACAGAAATGCATAATTATGGATATGATGTCAAGTGTCAGTTGTGCAGAGGGCGGAGTCAGGCGCAGGACACAGAAATTAGTAAAATAACGTACTTTACTCTGAAAAAACAATCAGCCAATAAATCCACACAGGGATAGCAAACGCTAACAAAAGACTAACACAAAACCAGGAACAATCACGCACAAAACATAAGGAGAACCAGAGGGTTAAATAGGGAAATAATAATAACGTAATTGGAACCAGGTGTGTACAAAGAAGACATAACAAATCGAAATCGAAACGTGGATCGGTGGCAGCTAGAAAGCCTGTGACGACAACCGCCGAATGCCGCCCGAACAAGGAGAGGCACCAACTTCGGGCGAAGTCGTGACATATGAATATTCATCTCTTCATGATTATGTATCCTGAATATGTACACAAAGGTAGAACAATGCAATGTCCTTCTTTTGCATATTTGTGTATTATTTTACACATGGGCTATTATTGTAATGAGTTCCACCCCAAACAAGACCACATTTGTTTGGTCCTGATCAGATCAATTCTGAACTAATCATAGACGTCTGTGTTTCACAAGTTTGGACATCACAGTACAGCACAGTAGAGCACAGTAGAGTGCAGCAGAGTAGAGTTTAGTTAAGTAGAGTACAGTAAAGTAGATATTTACAGTACTGTAAAAAACAGTACATTATACTGTACTCTAGTGAGCGCTACTGTACTCTACTTTTCTTTACTGTACTGTTCTCTACTGTGCTCTACTGTTCTCTACTGTGCTCTACTGTTCTCTACTGTTCTCTACTGTGCTCTACTGTACTGTACTGTGCTGTCCAAACTTGTGAAACATATGTCAATGGACGTCTGCTTGTTCCAGTATATGGAAAGACGGTCGGTGGTAGGTGCCATGGTAGGAGTCAGTAAGAGCTGGGAGAGGTTACATGAACTGGAGAGAAAGAAGAGAGAAAGAGAGTGGCAGAGAAAGGGAGAGTGAGAGGGAGGGGTTGTCCAGACCGTTTTCATTCTTGCTTTTACCACCAGATGACAGAAAGATGGTCAGATTTGCGTTTATCGTAGAAAGAATGTTACAGGGAAGACATCCTCCTCCCTCATGTGGTACCCTTCTTGCAGGCTCATCCTGACATGACCCTCCAGAATGACAATGCCACCAGCCATACTGCTCGTTCTGTATGTGATTTCCTGCAAGACAGGAATGTCAGTGTTCTACCATGGCCAGCAAAGAGCCTGGATCTCTATCCCATTGAGCACGTCTGGGACCTGTTGGATTGGAGGGTGAGGGCTAGGGCCATTCCCCCCAGAAATGTCCAGGAACTTGCAGGAGCCTTGGTGGAAGAGTGGGGTAACATCTCACAGCAAGACCTGGCAAATCTGGTGCAGTCCATGAGGAGGAGATGCACAGCAGTACTTAATGCAGCTGGTGGCCACACCAGATACTGACTGTTACTTTTGATTTTGACCCCCCTTTGTTCATGGACACATTCCATTTATGTTAGTCACATGTCTGTAGAACTTGTTCAGTTTATGTCTCAGTTGTTGAATCTTGTTATGTTCATACAAATATTTACACATGTTAAGTTTTCTGAAAATAAACGCAGTTGACAGTGAGAGGCTGTTTCTTTTTTTGCTGAGTTTATTCTGGGTAGCCATGCTTAGGTGTTCAGGAGTCTTATGGCTTGGGGGTAGAAGCTATTTAGAAGCCACTTGGACCAAGACATGGCGTTCCTGTACCACTTTCCATGTGGTAGCAGAGAGAACAGTCTATGACTAGGGTGGCTGGAGTCTTTGACAATTGTTAGGGCCTTCCTCTGACACTGCCTCGCATAGAGGTCCTGGATTGCAGGAAGCTTGGCCCCAGTGATGTACTGGGCTGTTTGCACTACCCTCTGTAGTGGAGGCTGAGCAGTTGCCAGCAGTTGCCATACCAAGCAGTGATGCAACCAGTCAGGATTCTCTCGATGGTGAAGTTGTAGAACCTTTTGAGTATCTGTGGGCCCATGCCAAATCTTTTCAGTCTCCTGAGGGGGAATAGGTTTTGTCGTGCCTTCTTCACAACTGTCTTGGTGTGCTTGGACCATGTTAGTTTGTTGGTGATGTGGACACCAAGGAACTTAAAGCTCTCAATAATCTCCCTTGTCTTGATCACATTGAGGGAGAGGTTGTTGTCCTGGTAAACAGCCAGGTCTTTGACCTCCTCCCTATAGGCTGTCTCGTTGTTGTGGGTGATCAGGCCTACCGCTGTTGTGTCATCAGCAAACTTAATGATGGTGTTGGTGTCGTGCCTGGCCGTGCAGTCATCAGTGAACATGGAGTACAGGAGGGGACTGAGCACGCACCCCTGAAGGGCTCCTGTGTTGAGGATCAGTGTGGCGGTTGTGTTGTTACCTACTCTTACCACCTGCAGGCGGCCCGTCAGGAAGTCCAGTTGCAGAGGGAGCTGTTTAGTCCCAGAGTCCTTAGCTTATTGATGAGCTTTGATGGCACTATGGTGTTGAACACTGAGCTGTAGTCAATGAACAGCATTCTCACATAATTGTTCCTTTTGTCCAGGTGGGAAAGGGCAGTGTGCAGTGGAATAGAGATTTTATCATCTGTGGATCTGTTGGGACGGTATGCAAATTGGAGTGGGTCTAAGGTTTCTGGGATAATGGTGTTGATGTGAGTAATGACCAGCCTTTCAAAGCACTTCATGGCTACAGACATGTGTTCTTGGACACAGGCACTATGGTGGTGTGCTTAAAACATGTTGGTATTACAGACTCAGACAGGGAGAGGTTGAAAATGTCAGTGAAAACACTTGCCAGTTGGTCAGTACATGCTCACAGTACACGTCCTGGTAATCCATCTGAAAGTTGACCTGTTTAAAGGTCTTGCTCACATCGGCTGCGGAGAGCCGGGACAGAGTCTTCCGGAACAGCTGGTGCTCTCATTCATGTTTCAGTGTTATTTGCCTCGAAGTGAGCATAGAAGTAGAAGTAGTTTAGCTCATCTGGTAGGCTCGTGTCACTGGGCAGCTCTCGGCTGTGCTTCCCTTTATAGTCTCCTGCCACATCCGAAGAACATCAGAGCCGGTGTAGTACGATTCAATCTTAGTCCTGTATTGATGCTTTGCCTGTTTTATGGTTCATCAGAGAGCCTAGCGGGAGTTCTTATAAGCGTACTGGTTAGAGTCTTGATCCTTGAAAGCGGCAGCTCTAGCCTTTAGCTCAGCGCTGATGTTGCGTGTAATCCATGGCTTCTGGTTGGGGTATGTACGTACAGTCATTGTGGGGATGACGTCATCGATGCACTTATTGATGAAGCTAATGACTGATATTGTGTACTCTTCAATGCCATTGGAGGAATCCCGGAACATATTCCAGTTTGTGCTAGCAAAACAGTCCTGTAGTTTAGCATCTGCTTCATCTGACTACTTTTTATTGATCTAGTCACTGGTGCATCCTGCTTTAATTTTTGCTTGTAAGCAGGAATCAGGAGTATATAATTAGGGTCAGATTTGCCAAATAGATGGCCAGGGAGAGCTTTGTATGCGTCTCTGTGTGTGGAGTAAAAGTGGTCCAGAGTTTTTCCCCCTCTGGTTGCACATTTAACATGCTGATAGAAATTTGGTCAAAAGGATTTAAGTTTCCCTGCATTAAATTCCCTAATAGGAGCGCTGCCTCTGGGCGAGCGTTTCTTGTTTGCTTATGAGGAAACAGCTCATTCAATGCTGTCTAAGTGCCAGCCTCTGACTGTGGTGGTATGTAAAACAGCTATGAAAAATACATATGAAAGCTCTCTAGGTAGATAGTGTGGTCTACAGCTTATCATGAGATACTCTACCTCAGGCGAGCAATAGCTTGAGACTTCCTTAGATATCGTGCACCAGCTATTATTTACAAAAATACATAGTCCGCCAGCCCCTTGTCTTACCAGACGCCCCTGTTCTATCCTGCAGGTACAGTGTGTAACCAGCCAGCTGTATGTTGATAGGGTCGTCGTTCAGCCACGACTCTGTGAAGCATAAAATATTATAGTTTTGAATGTCCCATTGGTAGTTTAATCTTCCGCGTGGGTCATGTATTTTATTCTCCAGAGATTGCATGTTTGATAGGGGTCATAAGAGACGGTAGCGGCAACATTATGTAAAAAATAAGGGTCTGGCCTGCAAGACTCTCATCCTTGCCAAAAACCCTTATACCAAACTCTATGAACTACTACTCCTTTTGACATGCTTGTCAGAGGACGAGAAGCTGAACTTGTGACTGCTACTGGTTCAGTATTGAGATGGCTGCATGGAATGAGGTGTGATTTAAGCTTTTTTGATGTTGCAGACAATGAGTGATGCTTCTGAGTGTTTTTTTTAATGACTTGCTGTGAAGTAAGTGCTTAGAAAAATATAGGGTTAAACTGAGCATGCGCATTTGTGTGTGCGCGAGAATGAGTGGTTGACATAGTGAGTACATCAATTAGTGAGGAAGGAGATGCATGTCTGACAAGACAAGATGCTGATGCAGAATGAATAAGGTGAATGCAAATTAAATCACAAATTGCTTCCAAGATGCTCAGGAGGATATCATAAACAGAAGTGATGTTTTACTTTTTCTTATTATTATATTTTCCTTTCCTGGCATCTCACCACACCACAACCCTCAGGCCATAATGACTCAACATATTGCATACTTTGAGATAGAAGATTCAGAATACTGGATTTTTTTGGGCCTTTTGTTTATGAAAGTCATCATGTCTCTGTTTCCTAATAGATGCATTCACAGTACCTGTGCATACCCAGACTTCTTCCTGGATTTTAGCAGTAACTGTGGAACAATATAGAAGCATTCACAGTACCTGTGCATACCCAGACTTCTTCCTGGATTTTAGCAGTAACTGTGGAACAATTAGACACACTAATCTCCCAGCACCCAGCCTTCACCCCACTATGAATAATTTAACATTTATCCACCTGGAGCTGATAAGAGGAAATTGTATTTCCCTCCACTGATCGACAATAAGAGAAGAGGCTGTCTGCATTCCCCTGGCAATGGGGATTCAGTTTTACCCAAATGTAATCAGACTAAAATTGCTGAAGTTGTGCTATGTTAGGAAACCTCAGTTGTGAGAAACTGCCTCCAGTTTAGCAGTAGCAATGGGTAATCACCGCCTGCTGAGATGACTCTACCACCAGAGGCTTCTCCTGGGGCTTTGATTCTGATTGAATCTAGGTAGACATTTCCAAGGCCTTCTCCAGTGAGTCAAACAGTCTGTTATATAAAATAGATGGATTGGCCAACAATTATCATCCTTCAATATGTGCCTAATTGTTATTGTAGCAACATACAGTATGTCGGCTCAGTTTGGAGTTCAATGCTAAGGGTAACTACACTAACCTGTGGGAAAAGGAGAATGTGCTTTTAATATTCTCAGCACAGCATCTGCCTCAGCATCCATCAGACAAACAGCACAGTGGTGGGCCAAATTACACTTCTATTATTGCTTTTCATTACCCTGTTCTCTCACTCTCTCTCTCTTGCTCTCTGGCCAATTTCATTGTAAGAACCTTAAGTTTAAAATAATTTAATCTAAAAGGTTGCTGTCATTTCACAAAAAAAGGTATGAATACATAAATGGAAAATAAAAATAAATGCCAGGAAATAAATGTTTATCAGTAGAGGCACACAAGTGGCAGAATGATTGCAGACATGTGGTGATACAGAAATAACTGGGTGAACATGTTTGTATTCCTTCTGCTCAGCTAAAAAGCAACACATTAAGTCAATTCAAGCCATTAAAGCATGCATAAATTAAATACCAGTTTTGTAATGCCTCAGCATTGTATCCTTTTAACCACACACAAACATTTTTGTATAATGCTTCATGTAGAACAAGGAACACAGAGCATTCACCCTGAATAATTCAAGCTGATTTGCCTTCGCATTGCCTTCGGTGGAGATGAGGGTAGGAGGTATAGACAGCAAGCCTTGAACCTCAGCATGACCTCTATCCAGGAGAGCGAAATTAAGAGAGAGAAACTTCTTCTGTATAATGATCAGACATTCACAGAGCTTTTCTCCTGATCTATGGTGACTCACAGGGGTTATGTAAACGATCGGGGTCTTGACCAGGTCTCAAACTTTGCAACTTGAAACAAACTTCATCTGTAGATGACAAAGTCGTGTGTGACATCATCATGCTCCCTTTTCTTATTTTGCTCGATCATCCCTATGGCCGGTTATGCCATATAATAGGTCCACGGTCAAACAGAGAAAGTCCAGCTAAATTCCAAAATCATAAGAACATCCAAATAATTTCACGCGTACATTCCTCCAACCCAACCAATAATTCAATTGGTTCAGACAGGGTCATTTTGATTCCTTGGGGGAGAGAGAAAATCAGTCCCACTTTTGTTTATCAACTTCTCTCCAGGGCAATAATGCCAATAGTTTACTTTATCCATCTCATACGGGGTTATACACACAAACACAATCATTCAATTCGGAGGCTTGCACCCCATAGTGATTTGCCATGAAGGACACAGTGGTACAGTAGGAGAATGCCATTTTGCCCATCCTGCTTCGAGAAATGAAACAAGATATGAAAGGAGAAATTATCAATTGTTCTTATAACATTTTATTTATCTCAATGTTCATGAGTCAGTGCCATTTGTCAGATCATGCCTCAAGTGTTCACATGTATTCACCCTGCCACATAGCAACCTTAAACAAATACATGTTCTGAAGGAGGTTTGTCTTGGGGTCTGTCTGCAGATGAAGTAATGTATTATGCCTTGGGTGAAAGTTTACAACAGGATCAGAATAGCTACCCAGACCCATTCTGTCTACCATTTATGTTTACCTAGACCCCTCAACCGTTTAACCAAAACGTATACATGTGCAGTGCATCTCACTGGGCAAAATATCAGACTATAGCCGACATATGCCACTGACTGTAGATGATGAAATGTAAAAGGAAGATGTAGGAGTGAGAAAGAAAGAAGGGGTGGTGGTGTCTCAGTGTTGAATATTAGGTGATGCGCGTCTCTAGCGCCTGCATTTCTCTGACTGAGGACCGCAGCAGACCGATTTCTCAGTGCGCTACAGGGGGTGTGCGCGTCTGGGTATAAGTCATAAATACCGTCGGAATAGTTATACCAGTCCATACGAAAAAGATCTATACTTTCAGTATACTTTAATTATACTTTGAGCATACTTGTACTGTCGAATAACGCTACTTTTGGAAGACATTTTTGGGATAACAAGGTAAGCCATTCCCGTATTTCCATGATTTGATGAAATATTGTTCTTGAATTTATTATTCTAAACGAACTGGTGGGAATGTTTGTCAACTCTGTTAGGCCGAATCTGTAAATACAATGGCTGGCCTATACATTATTGAAATAAGTCATACTTTTAGTTTTTGTTTTATTTAAACAGTTTGAGAGAAAATGTATGAGAACTGTAGACTATAATTCGAATGCATAGTCTGCCCTCGGTCATTTGCATCACATTTTCTGCACCATTTCACTACCAATCAGAAACCTTTCAAAATGATATAAGATGGGCATTTTGTGCCGACATAAATTGCATTAGTAGGCTATAAGCAATCAGAACCTTGCTTTGAGCACATCACGTAGGCTGCATTTAGACATGCAGCCTTATTCTAATATCAAACAGATCAGCTCTGAAAAAGATCTGATGTGAAAAGACCAATTGGTGGAAAAAATATCGGAATTGGGCTTCCTATCTAAACTCCTCCTATATGTCTATTTTTTGTGACATTGAAATTGTTGCTCCTCAAAACATAAAATGAATCAATCAATCAACCAAACAATAAATTACAATTTAGCACCACAATAAGAACCATTCTACAAAACAACCAGTCAACTATGAGGACATTAGGCTACTAGAAAGCTTTGGTGGTATGAGAAAAAAAAAGGAATTTTGTTTCCCTGTAAACACAAAACACAATAGTCCAGGTAGACTGTTATGTTCACGGATAGGCTTGTCCTGGGAGTATGTTAATTTTTCAAACCCTTTGAGAGCACAATAACAAATGAAGAGTTTAATTCCAAAAGGCTATATCCCACATTTTTTCACATTTATGTTTTTTTCTCCAGAAATGATTGCTTATGGGCATGTTCATGTGTGTGTAAAGTATGACTGTTTTCAGGTTTTTCATTCATAGATTTTAGGTGTGTATTAAAATGAGTTTTTTTGAAAAACGCTATACACTAAGTATACAAACATTTAGAACACCTGCTCTTTCCATGACATAGACTGACCATGTCAAAGCTATGATTGATGTTCCTTGTAAATCCACTTCAATCATTGTAGATGAAGGGGAGGAGACAGCTTAAATAAGAAGAGAAAAGATTTAAGTGCCTTTTGAACAGGGTATGGTAGAAGACGCCAGGCGCAACAGTTTGAGTGTGTCAAGAACTGCAATGCTGCTGGGTTCTTCACGTCAGCAGTTTCCCATGTGTATCAAGAATGGTCCACCACCACCACCCAAAGGACATCCTGTCAACTTGATACAACTGTGGGAAGCATTGGAGTCAACATGGGCCAGCATCCCTGTGAAACGCTTTCGACTCCTTGTCGAGTCCATGCCCCAACGAATTGAGGCTGTTCTGAGAGCAAAAGGGGGTGCAACTCAATATTAGGAAGTTGTTCCTAATGTTTTGTACACTCAGTGGATATCCATTGTTTAGCTTGAATGGAATATTTGTATACTGTATATTTGACTGTGATATTTGGTTGCCTCACCTAGCTATCTTAAAATGAATGCACTAATTAAGTCGCACTGGATAAGAGCATCTGCTAAATGACAAAAATGTCACATTTAAATGTTACATACAGATCTCATATATATATTATCTATATAGTTCTTTATCTGAAAAAAATGTTACTTGTTACATTTGCCAGTGTGAAACCTAGCAGTACTATTTATTTCTCCGAGACTAGCTAGGTTTCTACCCAATTAGCAACAGGTGTTCATGCAAATATTAAAACATTTGCATGAAAACAATATGCGCGTTTTCCGTCCTTAGATGTGTTTCCATTAGATTGACTTGATAAAAGGCTGTGTGTGATGACGTAATGCACATAAAAAGGACTTTTGCGGTTAAATTTCCATGCACCGAATAGAAAATACCCTTAAATGTGCGTGTATCTTGTCTCGTATCAAACTCTCTGGCCATCTAATAAAAATCAATCAGCTCAAAGATAAATTACACTACTTATTCCACATTACTGAATTCAGCATAATAACCCTTATCTGTTATTGTCTTTGATCCTGCTGGACCAAGTGACCAGTACAGAGATTCTGCTGCATTGAGATAGCTCTATCACTAGCCCTTGTCCTGCTCCACCAACATTTATTTCATCCAATGACATGCAAAATCACCAACATGCACACCCATATTGGTGTTGAGTGAAATTATCACCCCAGTTCAATCCCTAGCCTGTCATCTGACTGCTGAGTTAATGCCTGTGTCAAGATGTATTGCAAAAGGAAATGGAAAAATGGCATTATACTGGGAGAGATGGGTTAATTGTGGGCATTGGAGGGAGATCACAATGAATGCTGGATTGGCCACTATGGGTGAAAATCCAGCACTTGCAGAACGAGGAAATTAGGAATATACACAGTGTACAAAACATTAGGAACACCTTCCTAATATTGAGTTGCACCACCTTTTGCCCTCAGAACAGCCTCCATTCGTTGGGTACTACAAATTGTGGAAAGCATTCAATAGGAATGCTGCTCTTTACACACCCAAACCTGTGTTCCTGGCACCTACTACCATATCCCGTTCAAAGGCACTTAAATATTTTGTCTTGCCCATTCACCCTCTGAATGGCACACATACACAATCCATGTCTCAATTGTCTCAAGGCTTAAAATACCTTCTTTAACCCGTCGCCTCCCCTTCATCTACACTGATTGAAGTGGATTTAAGAGGTGACTTCAATAAGGGATCATAACTTTCACCTGGATTCACCTGGTCAGTCTGTGTCATGGAATGTTTGGTACACTCATGTGTGTTCCTAATGTTTGGTACACTCAATGTATGTATAATTATTTAACTACATGCACCGTCCAAGTGAGTGAAAATAGCTATAAGTAGCAGTAGAGTTATTGTTGTCTGTTTGTTTGCTCCAATCAACATAGGGATGGTAAAAATAAAAAAAAGTATAAATAAAAAATAATGAGTATTAGGAATTATGCAAACAATTAAATTGATAGAACCCACAATATATCTACAATATTATAACGTACTCACACACTGCCCATTACAGAGTTAGCACATGTTGCTGTCTGATTTATGACCCAGGTGAAAATTAGCTTTTGTTTTATGTTAAAAAAAATCACCTCTATGCTTGGATGGTTTCCCTCATAACTTACGTTATGACTACCAATGATTCTGTGTCAGTGGAGCTGGTGTTTGAAGTAGATGGTGTTATGCATCAGGAGTCAAATCGACAGACAGATTCAGTAATGTTATTTTGATGAAAAGGAAATCGAAAATGGTGTGTTTATTGAAGCGGGACCTCTGGTGGTATTTAATGATGTGTGAAGTGAAGAAATCTTTACAGAGCACCTCTCTCTCGTGGAAGAAGATATTTGGCACGTTAATGCATTTTTACAGCAAACCCATCATGTTATTGTTCTTTTTTGCTGTCTTGTGGTTTTATTTAGGATTACTATAAAACATTTTTATATCCTTTTATGTGATGGATGCCTGGCATATGGTTGTAAAACTAGATGAATGCTTACTCAGTCTCAGTCTTATTCAGTCTTATTTGTAACAGTGACTATTCACTGGGCATGAACTGGTTGACTATTCACTGGGCATGAACTGGTTGACTATTCACTGGGCATGAACTGGTTGACTATTCACTGGGCATGAACTGGTTGACTATTCACTGGGCATGAACTGGTTGACTATTCACTGGGCATGAACTGGTTGACTATTCACTGGGCATGAACTGGTTGACTATTCACTGGGCATGAACTGGTTGACTATTCACTGGGCATGAACTGGTTGACTATTCACTGGGCATGAACTGGTTGACTATTCACTGGGCATGAACTGGTTGAATCATGGAACCTTGTTCCAATGTAACTTGTCAACGTATTGTGACATATTTTCCACGTAAATTACATTGAAACAACTTTGACTCAACCAGTTTGTGTCCCGTGGGTACATTTAGGCCTAGATTCAGTCCAGACCAAGGAAGTTCTGCAATATACTGCGCTTGACATTTAAATGTAATTTCCGATTGAGTTGACATTTGCAGTGTTTACCGTGAATGCAGTCTGATGCCGATTCTGATTGAATCCCACCTTAGCTTCTGCCATTCCGTGAAAAAGGGATGGAGCCTAGGAGGATGTCTTTTTTTAAATTAACTGCTCTCTTTTTCCTGTGTTTTTAGTGGGACTTTTGCTTAATAAAATCATCCCTCCAGCAAGTTTCTACCATCTCAGTCACATGGAGGAAGAGACAGCATAAACATATTGGATCTTGTTATCACCCAGAAAGCCCTGCAGCCAAACTCCACAGACAAATGGCACAACAATCAGTGCCAGTGCTGAAGATTTACTATCCTGACCTGTCAGTATTTTTTTATGTCTCTGCCAAGGACTTGTGATTTGTGCACGCATTGGCAAGGGCTCCTGCCTCCTGGCATCAAAGATTTGTGATTGATGAGGTAGCAACTTTTGCAGTCTTGAGTCACACAAAGGGGAGATACAAATGGTGGACTCCCAACTCCTGAGCTGAAGTTTGCAAAGCTGGCTTCTGATTTAACAGAACATTGCAGTCAATCCCAAAAACATTCAACTAATGAATTAACCATAAACAAAGCCGAAATGGTTCCCTCGGGTGAGAACATAACTTTCCCCGTGTCAGAGAACTGTCCCAACTGCAGCTCCTCTTCCTATGCTGATATGGATAACACTAAGGCTGTGACCCTGGGTCTGGTGCTGGGAGTTTTTGTCATCTTCGGGGTTCTAGGTAACATCCTGGTCATTCTGTCTGTGGTGTGCCACCGCCACCTGCGCTCTGTCACACACTACTTCATCGCCAACCTGGCAGCAGCCGACCTGCTCCTGAGCTCCACCGTGCTGCCCTTCTCTGCCACTTCGGAGGTCCTGGGGCGCTGGGTGTTTGGCCGGCCATTCTGCAGTGCTTGGGCTGCCTTGGATGTTCTCTGCTGCACTGCCTCTATCCTCAGTCTGTGTGTCATCTCTGTGGACCGCTACCTTGCTGTCAGCTACCCGCTGCGCTACCCGGCCATGGCCACTGGGCGGCGCGGCCTGGTCGCAGTGACAGCTCTCTGGGGCCTCTCGGCAGCCATATCCGTGGGTCCGCTCTTCGGCTGGAAGGAGCCCGACCCAGAGGACGAGACTGAGTGCCGGATCACAGAGGAACCGGGTTATGCTATTTTCTCTGCCCTGGGGTCGTTCTATGTGCCACTGGCTGTCATTCTGGCCATGTACTGCAGGGTGTATGTGGTGGCCAAGCAGAAGTCCCGGGACCTGAGGGAGGGCAGGAAGAGTGAGGGGGGGATGGTCACGAAGGGAGAGGGAGTGACACTGAGGATCCATCGTGGAAATGCCCCTGCTGTGCCAGAGGGCCAGGAGGAGGAGGGAGAAAAGGGCACCATTAGGCGGAGACGCACCACCTTCGCCCTTATGCGCCTGCTGAAGTTTTCCCGGGAGAAGAAGGCAGCCAAGACACTGGGCATCGTGGTTGGCTGCTTCGTTCTCTGCTGGCTGCCCTTCTTCCTGGTTATGCCCATCGGTGGGTATCCCACAATGCCTTTCCTTGCTCTCTATGATATGTATGTGCTGCTGCATGCCTTTCGTTTGGAATTGTTTGGAAATGAAAAAGAGTCGTTAATATGACTAGATGTCTGTCTAATCAACTGTCAAATAACAATATCAGGGGGAACAGCATCACTGAATGAATTTGCATTTTTCTCACAAAAATAATCCTTCTAACTGATTTCCCATAGCAGCATATAAACCCACATTACTGGATAGAGAGTGATTGCCTCACACTGTGTCGTTTTCTAGTCAGGGAAAGCTTTCCTTCCAAATCACAGAAAAATAAACCCCTCCACTCAACTCAATTGAACTTTAAAATGTAAATCTCCTCCTCTCAATGGAAAAGCGCTGTGACAAAATTGAATGGAAATGAATGTATTGATAGAGACTGAAAGACAGGGAATAAGCCACAGGGCCTATTTTCTGCTTTTCCGTTGTTTTAGTTCTGCCACAGCGCACCAAAAACAGTGTTAAGAGTCGTAAGCAAAAGCAACCATCTATTATACAAATTCGCTCCTGTCATATCTTTCAAATGACTGAACTATTGTTATAAGTGACTCATCCCATGGCCATGCTAACAAGAGCGATCTTGTTAGCATGGCCATGGGATGAGTCACTTATAACAATAGTTCAGTCATTTGAAAGATATGACAGGGCACAAATGTTGCATTCTATAATATCTTGACCGATGGCAAAAAATATGAATGATAGGAAGATTAAGAGGGGCTATATATGACCATATGACGATACATGTCGCCTACAGTCAAAACCAACATTGCCTCAAAGCTGTCATCCACGTCGTTAATACCCCCACAGAATGTGATTAATGAGATGCAGTACACAGTACAGTATACAGTACCATCCCTAATATTCTTGATTAGGGATTAGAGAGACCTGTTATTCAAGATGAAATGGAGATTGGTGTTGAACTCACCTACTGTAGGTTAGCAGATTAGTAGAAGGCCTGCTGATGGCCTAAAACACTCATTCTTCTGAATCCTTCTCCTTTGGTCCGGGGAGGTGTATCTGAATGCATCCATACTGTGCATTTCTTATCCTACTTTAGAATGCATTTATACACCAGTCCAATATTAGAATAGTTTATTGATTTATTTGTGTTTTATTGTATACATAACAATGGAGTCTACGACCTTGGTTACCCCTGTCGAATGCTCGCTATACATGTCTGTTTTCTTTTAAAGTACATCAGGAATTAAATTACTGCCATGGAGAAGCAGAGCAAATGAAATGCCAGCGTTGGGTTATACTTCAGGGAAGAAATGAAATGAACAAAAACACTATCCATTATTTGATTCCTAAACCATTATGGACAACAAACATAAAGGGCATGATTTTGTGCTCAGTAAGCAGGCGCCCACAATCACCCTTCTTCTTTCCAAGGCAGCAAAGCCTTACTGGAGTTTAGCATTTCACTATGAACAGCACAATATTTCATGCCGACTCTGAGCTGATGCCCCTGAGCTTCTCAGACAGGAATGAAAGAGTTGAATGTTTAAGACATTTAGAAACAAATCCAGGTATGTTGGCTTTACCAAAGTCTAACCTAGAAAGATAACTTACAAAGTGTTAAGTACACAGTGAACATCGGTATGTCTGCAATTGGAACTATAGTGAAATGGTGTGCGTTAATGTGTGAGCTATCTCTGCTCATCTTATTGTTGGTGTTAATACATACAGAGAATGGCCGATAGAACATGCTAATGATAAATGATTCATATAGACATTGTGAACTTCTGTATGTGTTTAAGTGACAGATCTGTGTGTGTTCTTTCTGTCTGTTCTTTCCACAGGCTCCATATTCCCATCGTACAGGCCACCTGACACCATCTTTAAGATCACCTTCTGGCTGGGCTACCTCAACAGCTGTATCAACCCCATTATCTATCCCTGCTTCAGCCAGGAGTTCAAGAGGGCATTCCTCAACGTTCTGCATGGACGCTGTCTCAGACAGGGGGGCAGGAGCTCCAAATCTTTGGGGTTTGCTTCTTCCTATGGTCCCAGTCCTGGTCCATCGTCTCTTATCAGATCCAAGCCTCCCCCCTCCTCCTCCAGCTTCTCCACCAAGCCTCGCCAAGCCCCCTCCCCAGCCTCTCCCTCCTTGGGCTGCTGTAGGACCTTCTCTGGCTCCTCTTCCTCAGTGGGGGTGCCAGGCCATACCCACATTGCTCGGGTCCAGAGTAAAAGCCTGCTGAAGGCGTGGTTCTTTGCAGCGGGGGAAAGACCGCCACCATTGGGTGCTCCTTGCCAAAGCCCTTCAGCCCTTGCTACATGTCAAGCCAAAGTCCATCGCCTCACCATGGGAGCGAAAGGGGAGGCAGTGTGACTGGGAACACTAAAGGTTGCTGGACAGTAAAAAATCTCAAATTCTAGGAAAATATGTGATTGTAATTGGCGTGACGTTAAGTCATATCTATAGACTTGCTGGAGTCAGTCTAGCTAATTAAACTGATGTCTGATGTGTCTTCAGGTTGCAGGGAATGGGAGATAGAACACTGCTCTCAGGGAGAAAGTAACACACCTGGAGGTAGATATGTACTGTACTGTATGTGCTGTGATGCAGTGTATAGATAGGAATCAAAATGAGGATACACAGTGTCAGTGTCAGAACACAAATTCAATACAGACTACTGAGTTAGTACGAGATTGAATGAAAACATGTGCTTTCTGATCACTGAAGAGCAGAGGTGGAAAAATTACCCAATTGGCATACTTGAGTAAAAGTAAAGATAACTTTACTTGAGTCATTTTCTATTAAGGTAAAAGTCACCTGAGTAAAATTCTACTTGAGTAAAAGTCTAAAAGTATTTGGTTTAAAATATACTTAAGGATCAAAAGTTAATGTAATTGTTAAAATATGCTTAAGTATCAAAAGTAAAAGTATAAATAGTTTCAAATTCCTTATATTAAGCCAACCAGACGGAACCATTTTCTTATTTTTTATTTATTTATAGTTAGCCAGGGGCACACTTCAACACTCTGACATAATTTACAAACAAAGCATGTGTGTTTAGTGAGTCCGCCAGATCAGGGCAGTAGGGATGACCAGGGATGTTCTGTTGATATGTGTGTGAATGAGGCCATTTTCCTGTCCTGCTCAGCATTCACAATGAAAGTACTTTCGGGTGTCAAGGAAAATGTATGGAGTAAAAAGTACAATATTCTCTTAAGGAATGTGGTGAAGTAAATATAGTCAAAAATATACAGAAACCCCCCAAAACGACTTAAGTAGTACTTTAAAGTATTTATACTTAAGTACTTTACACCACTGTTGAAGAGGAGTCCTTCAGGAAAATGTAAATATGTTCAACATTGTCTAATGTCAATATTTATGACATGCATAACATCTGACGTGCAGTTTTCACAGTGCTTTGTACCGAACAATTTAACATGTGCTCAGTTCTTGTAAAGTGCAGTGCTGCTGGCATGTACAGTGGCTTGCGAAAGTATTCACCCCCCTTGGCATTTTTCCTATTTTGTTGCCTTACAACCTGGACTCAAAATTGGGGGGGTTTGGGGGGGTTTGGATCATTTGATGTACACAACATGCCTAGCGCTTTGAAGATGCAAAATATTTTTTCTTGTGAAACAAACAAGAAATAAGACAAAAAAACAGAGAACTTGAGCGTGCATAACTATTCACCTCCCCAAAGTCAATACTTGTAGAGCCACCTTTTGCAGCAATTACAGCTGCAAGTCTCTTGGGGTATGTTTCTATAAGCTTGGCACATCTAGCCACTGGGATTTTTGACCATTCTTCAAGGCAAAACTGCTTCAGCTCCTTCTCAAGTTGGATGGATTACGCTGGTGTACAGCAATCTTTAAGTCATAACACAAATTCTCAAATGGATTGAGGTCTCGGCTTTGACTAGGCCATTCCAAGACATTTAAATGTTTCCCCGTAAATCACTCGAGTGTTGCTTTAGCAGTGTGCTTAGGGTCATTGTCCTGCTGCAAGGTTAACCTCCGTCCCAGCCTCAAATCTCTGGAAGACTGAAACAGGTTTCCCTCAAGAATTTCCCTGTATTCAGCGCCATCCATCATTCCTTCAATTCTGACCAGTTTCCCAGTCCCTGCCGATGAAAAACATCCCCTCAGCATGATGCTGCCACCACCATGCTTCACTGTGGAGAAGGCGTTCTCGGGGTGATGAGAGGTGTTGGGTTTGTGCCAGACATAGCGTTTTCCTTGATGGCCAAAAAGCTCTGACCAGAGTACCTTCTTCCATATGTTTGTCTCCCACATGCCATTTGCTGAACACCAAATGTGTTTGCTTATTTATTTCTTTAAGCAATGGCTTTTTTATGACCACTCTTCCATAAGGTCCAGCTCTGTGGAGTGTACAGCTTAAAGTGGTCCTATGGACAGATACTCCAATGTCCACTCTGGAGCTTTGCAGCTCCATCTGGGTTATCTTTGGTCGCTTTGTTGACTCTCTGATTAATGCCCTCCATGCCTGGTCCGTGAGTTTTGGTTGGCGAACCTCTCTTGGCAGGTTTGTTGTAATGCAATATTCTTTCAATTTTTTTTAGAATGGATTTAATGGTGCTCCATGGGATGTTCAAAGTTTAGATTTTTTTTTAACCAACCCTGATCTGTACTTATCCATAACTTTGTCCCTGACCTGTTTGGAGAGCTCCTTGGTCTTCATGGTGCTGCTTGCTTGGTGGTGCCCCTTGCTTAGTGGTGTTGCAGACTCTTTCAGAACATGTGTATATATACTGAGATCATGTGACAGATCACACTTAGATTTCACACAGGTGGACTTTATTTTACTAATTATGTGACTTCTGAAGGTAGTTGGTTGCACCAGATCTTATTTAGGGCCTTCATTGCAAATGGGGTGAATACATATATGCACGCAGCACTTTTCCATAAAAAAATTTGAAACAAGTAATTTTTTACATTTCACTTCAGCAATTTGGACTATTTTGTATTTGTCCATTACATGAAATCCAAATAAAAATCCATTTAAATTACAGCTTGTAATGCAACAAAATAGGAAAAATGCAAAGGGAGATGAATACTTTTGCAAGGCACTGTATAAGCATCTGTGTAACGTATTGAAATCTCATCCCCATGAAATGCAAAGGAAATGAAGTAAAATGCAGAAAATATTTTCATACTAAATATATTATCATGCCTCTCTCCAATCACAGTTGAATATTTCACTGTATCTGCACCAATTCTCTATGAAAATGAAACATGTCACCTGTTGTTTTGTGTGATTAATATACTGACAAAAGTATGAACGCAACATGCAACAATTTCTACGATTTTACGGAGTTACACTTCATATGAAATCAGTCAATTGAAATGATCCCCTAATCTAAGGATTTCACATGACTGGGAATACAAATATGCATCTGTTGGTTACAGATACCTTTAAAATAAATGGGTCTCACAATGGGCCTCGGGATCTTGTCACTGTATTTTTGTGCATTCAAATTTCCATCAATAAAATGTAATTGTGTTCGTAGTCCATAGCTTATGCATGCCCATACCATAACCCCACCGCCACCATGGGGCACTCTGTTCACAACGTTGGCATCAGCAAATCGCTCGCTCATACGACACCATACAATTGGTCTGCGGTTGTGAGACTGGTTGGACGTGCTGCCAAATTCTCTAAAAAGACATTGGAGGTGGCTTATGGTAGATAAATTAACATTCACAGCCCTGGTGGACATTCCTGCAGACAGCATGCCAATTGCACGCTCCTTCAAAACTTGAGACATCTGTGGCATTGTGTTGTGTGACAAAACTGCACATTTTAGAGTGGCCTTTTTTTTGTCCCCAGCACAAGGTACATCTGTGTAATGATCATGCTGTTTAATCAGCTTCTTGATATGCCACACCTGTCAGGTGGATGGATTATCTTGGCAAAAAATAAATGCTCACTAACAGGTATGTAAACAAATTTGTGAACAACATTTTGAGCGAAAAAAGCTTTTTGTGCATATGGAACATTTCTGGGATTGTTTATTTTAGCTCAGGAAATATGGGACCAACACTTCATATGTTGAGTTTATATTTTTGTTCAGTTTAATTATAACCAGGTATGCATGGCCTTTTCAGCTATTAGGCAGCCCGCAATATATTAAATATGTTATGACTTCAATGAAACATTGACATAGCCACTTCTGTTAGACATCAAAATACAGGTAGGTGCCAACACTTTCCCCACCATTAATCCATTTGGTCCAATAATAAACAACTTGGGAGATGTCTTGATTTCAATGACCATAGCATTAGTTCATTGTCTCATGACGTCCGTCTGCACTGATCTGTCTGAAAACTCTCAAACACTCAAAAGAAGTTTGGCTACTGCTGTCCTAACATTTGAAAATGTTACCAAGGTGACATCATCCTCTGAATCCACTTTCATCCTCAAAAGAGTCAAAGTTAATCTTTCCAAAACCTTTAAACCTGTAGCAAATATTGCAATTTTGTTTAAGTAGCAGGTCTTCACTACCTAATTCTACATCTAACTAAGGTGTTTTGTGGTGATATAAAATTTGCTAGCTAGTGTCTGCTTGCTGGCTAACCCAAGCAGTCTCAAATCAATCCATATGAAATGAAATGCAGGGATGCATGCAGGGATGCATGCAGGTTGACACACTCAATGCTGAAAACTCCCGCTCGCTAGCTAGTGAAGTTCTAGCCAGGGACGTAACTTTAGTTTTAGAGGTGGGGGTGACATAATGTGGTGGGTGTCTGGGGGTCTTCATATTTTTGGGGGCATCTAAAGCTCTTTTCCTGCATTTATACATAATCTAATAGCCGTCAAATATTTCAAACAACAAAAAATAAGCAAAAATGCCCACAGTCATCAAGATAGGTAAGAGATCATTATTAAATATGTTTAAAGGATTGCTAAGACTGATAATGATTGAATGATAATTCAGTAATCAGTATTGTGTTGTACCTTTAACCAACAGCCTAACAAATGAACAACTCCTACAAACAAAGTACAAAGTCTTTATTAAGACATCCTCTATATCAAATTTCAGCCAGACCGCCAGCCAGACCGAGCTGCCTGCACGCCCAATCCCCACCAGTCTAGTCAATAAATCAACTTTCTCCCCAACACAACCTACTTCCCATATATATTTTTTTATGTCTCAAGTAAAACTAAAGTTTCATAAAAACACACATATCAACACACCTACACATTAACACACAGAAACAGTATACCCTCCATATAATTCATATCACAGGCATAATAGTACTGTAGAGCTCTTTTTACTTGCACACAATATCGCTGGATCGCCCCGTCCTGCCCCTAGGGGTCCATGGCCCTGCAGCGCCACAACCCAACAGACCCCACTCAGCTTTAGGATCTTAGTGAAACATTCATTACTGGTTTCAGGTGTGTTAAGCCAAGGTCAGAGTGACAACCAACAGTACGGCAGACCCCCAGGGCCATGACTGAGCAGCCCAGCAGCTAGGGATTGCCTAAACAGGTATCTCCCCTGACATGGGCATGTTTTCAATACAGACTCCTTTAGTCGTACAGTGTTCCATATAAGGCATCCAGACCTTATGAAAGTTGCACAGTATATCCTTAATCTTGTAATAAATCAAATCTAGTGATACATAACTTAACATTTCCAAATGAAGGACAGTGACAGCTGTCAGAGTCAGATAGATTCTGATTTCTGAGAACAGTCGCATAAATTTGGTGCTGTAAAACTGAACACCCTAGAGTCGATGCCCATGCCCCCGCGGAAAATCTGATCAGCGTAATAAAAATACATATCTGTCTGTTAAACTAGAGATTTATCTTTTTTGCATAGGCTGCGTCTCAATCCACCGCATCCGCCAGGTGTTGGCCTTCCGCGTCTGCGGTGGAAGGTGGCAGAGCTACAGCCGTGTTTGTCAGACCAGGAGACATCCCAAAGCCGAAGTCTGGGGGACAGGGGAAGCAGGTAGCTGACAAGTGGTGGCTATTGAGCAGCCTGATTGTCTGGGGGTAAAAGCTTTTGGCCAGTCTGTCAGTTTTTGCCATGATGCTCCAATAGTGCCGTTTTCTGAGTGATGGAAGCAGGGAGAGCAGGCCGTGGCTCGGGAGGCTAAGGTCCCTGATGATCTTCTTGGCCTTCCTGTAGGTTTCCTGGAGGAAAGGCAGTGTGCACCCATTGATGCGTTCGGCTGAGAGTACTACCCTTTGTAGATCTTTGCGGTCAGCGGCAGTGGAATTGCCGTATCAGGCTGTGATGCAGCCCTTCAATATGCTCTTGATAGTTCTCCTGTAGAACAATGAGGGCTTTGTGGAGATGGTCAAATTTCTTCTGCCTCCTGAAGTTGAAGAGTCACTTCCGTGTCTTCTTCACCACGGTGTCTGTGTGGTTTGACCATTTCAGCTCCTCTGAGATGTGTAAGCTGAGGAACTAAGCTACTGTATTTAGAATAGTTTTAGCCCATACAAACACATTGAATAACAGATTCACTACACGGAACAACAGATAGTCCCCCAAAAATATTCTAAAGGAAGTTTGTTCTGAAATATCTATCCTATATCTGAGATATATAATAAAGATCAAGAAACATTTATTATTTGTCTTTTTACAGATTTATAAACCCTTATTACAGTCTTCATATATGCTTCCATGAATTGTGGCTTCTCGAGTGGCTCAGCGGTCTAAAGCGTCACTACAGACCCTGGTTCGTTCCCAGTCTGTGTCACAACTGGCCATGATCGGGAGTCCCATAGATGGGCCAGGTTGTACATGTACAACCTGGCCCATCTACTGTTGCTAGTCCCAATTCTGACTTGCTCTGAAATCTGCTTCTCTCCTATTGAACGGTCTGCCTACCCATGTCAGAGACGCAAACTCGGTCTCAACCTTTAAGTCTTTACTGAAGACTCATCTCTTCAGTGGGTCATATGATTGAGTGTAGTCTGGCCCAGGAGTGGGAAGGTGAACGGAAAGGCTCTGGAGCAACGAACCGCCCTTGCTGTCTCTGCCTGGCCGGTTCCCCTCTGTCCACTGGGATTCTCTGCCTCTAACCCTATTACAGGGGCTGAGTCACTGGCTTACTGGGGCTCTCTCATGCCGTCCCTGGAAGGGGTGCGTCACCTGAGTGGGTTGATTCACTGATGTGGTCATCCTGTCTGGGTTGGCACCCCCCCTTGGGTTGTGCCATGGCGGAGATCTTTGTGGGCTGTACTCGGCCCTGTCTCAGGATGGTAAGTTGGTGGTTGAAGATATCCCTCTAGTGGTGTGGGGGCTGTGCTTTGGCAAAGTGGGTGGGGTTATATCCTTCCTGTTTGGCCCTGTCCGGGGGTGTCCTCGGATGGGTCCACAGTGTCTCCTGACCCCTCCTGTCTCAGCCTCCAGTATTTATGCTGCAGTAGTTTATGTGTCGGGGGGCTAGGGTCAGTTTGTTATATCTGAGACCTGGACCTGAGCCCTAGGACCATGCCCCAGGACTACCTGACATGATGACTCCTTGCTGTCCCCAGTCCATCTGACCGTGCTGCTGCTCCAGTTTCAACTGTTCTGCCTTATTATTATACGACCATGCTGGTCATTTATGAACATTTGAACATCTTGGCCATGTTCTGTTATAATCTCCACCCGGCACAGCCAGAAGAGGACTGGCCACCCCACATAGCCTGGTTCCTCTCTAGGTTTCTTCCTAGGTTTTGGCCTTTCTAGGGAGTTTTTCCTAGCCACCGTGCTTCTACACCTGCATTGCTTGCTGTTTGGGGTTTTAGGCTGGGTTTCTGTACAGCACTTTGAGATATCAGCTGATGTATGAAGGGCTATATAAATACATTTGATTTGATTTGATCATTCATTGTCAGATTCAACAGAAGATCTCTCTGTTTCTTGGGACCTAGAACTAGCATCTCTGTTTTGTCCGAGTTTAAAAGTAGAACCTTTGCCGCCATCCACTTCCTTATGTCTAAAACACAGGCTTCCAGGGAGGGCAATTTTGGGGATTCAAAACACCCTGTTTCATCGAAATATACAGCTGTGTGTCATCCGCATAGCAGTGAAAGTTAACATTATGTTTCCGAAAGACATCACCAAGAGGTCAAATAAATAGTGAAAACAATAGTGGTCCTTAAACGGAGCCTTGAGCAACACTAAAATTTACAGTTGATTTGTCGGATGACAAACCATCTACAGAGACAAACTGATATCTTTCCGACAGATAAGATCTAAACCAGGCCAGAACTTGTCCGTGTAGACCAATTTGGGTTTCTAATCTCTCCAAAATGGTATCAAAAGCAGCACTAAGGTCTAGGAGCAAGAGGACAGATGCAGAGCCTTGGTCTGATGCCATTAAAAGCTAATTTACATTTTCCGGGTCAAGGTTTGGTTTTTCAAGAGAGGCTTTATTACTGCCACTTTTAGTGGTTTTGGTACATATCCGGTGGATAGAGAGACGTTTATTATGTTCAACATAGGAGGGCCAAGCACAGGAAGCAGCTCTTTAGTTGGAATAGGGTCCAGTATGCTGCAGCCCTCGTCCTTCACATACAACACCGGTTTTGCCAGTCACATTCTGTTAAACGTCCCCAAAGCACACACATCCTTGTGGGTCACTCCTCTTTTCAGTTCGCAGCAGGTATCGACTGGAATGAGCTGCAACAAACACTCAAACTGGACAGTTTTATCTCAATCTCTTGATTCAAAGACTCAATCATGGACACTCTTACTGACAGTTGTGACTGCTTTGTGTGATGTATTGTTGTCTCTACCTTCTTTCCCTTTGTGCTGTTGTCTGTGCCCAGTAATGTTTGTACCATGTTTGTGCTGCTATCATGTTGTATTGCTACCATGATGTTGCTATGCTGTGTTGTCATGACTTTCTGCCTTGCTATGTTGTTGCCTTTGGTTTCTCTTTATGTGGTGTTGTGTTGTCTCTCTTGTTGTGATGTGTGTTTTATCTTCTATTGATATTGTATTTATTGTCAAAAAAATTCACCCAGGCCCCGGTCCCCGCAGGAGGCCTTTTGCCTTTTGGTAGGCCGTCATTGTAAAGAATAATTTGTTCTTAACTGATTTGCCTGCTGTGTTCGTTTCATTTTAATTCATTCTGTGTTCCCGGTCCAAAATGACTGTCCCATTATAGCTGATTATAAATCCATAATAATCCATATATGTATTATTATATTTATTTATTTATTTACCTTTATTTAACCAGGTAGGCAAGTTGAGAACACCTTTATTTAACCAGGTAGGCAAGTTGAGAACACCTTTATTTAACCAGGTAGGCAAGTTGAGAACACCTTTATTTAACCAGGTTCTCATTTACAATTGCGACCTGGCCAAGATAAAGCAAAGCAGTTCGACAGATAAAACTACACAGAGTTACACATGGAGTACAAACAAACATACAGTCAATAATGCAGTATAAACAAGTCTATATACAATGTGAGCAAATGACGTGAGAAGGGAGGTAAAGGCAAAAAAGGCCATGATGGCAAAGTAAATACAATATAGCAAGTAAAATACTGGAATGGTAGTTTTGCAATGGAAGAATGTGCAAAGTAGAAATAAAAATAATGGGGTGCAAAGGAGCAAAATAGATAAATAAATAAAAATTAAATACAGTTGGGAAAGAGGTAGTTGTTTGGGCTAAATTATAGGTGGGCTATGTACAGGTGCAGTAATCTGTGAGCTGCTCTGACAGTTGGTGCTTAAAGCTAGTGAGGGAGATAAGTGTTTCCAGTTTCAGAGATTTTTGTAGTTCGTTCCAGTCATTGGCAGCAGAGAACTGGAAGGAGAGGCGGCCAAAGAAAGAATTGGTTTTGGGGGTGACTAGAGAGATATATACATATATACATATATATATATATACATACATATATACATATATTATCACCTAATGTTGTGTTTAGATCTTTTTGTCAACTTTATGTACAAAACCTCGCTGCCAGCTTGCCTTGTTTACGACAACCTTGTCCTGTATCACGGTTGTCGAAGAGAATTACTCGTCACAACATGTGAAATGTTTGGAGTGACATAGTGGCACAAAAAAATTGCCCGACCAGACTCTGCATCCCATAAACTGGTGGTAGATTAGTTTCTGGATCTGTACACACCAGCCAAAATCAAGAGACCCACGTATGCTTGGTCGTCTGTCCAACATACCTCCTTCCAGTTGTCTTTGTAAACGCGCCTCCCCTCCAAGTTGGTCATGTTTATCACTATAGTTTTGATTGACTCTTTCAGGAACAGTTCGAAGCAGGATGTTATGTCATCAACCCGGGATATGGCATATCTTGTTGGCCCTGGGGTAATCCTGATAACATTTTCAGCTGACAGCCGACCTCTCTTCTCAGGTGGGGATGAAGACCAGGACATATTCCCATTCTTTGACCGAAATGTAACAACAACCTCAGCAGGGCCCTAATCCTCATCACTGGATTGTTCCACATCGGTTGTCTCTTGGTCTGGATCAGTTGTCTTCAACTGGAAGACATTGGTTGTCTCTTGGTTGAAGTTGTCTTCAACTTCTGTCACTTCCTACTCTAGTGCACCTTCACTGTCAGTTTCCTGGCCTCTCTCCTCCTCACCAGTGTCATGATCAAGAGCCTCACATACAGTATATTGTTTGGTCATTGTGCTGCCACAGAATTAATTGTGAGCAAGGCCTCAAAAAAGCTTTATATACCAGAGTTGCGAGAAAAGTTCTATATATTATTGAAACAAAGTAGTTTGTGAGAATGCCAACAGGTGTGGTTCCCGTGGGGGAAAGATTCTATTGTGGAAAGGTTCCCGTGGGGGTTGCCATGGAAGACAAGAAGGGGAGTGAGGTGTGTGTGTGTGTGTGTGTGTGTGTGTGTGTGTGTGTGTGTGTGTGTGTGTGTGTGTGTGTGTGTGTGTGTGTGTGTGTGTGTGTGTGTGTGTGTGTGTGTGTGTGTGTGTGTGTGTGTGTGTGTGTGTGTGTGTGTGTGTGTGTGTGTGTGTGTGTGTGTCGAATTCGACCGAAACACAACAGGAGGGTTAAATAAAGGTTAAATAAAAATGTAATAAAACTGACTTGCCTAGCTAAAAAAAAAATAATGTTTAAAAAAAATATTATAACTGTTACCGGGTTACCTTCAGATGAGGTCTAGAGCAAAACAACCAACATGTGCATGTTCGTGAGGGTCTCATCTTTCCACAGAGGGGTCATATTAGTCTGTTGCCCAAACTGTCTGCCCTCTACAGACAGAAGTTGGCAGATCCGCTCAAGAGGCTTGGGGTTGTAGAGCAGAACGGAGATCAGCATCGTTTTCCTGAGTCTCATTTTTCCATAGGTGGTTCATAATATTTTTTAGGCCAAACCGTTCAGACGCTACAGATGACCTATTTCCGAGATGTCTCATGGTCTGACAAACGTCGCTCTAGCTCTGTCACCTTTCACCGCAGATGGGATGTCTCCAGGTCTGACAAGCATCGCTCTAGCTCTGTCACCTTTCACCGCAGATGGGATGTCTCATGGTCTGACAAACATCGCTCTAGCTCTGTCACCTTTCACCGCAGATGCGGAAGTGTTACATAGGCAGATGTGGTGGATTGAGACGCATCCAATACAAAAACAACCTGAAATCTCGAGCTTAAACTGACAGATTTTTATGTGGATTTTGTTATTATGCTAATTCGATTTCTGCATTGGCACAGACATTGACCTTCAGGGGAGCAGACCCCACTGCCTTTGTCCTTGAGAGCCCGCTTCCTATCCCCTTGATGAACTGTAAAACTTGCCGTCGGACGTAAGCCAAGTCTCTTCTTAAATCCAATTTTAAACCTAACCATAACCTTAACCACGCTGCGAAACTTATGCCTAACTCCAAACCTTAAATTAAGACCAGAAAGCACATTTTTGTTCATGAATTTTCACAATACATAGCCAATCTTGACTTTGTGGCTGTGGTAACTAGTGGAAACAAGACAGGTCAGTTGAGCGACGAGCCTTGCGTACTAGGAATGATGCCATTTGAAGTGAGACAATGAGCATTAGTTAATACTCACACAGTCCCGTGGTTTGGAAACCCTATGGTAAGGGTAAACTCCTAAATTATCCAACAAAAATGCTAAATGAAATGATACGCTAAGACACAAAACAACACGATAGATAGACACAGTTGAAAACTGTAGGCCTATCTCTACTTGGCATCTATCACAGACAGTTTAGTTATTAATTGCTGACTGGCGCAAAGGTAGCATTAAAACCTTTAATGCTAATCTCTGCTGGTGCAATACAGATAACCACAGGTGTCACAATAAACATATCAAAAAGGGTTTCTGTAAACATAAACATCATTTCAACACATTTCCTTTCCTTCAAAAATGGCTCTAACATAATACTTTACCCTAGGTATACTTATTCTTGCCTCTCTAACTCTTTATTTCCTTGCTGTCCAGAGATTTATGTTGCTGTCTCCGTTTACTCCTGTAAACAGACTAGGGGACATACTGCCATCTTGTGTCATGAGAGTGTACTTGCGCTCACAGGACTGAGCTGCCCGTTGTTCCTGTGGGGATTTCTAGAGTTGTACAGTAGCCTACAGTACATGAGCGGAATAAGTAGAGACACCATTGAAGAGTATTGACAATTCAGTAATTTTTCTGTATGTAATTTAGAGTGGAATTGTTTGGAATTGTTTGACTGATTTGTATGTCTAGCCTTAATATTCATATGTATCTATATTTCCTACTCAAAAACATTGATATTCTAAGTAACCTTAACACACAGAGCACTAGGGCTAAACTTAAACACTGCCAAATCAAATGTTCCCATGAAACATGATCAGTGGCCATGTGATGTGACCATGAAACAAACTGATATTACCACAGGTGAGGAGAGGATGGAGGGAACCCATTGTACCTCCTAAGGTCAAAAGACAACATTCACTATCACACACACAAAATGCCAGAGGCTGAGCTTTGTTTTGTTTTATCCTTTAATTCTTTGAAATCATTGTTTTTACATCACCATCCATGGGATTTGACACTTTCCATAGAGAGCAAGCATCCTCAAAACCCCACAGCCATCAAGACAAACACCATCACACAGTTACTTTCACAATGGGAAGGGATTAGGTGGAGGGGGGAGGACAGGGGTGCAGGGGATTTTAACAGCATTAGCAACCTCAAACCTAAAGCTCTTCTCTCAATCTGCGTTTCGCTTACATCACATATTAGCGTAGCATAGAAAAATATCCAAGCTGACAGAGCGAGAAGGAGGATTGTGTGTGTCTATGTGTATGCTTTCATGTGTGTGTGTGTGTGTATATGGAGGGGACACGATGGCGAGGCCGGCGTTGGCAGCTGGTTTATAATATCTGAGTCAATGCTTTAGGCATTGTGCTCCACCACAGCTGCAGACAGCACTGGGTGCATGGTACCCACTGGGCACAGACATCTATTCCACGTTGGTTCAGGATCATTTTATTGAAATTACATAGAAACAACGTGGATTCAACCAGTGTGGGCCTAGAGGGTAGATATATGTGGCCTTGTAGAGGAGTTCTGGTTAATTGCCATCATGTGAAGCTTGTGGCGCCCTCTCAATGACACAATTCAGGGCCCACGAATCATGGGTTAGAAGAAGCATGTCGATCCCACCCAACTAGCCATAAGCTTATATACAAATGGTGACACACTGAAACTGGGTGAAGTCTGCAGCAACAGTTCATTTTTAAAAAAGAAGGGTAGAGAAGAAAACAAGTGTGAGGGTGTGTGTATGTGTGTGTGTGTGAGAGAGAGGAGGGAGTTCTATAGTCTGCATGGCTTCCATACAGCTAGTCTGCCACGGGCACTATGTTATTCTAATAGCGCCAGGTCTGGACGGGTTGCTATGGGTAACTTACGATGTGACAAGCGTTGCCATGACAAACAAAAAGTGAGGCCTGGAGGGCCTCATGGTCAAGGCAATGTGGCAACAATGGAAGAGCCAGAGAGAGAGGAAGAGCGGGGTGGAAACAAGCGAAGACATACTTTTAGTCTCAGGAGGACTCATGTACGTCTGGCCGCCAAAATGTATTTGTGCTTCGGCAGCCCCCTCTTTCCCCCCTCCCCCAAATCAGAGTGAAAAAAAGCCCAGTCTATGGGAATAGAGGGATGAATAATTTTAACCCTGCGTCACCTTCTGTTTGAGAGATATGCATTCCAACACTAAGCAAGCAACTAGGAGACTCATGCTGAAAAGATGCCAATACACCGGATAGGGTTTTTCATTGGATCGAGAACAACATCTGGAGAATCAACGATTTTAAATATGGTTAGTGATCATAGTAAAAATAATAATGACAACAATAATCATGATAATAATAATCAAAATCATAATCATGATGACCATAATATCTCAATGAGAATGATAGAAGAAGAGAGGAGGTAAATGTAGACTAAAGAGATGTTTTGCTCAGCCATGTACTCTACACATGTGAGGACGAAGACTTGTCCTAGCCCTCATCTCACATGGGAGATTTGACAGTTTTGTTGGAGTATAAGCACTGGAGTGGCCTGAACGCTGCCACCTGAGTGATTGAACACTAACAAGCAGACATCTCAACACCACCTTCCCTCTCATCCCTGTCTCATCTCATTCCCTGTAGGCAGTGACACTGAAGTGTCAACATTTCATTTCCCTGCTATGGATTCCATAAACACGGATACTGTTACTACCCTGAAAGAGACGACCTTTTAAGAGCTTCCTACGAGACCTTAACACGGCCATGAAAACCAAAGTTCCAATGTACTGGAAGGACATACAGACACCACTTGTTCCGTGAGTGCATGCGTGCAAGTGTGTGTGTCTGTGTGTGCATAACAGTGTGCATAACAGTGTGTGTGTCTGTGTGTGCATAACAGCGTGTGTGTCTGTGTGTGCATAACAGTGTGTGTGTCTGTGTGTGTATCTGTGTGTGGATAACAGTGTGTGTGTCTGTGTGTGCATACCAGTGTGTGTCTGTGTGTGCATAACAGTGTGTGTGTCTGTGTGTGCATAACAGTGTGTGTGTCTGTGTGTGCATAACAGCATGAGTGAGTGTTTTGCTCTGTATTAAGTCATGGAGAGGAAAAGGCGAAGACTGCAGAATGGCAACTTTTAGGCCAAGATCTCACCGACATGCGAGTGAAGGAAGAAAAACAGCTGGAGGACTGCTTTGCCTTAATGAAAACCAGACCGTGCAAAACGAGTGAGAGTGAAGGACCATTACTGTCACTCCAGGTCTGGGCCCAAAGGAGTGGTGCACTGAGACCTGTGCGTGCGTGTGTGTGTGTGTGTGTGTGTGTGTGTGTGTGTGTGTGTGTGTGTGTGTGTGTGTGTGTGTGTGTGTGTGTGTGTGTGTGTGTGCATGTGCGCCCAGACCCTCACAACATAACACTGCATACTAGTTAGAAATACAATACTCCATGTCTACTTTCAAGCTCAAATGAATAGTGTTCAGCCTTAGGCCACTAAGTACAGAATGACACTAAATAGCAGAAACAAGTACGGTTAAAAACACTAAAACATGAAAACATTTTCAACATATTAAGCATAGATCTTTTTTTACAGGAGCACTACCAGTGGAATACCAAAGAACAAAATCTGGCACCTTTGTATCGGTTAACACTGGCTATTTTACATTTTTATCTTACATCCTTCTCTTACCACAATAAGAATAATAACAAATCAAACTATCAGTACAAATTCTATGGGTTCAGGCACATAAAGAGTTAAAAGGGAAATGGAGTGGATGAATAGAATAGACTGTGAGTCTTCTAAATGCACTGGTTGGTACTGGGACATTCTAGAACAGTGGGAGGATGATATCTTACAAGCATTTCACTACACCCGCAATAACATCTGCTAAATATGTGTATGTGACCAATACATGTGATTACCTGCAACACTGTCAATTAAATGGTCTATGGATCTTAAAGATCCCATAACAGTGAGTGGTCACAATACCCTTCGAGCCAGGTATATGGGCAGTGGACACATACTGTACTACAGCGTAGCTGAGTACAAGGAGTGTGGCACCATCTTGCGATGAGAAATTGGGCATTCTCTAGTATTCTCACCAACATCTTTCTTCCTTCCCTTCCACCCGGCTACATTCCTCCCAACATCCTAACTTCGAGTCACATCTCCTCTCATGGAAGTTCCATAATGGCCTCTCCCTGGGAGACAGCGTTCTATTCACCACCCGCCAACTCCTTCTCCTACTATACTGGACTTTCCCTGCTTCACAAGCAGCTTTCAAATATGGGGCATGTTTTTTTCATTTCATCTAGAATCTAACAAAGCTACGGGTGGGATGACATGAGGTGAGCACCAGTGACAAGTTCCTATTAGGTTTTCAACACTACAGTGGTTTGACTTATACTAATCTCATGTATCATCGCGTAGCCTGGGGACGAGGACAGCTTACTACCAGCGTGCAGTGATTTTCAAACGATAACAATGGACGGTTTTACAGTCTCATAATCATTTTCCTTATAGCAACAAGTCAATAAATGGCGTTGATCATAGCCAGTGGTGAACTGATCTGAACAGTGTGGGAGATGAAAATCACACTGGAGGGCGAAGCTGTATAAACAGTAGAGAACAAAGAGAAAGCAGACACAGACAGTGAACATATCAATTGAGGAAGGCATATTAGCATCTCCATGTTCACTACACAATTTTAGCGCAACTAATCTAATTTGCCCATAGACGGGTTGGCCGACAACGTAACGAAAGTTATGCGCCCGCATCAATGTGGCCGGAAGGCGTGCGTTGTCATGATTCTGAACGGACCAATAGCGAGCAACAATGACAGGAAGCTGCCATGTAGGGAATTGTAGGTGGCTCGTTTCAGCTCGTTGAATCTTGATATTGATACCATGTCTTGTTTCAAGGTGTTTTGACTGATGTCATGTCTATGCTAATATGGCTCAAATTCGCTAGCTAGCTAAACTTACAACTGTAACAATGTATTTGAGAGACAAATGCTCATTGTGCAAATGTATTTATGTTTTCAATAAACATTTGGAGACTAAATAGAGTTTACATGTTGTCAATAGTTTAAGCCAACACTGTCTGTTTTGCCTAATAGTTGCACACACGTCGGTTTTGTTACTAAACAACCAACCCGTCTATTATCTGAAGGTAAAACACAAGTACAACATGCTGCCCTTGTGACTCCATACTTCATTCACCATACATCCAAAATGAGAAAAGAGGGACGGAAAGCACTTCCTCTATGCAAATGCAACAAGCACCGTCTTGACCTTCTGGCCGTGTTAAAACTGCTCAGTCTAGTCTCACTTCAGCCCTCTATTATAACATGAAAATAAAAAACTAAACTGAATGATACATGGCAGGTAGAAAGTACAGTATAAAACACTAAATTATACAGTCCAAAGTGCTCATATTAGGAGTGTTGTTTTTTCATTTTTTTTCTTCAAATGAGGCAAATCATTTTTATGTGTCTCCTCTAGGGTGGGGCATTTGGGGGTTGGGGGGGAAAGAGTCGGGGAAAGATGTAGGGAGCGTGAGAGGGGTTGAGAGATTGAGGAGGGGAGATTTGGTCAGGCACTGTAGCTAGAGGGTTTGCCTCCTGGTGGAATGGCCCCTAGTCCCTGATGCCCCTCCCCTCAAGCCCTCATTTCCCCTGGTGGCCAATAGGAGTTGTTAACCCAGGTTGGTGATGTTGGCCCTGCCACCGGGTGGCGCCACGATGCGCTGGGTGTTACGTCGAGGAAGGTTGTCATCAACTTGAGCACCTACAAATACAGAAGAGGAGGAGGATGTCAATATCACTGGATTTTCATTGTTATGAAAAAGTTTATCATCAAAGCTATAATAGTGCGCAACTATTATATGACACTGCTGGTCATCTATGAACGTTTGAACATCTTGAAGAACGATCTGGCCTTAATGGCGATGTACTCTTATAATCTCCACCCGGCACAGCCAGAAGAGGACTGGCCGCCCCTCAGAGCCTGGTTCCTCTCTAGGTTTCTTTCACCGTGCTTGTACATCTGCATTGCTTGCTGTTTGGGGTTTTAGGCTGGGTTTCTGTATAAGCACTTTGCTGACATCAAAAGGGCTTCACAAAGACGTTTGATTGTTTGAGATATAATGACAGATACTGTATCTCTAATGAGATCGATCCACCCAAGTGTTCCTCACCAGATAGGCTGAATCCTGACTGGTGCAGGTTGCGGACAGGCTGGGCACCAGCTGCTGCCTGCTTGGCTGGAGAGGTCTTGGCAGAAGAGGCAGGAGTCATAGTTTTTGGTGTGAGTGAAACCTCACAGACAGGCCCGTCATAGAGGCCTCGGGGAACTCCCCTCAGCTCAGCCAGCTGGAAAACAGGGAAGAGGCAGAATAAAGAGTCAAGATCAAACAACCTAAACCTACTGATAGTGGAATGCAACATCCAGCTTGTCAGCAAACAACGTAACATAATATAGGTTATCAACAAAGACTGCAACCCACTCCTCTAGTTACATCAGTAACACTCAAGCTGGTAATAAAAGACAAAAATGCACAACACAGCCCAGAATGACACAGTTCCATAACAGTGCTGTACCCTGCTGCGAGCCCTTATCCTCTTGTAGACGTAGTCGGAGAAGGGCTTCCGGCCCACGAAGCGGCCGCACCCCTCAGTGGTGTGGAGGTTCCCCTCCTCCAGGACCATCTTACCCTGGCTGATCACCACCAGGGGCGCGCCACGCACCTCCACGCCCTCAAATATGTTATACTCCACATTCTGGAAGAGCGATAGGGGGAGAAAGGAGGAGAGGAAATATGGTATATAATTTTTTTCAATCTGACCAATATTTCCATATATCAATCAGCCTCTTGTGATTTGTGTGAGTTGATTGGTGTTCAGTACTAGTGTGGTACTAGTGTGCCAGTGGAGCAGTTGTTTTATAGTGGGCCAAATCATTAACAGTTCCCTATGTGTTTTTCAATGGTTAGATAAATGGCAATTGAAAACCCTTCTGGAGAGAGCATGATTGATGTGCTGGTGAGATTTGAGTCTCTCCAGACAACAGACCATTGATTAAGCCAGGCAGCGAGGAGCAGAGTGTTACAAGGCAGTTACAACAGGGTGTGTGCAGTGGAGAGCAGTGTGCAGTGTGACCAGTGTGACCAGTGTGACCTCCTAAAAGCTACTGGCTGACTAGGCAATCTGGTGGGCTTCACAGGGCTTAGAAATAGCATGAGGTCACACGGAGGCTGGACATCCCACCTCACACGGACGAACACACCACTCTCTCTGAATGACCAATTTTCCACATTTAAATGAGTCTCTTTCCTGACCAAACAGAAAGAAAGAAACCATAGAACATAGAGAGCTAGAGCAATTAGATATCAAAAACACATATGCATACAGACTGGCACATACAGCCACACACACAGGCACACACACACACACACACACACACACGAACACACACACACACACACACACAAACAGTGTGACTTGCCTGCTAACAATCAGAAATGACATGTTTCAGTACTCTGGCAGAGTTTGAGGATGACATCACTCCCCTGAGTCAACATAAGGCCCACGGCCTAGTGCTGGGGAACCCAACCAATCATACGTGGTCAGGAGTAAGATGACCATAAAAAGACCAATATGGAGAGTCGTTTCATAGAACTATTACAATTTAACCTATTATGTTCACTTCAATGTTTAAAGATGAACAATTTATTTTGGGGCATTTTCCCAAAGATCAATCTGTGGTAACATGTAATACCATATGGCTGGATATACAGTAGATTGTGCCTTCCTGACTGTACAGTATTTGTGCGTAGTGTGTGACTGTCTGACCGAGTTGTGGCTCTTGGCTGAGATGATCTTGATGACATCTGGGTCCCAGAGTACCAGGTCAGCGTCAGAGCCCACAGCGATGCGGCCCTTACGGGGGTACAGGTTGAAAATCTTAGCAGCGTTGGTGCTGGTGACCGCCACAAACTGGTTCTCATCCATTTTACCTGTCACCTGGATGGGCCAGGTGAAAACAGAGACCAGGCAGTTAACTTTGTGTTGTTAGGACATGTGAGTGTGTAAGGTAAAAATGTGAACAAATACAAATACACATACTGTACACTATATCTACATGTCAGTATGTTCCACTCTAAGTACCGTATGTGAGAATATGTGACTGTATTGTATAGTATATAGTATGTATTCATCTCTCACCACACACTTGTCCCAGATGAGGGACATTCTCTCCTCAGCGCCGTTGGTACCCTCAGGGATGAGGGTGAAGTCATCTTTGCCCACGGCACGCTGGGCAGTGCTGAAGGTGCAGTGGGCACTGCCAGTCACCTGCAGGTCCCCACTGGAGAGGAGGGCACAGTGAAAGAGATTAGGGTGGGAGAGGAGACATTGAGGGGAGCAAACAGACTGTGACACCTGGGGTCAGAGTGGGATGATTGTCCTACTTGATATTGTTACCATGATAACACTTTACATCATGAATATGGGTATTTGTCCTCATAGTCCAATCCACTTTTGTTTTTATTGAACCTTTATTCAACCAGGCACGTCAACTAAGAACACATTCTTATTTACAATGACGGCCTGGCAAGAGGCAAAAGGCCTCGTCTGAGATTTTTTTTAACAAACAATGTAAGACGAAACGGACAACCCAGACAGAAGACACAGGCTTGGTAGTGTCAAGGCATTGAGTTAGTGCTCTCACCAGGAGAGCAGGGAGCTGAGATAGTCGGGCGTGGTCGGGTCTGGGCTGAGGGGCGGGGATGTGATGAAGGCGGCGGCCTTGGCCCAGTTCTTGCTCCAATAGTGTGAGCCGTCTGTGCCCAGGCTGGCAGTGATTGGCTCCCCGTACACAACAGTGCCTCCAAGGCCAATCAGAAACATGATGTGATTACAGATTTAAATGATGTTATTGACGCAAACAATATGGTGCCTCTCCCTTCTTTTGGTTCACATGTGTGCATCTTCCCTTCATCTTTCTGTATGTTTGTATCCTAGCAAACATCCTAGAAACAGTGTCTCACCCTTCTTCCTGGCCTGAGCGATGACATCAGCAGCACTCTTGCTCATCACCTTGGTGATGTAGAGGGGACAATTAGTCTGATTGGCTACTGTCACAGAGCGGTTGACAGCCTCCGCCTCCACCTGAAATAGACACCCAGGGTTCAGAGGTCAAGGTGACCTTGCAAGGACACATTTGGGAAACAAAAAGGGAAGATAAAAACAGAAAGAGGTAGGAAGTAAAATGCTGATGCATCCTACCTCTTCAGGACGGCTCAAGACGTGTCCCTCAGGTCCAGTGATGCCCTGCTCCAGAATACGACGCTGCTCCTGAACGGAAAAGAACAGGCATATTTTAAAATTGTCCGGTGTTAGGTGTAGTAAATAGGGTTTTATAGTCCAGTAAATGGTGTATTGTTAGCCCCAGGTCTTACCTCAGCCACGATGTCTCCGTTCTCAGCATGGACCTGAGCGATGGCTCCCAGATCCCGGATCACACTGAACACCTCATAGACCTGCAGAAAATAACCATGTCAGCATCATCAGACAACCACAGATGGATCATAGAACAGACACACAGACAAACTTGGCATCTTGTCATGGTTTTGTAAAGTTAATTGAGCATACTTGTAATGCCAATTTCACACACACAGTATGTAAAACTCATACACTCACAGATGCATCAGTGGTAAAACCAGTTACTGATGTATGAGTCTAGTATGAGTCATCGTTTCCCAACAGCCAGAAATGAAATAAAGAGCTATCATCGTTTTCCTTGGGAGACGTGCACAAATTAGAGTATAATGCTCTGGCCTGGGCAGCCTCCATGCATTCCTCAGGCAGCTGCAAAGACCAACACAGGCTGTTTTCAAATGAGCCTCGCGTCCAAGATGAATCTGTTTTTACCAGAGACAGAGAGATGGACTGGTGCATTGTTTTATCATCCTTTACACCCTCTGGGGAACCACACAGACATTTATTGCATCAGACTCCCCATCCACCATCAACTCAGCCCTCAGCCAGAGCAGGCCATGGGAAGCAGCTGGATTTAAGCGCTAGAGTATATGATGTCATACAGTGTAATTTATTAAGCATTCAGTTTCATTTTGCCACATACCTTTCAATAGTATGGTTAATGAGGTGCGAAATAAATTGAATTCCTTTCATACTATATTCTTAAAGATTATTATAACCGTTAATGATCTTTGTGATGGTAGCGATCGTTGTGTGTTTCCAGTGAAGCAAACAGGGAGCCAATGTCAAAAAAGCTACCGTATGATAAAGGAAGTCATACCTGAGAGTCAGTAAGCTGGAAAACATCCTTATAAGCCAGATAGACAAGGAAAGAGTTGACACCTGAGGAAAGAGAGGGCGTGTCAGAGGAAGGTACAGGGAGTGGGAAAGAGTTGACACCTAAGAAAGGAGAGGGCGTGTCAGAGGAAGGTACAGGGAGTGAGAAAGAGAAACAAAGAGAGACAAAGACACCAATAACGGTTGTAGAAGAAACAGACTGAGACCCAACTAGACTGAACAAACGTACATGTTTAAACCAATCTTTGGGAAATGTAACAACCATACACAAAGAGAAAACACAACTAATCTTAACCTACTATAGGATGTCATATGTACTGGGTGTGGCAATACCGTGGTCCTTGACGAGGGCCTCCATCTCCTCCTGAACTCCCTTGTGCCACTCAGTGATGTCCACATGCAGGGAGTAGTCACAACAGGACTTGCTGTCCGCCCACTCACGCCACTGCTCAAAGGCTGACAGCAGGCTGGCCCCGGGTTCCGGGACCACGTGGTCAACTAGTGGACACAGACACATACAATCAGTTAGCGAATTGGTCCTAAAATATTCCTTTGTAATGTTAGGGGTGCTTTCAACTATAATTTATTTTATTTCACCTTTATTTAACTAGGCAAGTCAGTTAAGAACAAATTCTTATTTTCAATGACGGCCTAGGAACAGTGGGTTAACTGCCTGATCAGGGGCAGAACGACAGATTTGTACCTTGTCAGCTCGGGGATTCGAACTTGCAACCTTCCGGTTACTAGTCCAACGCCCTAACCAGTAGGCTACCCTGCCGCCCCAAGCCTTGCCAAGTAGCTCAGATTTTTTGTTCTCCATCAGGATCTACTGTACAGCAACTTTAGGGCTGTGAGATGTGTGAACCATTTACATAGCTGGTTCTGTGGACTTTGCAGTGCTGTCAGCAGGAGTCAGCAATCTGCATGATAGGACAAAGCTATCCAACTCTCCAGGAGTCTGTGTAACTACTGAGGAGGGAAGGGGACCTGAACAGATGACATAGTGCTGAGGCATCTAAACTCTAGGAATGCTTCAGGCAGGCCACGCTATTACTGAGCAATTATGAGGAGAGTGGATAAACGACTTGTAAATGGTTTTGAATGTCTCCCTCATCTACTTTTCACCGCACTCAGCAACACCTGGTGGCACGCAAGCCTAACACTCTGTAACGAATGGGTCTTTATGGGTTCAGGACTTGGCGCTGCCATAGATCGAGCTGGCACTGCACCCTCCCAATGCTTCTCAAGAGAGGGAAAAGAGAGAGGGTGTAGGTGGTAGTGTACATACTGATCATGGTGGTGCCCCCTGCCAGGGCGGCGCGAGTGCCCTGGTAGAAGTCGTCCACTGAGGTCATGCCCCGGTCGGGCATCTGGAAGCGTGTGTGCACATCGATACCCCCTGGCATAACCATGCGCCCGTGGGCATCGATGATCTTCACCCCACCGGGCACTATCAAGTTCTCGCCAATTTGTCTGAAATCAGAGGAAGAGAGAGAGAGAGAGAGAGAGAGAGAGAGAGAGAGAGAGAGAGAGAGAGAGAGAGAGAGAGAGAGAGAGAGAGAGAGAGAGAGAGAGAGAGAGAGAGAGAGAGAGAGAGAGAGAGAGAGGGAGAGAGAGAGAGAGATAGTTGTAATAGAGTTATCATTATGACTGTACTTACTCTGTAAAACCGAACAACGACCATTGTTCGGTGTAATGAATAATAAAGATGGTTCAGAGATGGTTAAACTCTCGGAGGCAGAGCCAGTGAACCTCAGGAGGTGTTGTTGTGAAACTCACTTGATCTGGCCATCCTCCATGTAGATGTCAGCACAGAAGGACTGGTCATCGTTCACGATCTTCGCCCCTTTGATCAGGAGACGATCGCTCTAGAAGATAATCAAAATAATATAACTATTAGTTAGTTAACACATCCATTTTGTTATAAGAGAGAGAGAGAGAGAGAGAGAGAGAGAGAGAGCAGAGAACAGAGCTGTAAGAATTAATATTTGAGTTCAATGCACAGATATGAATCAGCACCAGATCTTGGGTGAAGCTCGTTCAACCATTACAGTGTGTGTGTGAAACAGAGTAAGGGACAGAGTAAGGGACAGAAAGTATGTGTTTGGGAGAGAGAGAGATAGGAGAGAGGAAGCAGGAGTTAAATAGGAAAAAAAGACAGATACACAGCAGGTTGTGGATCGGAGCTCAGCAGCAGCTTTTACAGAGTCTTAAAGAGAGACTGTGTGAGCAATGCTTCATGCACATCCTAATACAGCAAGGGACAAAGTGAATGCAGAAGCAGAACTACAGTGTGCTTATTACAGACAGCTGGATACAACATGTCGTGAGCAGGAACAAAATCTGGAATATACATCTTCTAATGGATAATTTACTAGCTAGGCTGATACCAACATGGTTCCAAATTAGAGTGAGGAGTGCACTGATGATACATTGGCAAGCAGCAAAGCCCGCCTGAGGACACGCCCCTCCGGCATCCTCACCCTGACTGGATGACAGAATAATGGGCATAATAAGGGAGCAATCAGGATGCAGACCTGGTAATCAATCATCCACGCCTCTGTCTCCAGGCCACTTGTCTCTGTGTGAGACTTAGAGAGGGGGGGACCTGACCCCCTGGCACCCCCCCTGCGTTGCCCCAGTGGTGATGGGCTCCTCTCCAAAAGGGGAGTGGCCCCATTCTGGTCACGAGCCCTTTAGCATCCTCCACAAACAAAGGCTGCTCTGTTTGAGTTTCAGCAGCTAGCGTGTTTCCCTGCTAGAAACCCTGGCCCCAATCAGAACTGCTTTCCAAAGGGAAACAATACCTCGCCCCAAAATGCATTTGGGCTAAAGAATAGAAAACCCCTCTCTGTGACATTGACATCCTTTGGTATATTTTCCCCAATAAAGGTGGTTACTTGTTACCTGCCAGCTAAAAAACATTTTATAAAACACATACACAGAAACACACTCTCTTTCAAACAAACCCCCAATGAATGTCTTGTTAGAGATGACTATGTCAGGTCTTGACACATGCATATAAGCAGTTGTCATTTTTGATGACTCATGTGACAGGAGTGATGAACCCAGTCTATTCTCACATCTATGTGGAGCAGAATGCTGTGCTGCAGGGCCTGGCAAGACTCCATCCTGTTTTGGCAACTATTCACTGAACAACTGAGTCATGTGTTTGACTATCATTACATCATTTTCTGTCGTGCCATTAGATGTGTAAACTGGAAGTCTTTACTGAAATCCATTCATACACACTCTTACAAATATGCGTAAGACAGCCATCATGATATAACAACAATACATTCAGTTTTAGATACTCATACTTGACCAAAAACGGCAAGGAAAGTTACAGGAAAAATGTGGTCCCAAGATAACAATAGTCAAGTGCTTTCAAATTCAATCTGCTGTGGAGTATTTCCGTATATAAATGTGTATGTGTAACGGATGTGAAATAGCTAGCTAGTTAGCGGTGGTGCGCGCTAAATAGCGTTTCAATCGGTGACGTCACTTGCTCTGAGACCTTGAAGTAGTGGTTCCCCTGGCTCTGCAAGGGCCGCGGCTTTTGTGGAGCGATGCGTAACGATGCTTCGTGGGTGACTGTTGTTGATGTGTGCAGAGGGTCCCTGGTTCGCGCCCAGGTATGGGCGAGGGGTTGGTCTAAAGTTATACTGTTACATATGCCTATTCCATGTTTCTTCTTATTTCATCCTATTTAGCCGTTCATTGTGTTTAACCCTTGTAGGTTTAAGCCCTTAGATCGCAATATCTACTAAGCTAACATACGGAATTGTTTTAAGATAGTCATAAAATGTATCATTTAGCCATTTGATTCTGAATTGTAGGATCTCTGTAGGTATAAAAAATATATATACAGTACCAGTCAAAAGTTTGGAAACACCTACTCATTCAAGGGTTTTTCTTTATTTTTTTAAACTATTTTGACATTTTCTACTAATAGTGAAGACATCAAAACAATGAAATAACACGAATGGAATCATGAAGTAACCAAAAAAGTGTAACAAAATCAAAATATAGTTTCTATTTTAGATTCTTCAAAGTAGCCACCATTTGCCTTGATGACAGATTTGCACACGTTTGATATTCTCTCAACCAGTTTCACCTGGAATGCTTTTCCAACAGTCTTGAAGGAGTTCCCACATATGCTGAGCACTTGTCGGCTGCTTTTCCTTCACTTTGTGGTCCAACTCATCCCAAACCATCTCAATTGGGTTGAGGTCGGGTGATTGTGGAGGCCAGGTCATCTGATGCAGCACCCCATCACTCTCCTTCTGGGTCAAATAGCCCTTACACAGCCTGGAGGTGTGTTGTGTCATTGTCCTTTTTAAAAACAAATGATAGTCCCACTAAGCGCAAACCAGATGGGATGGCGTATTGTTGCAGAATGCTCTGGTAGCAATGCTGGTTAAGTGTGCCTTAACCAGCATTGACAGTGACAGTGTCACCTGCAAAGCACCCCCACAGCATCACACCTCCTCCTTCATGCTTAACGGTGGGAACTACGCATGCAGAGATCTTCCGTTCACCTACTCTGCGTCACACAAAGACATGGCGGTTGTAACCAAAAATCTAAAATATGAACTCATCAGACCAAAGGACAGATTTCCACCGGTCTAATGTCCATTGTTCATGTTTCTTGGCCCAAGCAAGTCTCTTCTTTTTATTGGTGTCCTTCAGTTGAAGTTTTTTGAAGAAATTCAACCATGAAGGCGATTCAGGCAGTATCCTCTGAACAGTTGATGTGATCTGTTACTTGAACTCTGTGAAGCATTTATTTGGGCTGCAATCTGAGGTGCAGTTAACTCTAATGAACTTCTCCTCTGCAGTAGAGGTAACTCTGGGTCTTCCTTTTCTGTGGAGGTCCACATGAGAGCCAGTTTCATCATAGCGCTTCAAGGTTTTTGTGACTGCACTTGGAAGAACATTTCAAACATCTTGACATTTTCTGGATTTACTTACATTCATGTCTTAAAGTAATGATGGACTGTCGTTTCTCTTTGCTTACTTGAGCTGTTCTTGCCATAATATGCACTTGGTATTTTACCAAATAGGGCTATCTTCTGTATACCACCCCTACCTTGTCACAACACAACTGATTGGTTCAAACGTATTAAGGAAAGAAATTCCACAAATTAACTTTTAACAAGGCACACCTGTTAATTGAAATGCATTCCAGGTGAAAACCTCATGAAGCTGGTTGGGAGAATGCCAAGAGTGTGCAAAGCTGTCATCAAGGCAAAGGGTGGCTACTTTGAAGAATCTCAAATATAAATTATATTTTTATTTGTTTAACACTGTTGGTTACTACATGATTCCATATGTGTTATTTCACAGTTTTGATGTCTTCACTACTACCCTAGTATATAGAAAACAGTAAAATCAAGAAAAACCCTGGAATGAGTAGCTGTGTCAAAATGTTTCACTGGTGCTGAATATTTGAAGATGCATTTGCAGGTCAGAGAAAGTCCCCATTTGCTTGGCCTGTGACGGCCATTAGCATCATGCCGTGGGAGAGCATCTCGTTTTGATTTTCCTGGACCTGAGCCAAACATGACAGTGACCTTCCCTGGTTAAGAACAAGTTCCAGCCACACACAAAGAGGATGTGGACAGGGTTTCAACAACAACAAAAATATCAATTCAACTTAGACAAATAATATGCCTGTGGTTGTTGGTCAATGTTCATTAATCATCTCTGACCAACTAACACAGCCCATACATCTTTGTTAACAAAAATACCCAAATAATAACTGATTCAATTGAGATTTAAGTGTAGAATCAAGTTTTCAAAATGTCCCTATGGTCAAAATCAGATCTGAACCAATGACAAGCCCAGCAGCAGACTAGAGCCTGGATTGGTTAGACTTACTGTATATCAGAGAGATAGACTGAGTGAGGTAGCATTGATCAGTCCTCTTTCCACAGTGTGTGGAAGATCAATCCAGTGTATCATGTGATAGAGGGCTTGGATTAAAACTATACTGATGCCTAAATAAAGCTGTATCGGCAAATTTGAACATTTAAACCATTAGGCAAAGATGTTCATCTACTGGGCCTGAGCAGCCTTCCTAGATCGAAGACTAATGCTGTCAAATGAGGTAACCAGGCAACAGCATGTGTTGTTCTCTCCCAGCGGAAAACTCCCAGGAAACATGTGCTACAGCTGGGGTGGAGAAGCATCAAGCATGCCGACTCATCTAAATCACAGCCACTGATCCAATAGTTTGTTTCCAGTGGAGGGGAGACCTGAACACCGCCCTCAGACCCCGTCAGCTCTATGTCTCTTGGACCTGGAATTGCTGATGGGTGGCTGTCAGTTTTAAGACACGTAGACTATGACTGTTACTGTACTCTTAATCTCACCGCACAGACGCTCTGATTTAGAAGTATGGATTTTGTGGAGCCAACAATCTGACTAAAGAAGTACTCTGTAGCGGCCGCCGGATCCTCTTAAAGAAAAAGGAAACATTGCTTGTCAGGAAGCAATCCCAGGTTGCACTGGGGCACCATAAGGCTGAGGTATGCGTGCATCCCAGTTGCTTTCCTTCCCCTATCTTCCTGTGCCCAGCTGGTGAAGTAGACATAAATACATGCTACCTCACACTGCAGGTGGCCACCTGCCATATATGAAGAACCAAGAGTGTGCTTTGTGTAATGTGTGAAAATGGAATGCCCCGGGCCACAGTGCATTGCGGGATTACTGTAGGAAAATGGCGGGCTGGAGATGAGCAGTGCCAGGCTGGACTGTCTTTAGTAAGAGAGACTGATAAAACAGGAAGAGACAGGGTCTTCTGGGTAAAAAGGCATCCACGGCAGCCTGCACTGACTCCTGAACTCTTGACCCCAGATCCTGGGAACCACAAGAAGACCTCTCTCAGTAAAAGTATTCATGCAATAAAGTCCATCATCTTTATACAGGAGCCCTTTCAGTCCTACTCTTGAATAAAAATACATCTAAAAATCTATTTATGTTTCCTTCTTTTTCAACTGTAACTTTGAGTGTGTCTGACTGTAAATTAAAATAATCGTATTCATGGAGGAATTGAATGAGTCATCTTTTGAAGGCAGAGTCCCAGGTGGTGATTTTAGGATGAGATTCATATTTTATGAGGCCCTAAGGTGTGCTGCTCCCCAGTCTGCCTCTCTCTGCAGTCTGCAGCTGACCACTCCAGCTGACGACGACAGCCTCATACTGCAGCCTGCCTGCTGTCCTTTGTTAGGCCTTTGACTTTCCAATCTCTGTGTGTGTGTGTGTGTGTGTGTGTGTGTGTGTGTGTGTGTGTGTGTGTGTGTGTGTGTGTGTGTGTGTGTGTGTGTGTGTGTGTGTGTGTGTGTGTGTGTGTGTGTGACTGTGTGTGTGTGTGTGTGTGTGTGTGTGTGTGTGTGTGTGTGTGTGTGTGTGTGTGTGTGTGTGTGTGTGTGTGTGTGTAAAAACAACGACACAATTGGATTAACTTGCAATACAGAAAGTAGCATCCATCCTTTGTGTGTATCTGTGTGTTTGGTTTTACAGTGAATTGTTTAGTACGTTAGATTTACCCTACTTTGTTCTTACTCTGTCTCTTTCCCTGGTCCAGAGTATACATTCTATATCCGTTTAGAGTTAGCTTGATCACTGTTGGGGCTACTATGGCTCCTACTCCTCTGATTTAACACTTTAACAGTAAGGCTCATCATGGAGTCTACTCCAGGACTGGATGAAGACAGAGCCCGGAGCAAGAAGATGAGAATGAATGAAAGAGCTTCTCTTTGACTGTGCACACAGCTGATATACTAACGCAAACACATTCATACACATGGTCATCAATCTACCTTGAAACAGTTGATATGACAGTCAATTAGACCCAGTGACACGCCCTGGCCACTGGTCCTGGGACCGATGGCTATGTTATGGGTAAATTAATGAAATAAACAAGGACAGGGACGACCTGGATAAGCAGCAGATTGTTGGATTATAAGGGGATTGTGTGGTTCCATAAGTGTGTGTGACTGAGGCTGTCTCTAAGACAGACAGACAACACATTGCTCATTGCTCCCTGCCACAGGGGTGTGGCACAGTAACACACACTGCGGCTGTGTGTGTGTGTGTGTGTGTGTGTGTGTGTGTGTGTGTGTGTGTGTGTGTGTGGACGTGTTTAACTATACTTGTAGGGACCAGAAGTCCCCACAAGAATAGTAAACAAACAACAATTTGACCAACTCGGGACATGTTGCTAGTCCCCACAATATCAAATGCTATTTCTAGGGTAGGGTTGGGAGCTAGGGTTAGGGTTAAGGTTAGGTTTTCGGGAAAAGGTTAGGGTAAGAGTACGGGTTAGGAGTTAGGGAAAATAGGATTTTGTATGGGACTGAATTGTGTCCCCCCACAAGGTTAGTTATACAAGACTGTGTGTGTGCATGTGTGAATAGATCATTAGTGAGTTAGGCCTGGCCTGTTCCCTTCACTGAGTAATGCAGTATCCACATAAGCAGGGTGTAGGATATGGCAGGAGTTTAGGGCAAACCTGCTCCAGTTATGTTAGACTCAGCCAGCCTGACAGCTTGCTGGAGTAACCCACCAGGATGCCAGCCAAAGCCCCTTTCAAAGTGCTTTCTTTGTCCACACCAAAGCTCATGCACACACAATGAGGAGAGGCGCTCTCCCCCCAAAAGCTTAGACTGTTAAAGATCTTTCTTTAGGTCATATTTTCGATGAAAGGGTAGGTTTTATGACATGTGGGCCTACACGTCTTTTATACGGGTGTATTCAGGTATGGGATCATTGCAGTGGGGTGGGGAACCATGAGGGTCAGTAGTTTATTGTGACCATGAGGAGTTCATAGACCAGTACAGTTCAGTAGAGACGAAAACCTATTAATGATCCAGTTCAGCGAAATCAATATGGAAAGACAGTAGTCTATAGTTTTTGCCCCTTTCCCTTCATTACTGTGGAAGCTAAGAGACGAGGAAGGAAATTGGAGCTACTGCCGCCCCTCTCCCATTCTTCTTCTCTTTCCATTATCCTATAGGCCTACCGCCATTCTCTCTTCGCCATGATTTCTCCCGGCTCCCGGGAATAACCTGGGGGAAAAGACAAGGCTGCCTCACCTAAACCACACAAAATCCGTCAACAATAACGGCCTGTATTCCCTAACCCCGCCTTTAAATAAAACATTTAACCGAATTAACCGAGTTTGCATTGTGCAGAAAAGCGAACCCGACATTGCAGCGGATGGGCGGTTGCGAGAAAACTATTGCATTTTCTCCACTCGTTGGCTTGCGGTGATAACCGGCCAGACACCGTTCCCTAACAAAGAACATCGGCGTGGAAATGTAATAACGCGCGACCGCGAAACCTCATCAGTGCGCTGACTGCCTTTTATGCGTGAAAATGATTCACGGACAACATGGATTTCAAGGATAGTTTTACAATAGCCATGTGATATAGCTTATTCAAACGTGGACAGTCAACCATAGGCTTACATGTTGTCAAATAAAGACAATTGAAATAATTCCTTGAAATAGATGCTCTGAAAGATCACGTGTGTTGACCCGATTTTATTTATAGGCACCTTATTAAAGGCCTATAACCAAGAGCTCGTGCAGAAATGATTTCACAGCTGATGCAAACAGGTCCTTCATCTCTGAGCTGTAGGTCTACCCGAGAGAGCATTCAACTACGGACCACATGCCTAATTTCACCAATGGTGAGTGGCGAATGTTGTAGGTTAATTAGTTACATGCACAATGTTCATTTCGTTCAATGGAATGAATACATGTTTTCCTAACTCACTGTAATGCGGGGAATGTTCTTCTTGCCCTGATAGCCTTGCCCAGACATCTTCGCTGTTCTGTTCTTGCTGCACTTAGTGGACCGCTATCAATTGAATGGATGTTCAGAATACTGAGGCGCGCCGGGTGGATAAGGCCGGTGTGGAATCGGCAGCAAAGAGTGGGTACAATTCCAAAAGGAGTCGTGCGTCCTAAAGGGGGAGGCCACCGCTCGCAGAATCTAGGAAAATAATCGCAGCTCCAGATCACGTCTTCTCTCCTGTTCTCCGCCGATGCACCAAACCTTGCCAGACCGACTCAGACACAGAGGGAGGGAGGGACATATACTCTGGACGAAGCCCAACGTGCATGCGCAGAACCCCGCCCTGATCCATTGAGAAGTCAGGCACTATGCCGTTTCCAGTACAGTAGTAGGCTCCAGCTAGCTACACCACTACTGCCTGCCCTGGATATAAATTCATGTCATCGTTGAAGAATCTGGCGTAAGAACGTCATCATAACCACACAAAAAGCATAGATCAACAATACAAAGAGATACTGGGGCGGCAGGTATCCTAGTGGTTAGCGCGTTGGGCCAGTAACCCGAAAGGATGCTACATCGAATCCCCGAGCTGACAAAGTAAAAATATGTTGTTCTGCCCCTAAACAAGGCAGGTAACCCACTGTTCCTATGCCATCGACTTGCCTGGTTAAATATTTGAAAAATACTTCTAAGGTATATAAAACATTATATAAATGTATGGAAAAGTATCAGATTGTGAGAAATTAGTACATTAGACTACTCAAGAAATGGAATATAAATCAGAGGATATTTGCAGAGAGTATTATAGTAGTAGATGATCTGTCAGAGGTGTGTGCTTAGTACATTAGCTTTTTTTTCCACCGACCTATAGCCTACACCCATTGCAGAGGGACCCTATGGAACAGCAATCTCGGCCAGCTCACAACAGGAACTACTCCCTCTGATGGCTACTCCACCCAGCATAGCACAGGAAGTAATGGCCCATCACAGAGCCTGATGGGGAATGTAGGCAAACTTCACCTGAAAATCCCGTCGGTTGAAATGTGATTTGAAGGATGTGCTATCCTTGCTCTGGATTTGTTTTCCCTATAGTCAATGATCCATACCTCAATAACATTAAATAGACTATGAAACCTTATCCTCTAGGCCTGGTAGGTAATGGCTAAATAACCAAGTAATTTTATGCAACTGGTAGTTTATGTTGCAACCCAGTATCCTACAAAATACCCGGAGAGGGTGCCGATACTGAAAGTACCAGATTACGTGTGGACCAGGCGAAATGTGGAAGCTATCCATCTGCAGGGACCAGATCTCGTTTGGAACTGGCGAAATGTATAAACTATACCAGTTGACCATGCGCGGTGCTGTTTCACCCATTTCAACCATTTTGTAGACAGGGCCATTGTTCTGTTTTTAAATTATTAGGTTAAAATAATTCCCTGATCGATTGTAATTGATGATGGTAATAATATAAATAATATAATATTTGTTAGTTTTTACTCTGCTGTTGTCTGAATATTTTTATTAGGCTAGAATTGATTTTAAAATGAGCAGTAAACATGTTGAGGCTTATTCACACTGGGAGATGTATTTTTGTAAGTGTATATTTTGTATCTGCAATTTGGTGTAATATAAATGTTTTATTAACCAAGTTTGTGTCAATTTTTCCTAATTTAGAATAATGGTTGTCACGTTTCGAACACAGTAATTCAAGAGGTCGGCATAATTAATTGCCCTGGCATTGATTGATTGAGTAAAGGCAATAGCTAAATGGTTTGGAAAGCGACTTGACATTTTTTTTTTTACCGATTGGGAAGTTTCTAGAGATCCCAGTGAACTCCTTTCTGCATGACTGTGTCGATTTATTTCTGTTTTATCTGTGGGAGCCAGACAGACAGACATATATACAAGAAAGAAAGAAATACATTTATTTTATTTCATTTCATCCAGGGTGACAAAGCACAAAAATCTGTAGCTCTTACCCTGTCATCCAGGTTTTGCAGGGCTGATTTTCCTCTGCTCTCCCGTATCTCGACCCTTGGCTGGGAGATGTCCGTCTGCCTGTCAATGACCTGTCCGTCACTCCTTCTACTGCCCCCCGGCAGTGACTGGAAATCCAACGTCTTGCTGTCGCCAGAACCTTCAACTGGACAGAACATGCCACAGAATTTCTGCCGTGGCATGGGGCTACCCGAGCCCATGTTCTTGAAGAAGGCAGGGACTTCCCCGGTAGTCGACATGATTGCACAGCGGGGTTGATGAGTTCTGATCCTTTGTAAGCGCTGCTTGCGAATTGCGAACCTTAAGCTTGGACAGCCACCGCCTTGCCGGTTGATAGCGCAGGTGGTCGTCCCTGAACGGTATCAGCGCTGGATGAAAATACTCTTTCTGTCCTCAGTGCGAAAGGGAAGAATATCATACATCATAATTTAATAGGAAAGGTGTGACATTATTTTATCTGTAAAATCGAAAATAGCTAATTATTTGCTAATGCAAGTCCAAGTATTTCCTTAGCTCATCTCAAGCAATTACACAGAGATGCACCAAATGTTCACTATATCCTATCATTTTCTATACCCATACGATTTTGAGACCAAATGTAATCTCTTGCACTCACATAATTGCTTTCTCATGTAGATAGAAAATACTGTATAACACACAGCCTAAATGCAAAACATGAATAAATGGTCCAGTAACTTGCCCAGCCTAGTAACCTAATTCCCATCCCAATGCGCAATGAATGAATGAGGTTGAGATATGCTGAGAAGATTTACCTTTAAGATGCGAGCAAACTCCACAGTGTCTGGTAAATGGTGCTCAGATATAGCTGGAGGATATCAGAGCCGTCTGTCCGGAAGTAATGCCCAAAAATGAACAGTGCACTCACTAGCATAGGACAGACAATGCTTTCTTAATCAAATGTAGCTCATCTGTTGCCCCAATCGATTAAGAGTAGCCTACTACTTAGAGGGGTATGACGTCAATCAAAAGCCTCATACACTAGTCTGGTCTTATTGTGATTTGCACCGGAGAGGTAGTGAGAAAACTACGCCAATAAATGTAACTATTGGGTTAAATTGTGGCCAACTGAAAACTTCGAATCTTCAGAATGGGGTCAAAAGGCAGTCAGAGCACCTCTGACTTTTCCACGTCATACCCCGCTCAACAATGAAGGGCGCTGTCCCTTCAGCACCATCCCATCCACATGTGTGACTGGGCAAGTCTTCTGCACTAGTGGCGCTGAGAGCTCTGGAAGCAGTTGTTCATGTTCTGAATTCTTCCTCGCTTGCTCACACGTGGAAAAAACATGACTCAACTTTATTCTGAAAAGGAATTGCGTTTTAACTTTTATATATTTTCCTCAGTATCAGTGTCCACTGATATTTCTTATATAAATGAATGCAGATTGTATAGGCCTATGTTTAGTTACATGATGATCATAAGTTCTCATGGGCATTTATGCATACTTGTACATTTGATGACATTAAATTGTATTTTTTCGATTACATAACATGTTATACATGGTTTCTTGTAACAGGATTAAGACAAAAGCTAGATCAGGCAGTATCACACATGATAATAGCGTTCAGCAGAGTCAGAACACAGTTTGCCCATCTTGGAAGGACACAAGGCCATTTTGTTCTCCTGTCAAGACAGACAGAGCCAAGGCCTAGTTTCCATAACAACATAGTACAAACTGGCCTGGCTGCTCTCCAGGGGGGACATCGGGGCCCGTGTCTGGGTGAGCATTAGGGTTGTCTAGGAAAGGGCAGAATGGAAGAGAGGAGTGGATGATTGGATGTCAAAGAGGAGTTTTTATGTCCAAATGCAAACAATAAAAGTATGTCCACACAACCACACCCAACAATCAAGAGTAGTGAGTAGTGAGAGGCCTGTCACTGTGGTGGCCTTTCATACTTACGTACAACACTCTGTAATAAAGAGGGAAGAGGGAGGGACTTGGGTAATAAGAGAGAAAAGTGGGCAGTTTGACAAAAAACTGAAGGGGCCCCATGTCTGACCTCAGGGTATTCCACCAGCATATGGAGGGTATGGTCCTGACATTACGAAAACAGATGGTGTTCAAGGAGTCGTAAATCCATATATTGTCGCTTCTGTTACACTGCCACAGATAACACATATCTAAACATCCCCCAATGGATAGAGAATGTGTTTCTGTGTCTGGATTAACAGGTAGTGCACAGCAATGATCACTGTTTTCTGTGGTAACAGACACACACACAAATAAACATTATGTTGCTCTCCATTCCTCCTCCTACCCCATCCCATCTCCTCCTCCTACACAATCCCCATATGGAACCTCAGAACACCTGCTTCCAGCCAATCCAGAGGCGGCAAGTTCCCCAGCTCCTCCCATTGCAGCTTGTGGTGTTACCATGGGTTACAGGGTGGTGGCCAGCTCTGTGTGTCGTTTTCTAGTGAAACACAACACTCCATATCTCAACAGGCTTTTACTGATATTATCTAAAGAAAAAAGGGAGATGGAGGAGGATGTACATATAATGAACAAAAATATAAATGTATAATGCTACAATTTCAAGATTTTACTGAGTTACAGTTCATATAAGGAAATCAGTCAATTTAAATGAATTAGGCCCTAATCAAATTAATTAGGCCCTAATCTATAGATTTCACATGACTGGGCAGGGGCGCAGCCATGGGTTGGCCTGGGAGAGCATAGGCCCACCCACTGGGAGCCAGGTCCAGCAAATCAGAGTTTTTCCCCACAAAAGGTCTTTATTACAGACAGAAATACTCCTCAGTTTCTTCAGCTGTCCAGGTGGCTGGTCTCGAATGATCCCGTAGGTGAAAAAGCCGGATGTCTGGCGTGCTTACACGTGGTCTACGGTTTTTAGTTCGGTTGGACGTACAGCAAAAGTCTTGAAAATGATTTTGGAGGCAGCTTATGGTAGATAAATTAACATTCAACTCTCTGGCAATAGCTCTGGTGGAGATTCCTGCAGTCAGCATACCAATTGCACGGTCCTTCAAAACTTGAGACATCTGTGCCATTGGGTTGTGTGACAAAACTGCACATTTTAGAGTGGCTTTCTATTGTCCCCAGCACAAGGTGCACCTGTGAAATGATCATGCTGTTTAATCTGCTTCTTGATATGTCAAACCTGACAGGAGGATGGATTATATTTGCAAATGAGAAACAGGGACATAACCTAATTTGTGCACAACTGTCACGCCCTGACCTTAGAGATCCTTTTAATTCTCTATTTTGGTTAGGTCTGGGTGTGACTAGGGTGGGCAATCTAGTTTTCATATTTCTTTGTTTGGCCTGGTATGGTTCCCAATCAGAGGCAGCTGTCTATCGTTGTCTCTGATTGGGGATCATACTTAGGCAGCCTTTTTCCCACCTTAGTTTGTGGGATCTTGATTTTGTATAGTTGCTGTGTAGCCTGCAGAACTTTACGTTCGTTTGGTATTTTGTTGTTTTTTCGGTGTTCATTTTAATAAGAGTAAGATGTTCGCCTACCACGCTGCGCCTTGGTCTCCTCATTCTAACGAACGTAATAGAAGATCCCACCACCAAAGGACCAAGCAGCGTGGCCAGGAGGAGCAGGGATCCTGGGCTCGGGAGAAAAGGGAGTGGAGGACATCATGAACATGGGAGAAGGTTATGGCAGGGGACAAGACCCTGCCATGGAAGCAGGCAGAGGCAGCGAAGGAGGAACAACGACGACACCGGAGTTCGCGACCACGACAGAAGCCCGAGAGGCAGCCCCCAAAACATTTATTTGCGGGGGCACACGGGTTGGTCGGCAAAGCCGAGGGGCATGTCTGAGAGCGGGATAGACTGAGCGAGGAGTATTGTGAGATAGTTGAGAGGTGTCTGAGGTAGAGTGGATGGTTTGGTGTCTGGAGCAAGACAGTCGCCGTGAGGAGCATGGGAACAGTCAGGCACCATGTTTTGCAGAGATACGCAATGTGTCTCCAGTGCGCATCCACAGCCCGGTGCGTTCTGTGCCAGCTCCTCGCACTTGCCATGCGAAAGTGAGCATCCAACCAGGACGGGTTGTGCCAGCTCAGCGCTCCTGGTCTCCAGTACGCCTCCTCAGTCAAGGATATCCGGTGCCGGCTCTACGCACTGTGTCGCCAGTGCGCCTTCACAGACCAGTGCGTCCTGTGCCATCGCCCCACACTTGCCGGGCTAAAGTGAGCATCCAGCCAGGACGGGTTGTGCCAGCTCTACGCTCCAGACCTCCAGTGCGCCTCCACGGCCCAGTATATCCCGTGTCAGCTCCATGCACCAGGCCTCCAGTGAGTCTCCCCAGCCTTGTACGCCCTGTGGCAGCTCCACGCACCAGGCCTCCAGTGCGTCTCCCCAGCCCGGTACGACCTGTGCCAGCTCCACGCAACAAAGTTGGTGGAGCCACGAGCAGAGCAGAGCAGGGTCTGTGTCCCGCACCGGAGCCGCCACCGAGGGTGGATGCCCACCCGGACCTTCCCCTATATGTTCAGGTTTGTTGCCAGAGTCCGCACCTTTGGGGGGGTACTGTCACGCCCTGACCTTAGATCCTTTTAATTCTCTATTTTGGTTAGGTCAGGGTGTGACTAGGGTGGGCAATCTAGTTTTCATATTTCTTTGTTTGGCCTGGTATGGTTCCCAATCAGAGGCAGGTGTCTATCGCAGCCTTTTTCCCACCTTAGTTTGTGGGATCTTGATTTTGTATATTTGCTGTGTAGCCTGCAGATCTTTATGTTCGCTTTGTATTTAGTTGTTTTTCGGTGTTCATTTGAATAAAAGTAAGATGTTCGCCTACAATGCTGCACCTTGGTCTCCTCATTCTAACGAACGTAACAACAACATTTGAGAGAAATAACCTTTTTGTGAATTTTGGGGATCTTTTATTTCAGCTCATAAAACATGGGACCAACACTTTACATGTTGTGATTATATTTTTGTTCAGTGTATTATGAAGGTGGAATGATGTCTAGGCATGCCATCCCATGTATGCATACATTATTACAAAGGAAGTAGAACTGAATTCTAGGATAATTCCTATTTGTATCCCCCCCTTCATTGATTACCATTAATTACTGTTCTGCCTCATGTCCCACTTGTTAGAGAAGAATTGGCGTGAGGGTGAATTTTTCTTGGATGCTGCTCAACAGCCACTGACTCAGCTGATTCAGGAAGCCGTACTGACTGTTTATCCGAGTCAACCACTTCGCCACATGCCAGGCTGAGTATCAAAAGGTTCAGTGCAATTGTGTTAAGATCAAGTTACACTTCCCTTTAGAGTCTGACTCTCAGTATCTGTGTCATTTGTATTGTCAGAGTGTACGAGTATTGCATAACTTCACCATATTGACACACATATCAGTAATTTCTACTGAACATGAATTTCATATAGGCTACAAACATACAGAGACACACAAAGCAGAGCCTCGCCTCATACTCATTTTCACCACTAGAGGACAGTATTCTTCATTAGGCACTGAACCAGAAAATACACTGAGTACACCAAACATTAGGAATTCTTGATACCAGTCACGGTTGGTGCCGTTGAAGATGATGGAAGATGATAAAAAATGAGCATGTCCTTATTTCTATTACAGCATATTGGATGACTGTCATTCATATTCCATTCAACCAAATCAATCTAACATCAATAGGTTTAGGCTACTACAGTACATGATACTTTAATTTTCCCTATACGCATCATGAGGTTGCTACAAACTAACCTATTAATGAAAGGTTACAACGTAGGTGCACAGGTCGAGAGAAATTTGAGTAATCAAGGTGACAGACATTGACACATTCAATATTGACTTGCACGCTCTTGCATGTGTCTAGCTGAATTAGGGTGTAATCTTTACTCCAACAGTTACAAACGAGAGTTTCTATTGGACAATATCAGGCATGTTTATTCCTGTTTCATTCCATTTGCTTCCATTTAAGAATTGTTTTTCAACAGAATCGATGGAATGAATACACCCCAGATCACATGCAAACACAGTTCACTTTCCTAGCAGCCACATAAAAAAAGCATGATCCCTTTGATCATTGTATTCCTTCTCGCATCTACGCGCTCACCTTCGCTCACATTTTCCCTTCGCTTGTGGTCAACACATCAGCTTTCTGTGACCAGTCAAAAAAAACTTTCCAAGCCAAACCTTCATATCATAACTTCTAACCGCTACACACAGCCTACATCGTTGTCACCGTGTTAATGTCACAGTGAACATAGCTACTAGAATTAGCGTGTTAGTAAACCCACTACAATCATGCAGTACCGCAAGCAGTTCAGCAGTTACACCGGCAGGCCCGATGACAATAAATTTAAAAACCAAAAGCTTATCTTGACTTGAAAGTGTTCCAATGTTGGATAGACATAGCCAGCTACCTAACATACAAGCCCTCTCTGTTTGACCCTGGTTTTTGAGTTGGCTAAACTCACTAGTAAGTGAAAGTGAAAAAGAATACAACAAAATATCTCTCTCTCTCTTGCTTCTCCTTTATTTGGGAAGAAATTCATTTGTTCAAAGCTGTTCAACTACTGCCTTTCTCTTTGAGTCAACTTCTCACCATATTTTATACACTGCAGTGCTAGCTAGCTGTACCTTATGCTTTCAGACCTAGATTCATTATCTGATCCTTTGATTGGGTGGACAACATGGCAGTTCATGCTGCAAGAGCTCTGATAGGTTGGAGGATGTCCTCTGGAAGTTGTCATAACTATTGTGTAAGTCTATGGAACCATGAGCCTCCTAGGTTTTGTATTGAAGTCAATGTACGCAGAGGAGGACAGAAACTAGCTGTCTTCTGGCTACACCATGGTGCTACCCTATAGAATTCTAGAGGATACTGTAGACCTTCATTGCAAAACAATGTGTTTTAATAAATTATTTGGTGACGTGAATATGTTTAGTATAGTTTATATAAAATGTATAACTTTTTAAGTGTTTCCCAATTTTTATTTGTATGAAATTCACTGAAGAGAATGGTCCACCCCTTCCTCCTCTGAGGAGCCTCCACTGCTTCATACACATGGGAAACTGTTGAGCATGAAAAACCCAACAGTGTTGCAGTTCTTGACACTCAAACCGCTGTGCCTGGCACCTACTACCATAACCTGTTCAAAGGCACTTAAATCTTTTGTCTTACCCATTCACCCTCTGAATGGCACACATACACAATCCACATACAAAATCCAGCTGCAACATCGAGAGCATCCTGACTGGTTGCATCACTGCCTGGTACGGCAATTGCTAGGCCTCCGACCGCAAGGCACTACAGAGGGTAGTGCGTATGGCCCAGTACATCACTGGGGCTTAGCTGCCTGCCATTCAGGACCTTTACACCAGACGGTGTCAGAGGAAGGCCCTAAAAATCTTCAAAGACCCCAGCCACTCTCTACTACCTCATGGCAAGGGGTACCGGAGTGCCAATTCTAGGACAAAAAGGCTTCTCAACAGTTTTTACCCCCAAGCCATAAGACTCACGAACAGGTAATCAAATGGCTACCCGGACTATCTGCTTTGTGTGTCCCGCCAACCCCTCTTTTACGCTACTGCTACTCTCTGTCCATCATATATGCATAGTCAGTTTAACCATATCTACATGTACATACTACCTCAATCAACCTGACTAACCGGTGTCTGTACGTAGGCTCGCTACTTTTATAGCCTCGCTACTGTCTTTTTACTGTTGTTTTATTTCTTTACTTACCTATTGTTCACCTAATACCTTTTTTTTGCACTATTGGTTAGAGCCTGTAAGTAAGCATTTCACTGTAAGGTGATTTGATTTGATGTCTTAATTGTCTCAAGGCGTCAAAATCATTCTTTAACCTGTCTCCTCCCTTTCATCTGCACTGATTGAAGGGGATTTATCAGGTTACATGAATAAGGGATCTTAGCTTTCACCTGGTCAGTCTATGGGGCGGCAGGTAGCCTAGTGGTTAGAGCGTTGGGCCAGTAACAGGAAGGTTGCTGGATGGAATCCCTGAGCTGACAAGGTAAAAAAAATTGTTCTGCCCCTGAGAAAGGCAGTTAACCCACTGTTCCCCAGGAGCTGAAGACGTGGATGTCGATTAAGGCAGCCCTCTGCCCCTCTCTGATTCAGAGGGGTTGGGTTAAATGCGGAATACACATTTCAGTTGAATACATTCAGTTGGACAACTGATTTTCTATGTCATAGAAAGAGCAGGTGTTGTTCACCAGTGGTTGGTGAGACCTCTACAGTAAATCTGTGCTGTGCCTACAGAAAGCCAGAGGTCACTAAAAGGGGTTTCACTGATTGATAATTTGAACCTAATCAGTTTAGTAACAGGATGTGTGTGAGTGCGAAAGAGAGAGGTGGTTACTTTCCAGTTGAGGAGCTTAAAAAGAGATCCAAAATCATGTTAGAAGCAACAACACAGTGTTGTCAGTGTTGACTCCATGCACTTACATAAAGACAGCGATATGAGAAACAACAAGAGAGGGACAATGTCCAGGAAGAGAAAGAGGTTCCAGTCAGCAGAACCAGGCCTGTGGCCTCCCTAGGGACATTCAGGGAGAGACATGACGAGCTCCATTGCAGGTGCGCACTCTGCTAAACATTTGGTGTTGTGTATGCCTGACCAGTTCCAAATGAAGGCTCTGGAATATGACAACTGACTGAGTGTTATAGGCTGAGGTATGAGGACTGGCTAGAAGCCATATCACCCTGCCTCTACCTGTTGGCTTTTATCTGAAGCAAAGCAGGAATGGGTTCTGGCTGGTACCTGGGTAGGAGCTGAAAGGGGTGTCTCTCCAATGCATTCAACCAAATTTCCTTCTGACCACAATAGTTGTTTAGGAAAATACCAAAATCATGACAATAGTGAGATGATGCATTTAAGTTTGTGTGTGTTTCTAAACTGAACAAAAAATATAAACGCTACAAGTGTTGATTCAATGTTTCATGAGCTGAAATAAAAGATCCCAAACATTTTCCATATGCACGCAACGCTTATTTCTCTCAAATGCTGAGCACAAATTGGTTTACATCCCTGTTAGTGAACATTTCTCCCTTGCCAAGATAATCCATCCACCTGACAGGTGTGGCATATCAAAAAGTTGACTAAACAGCATGATCATTACACAGGTTCACCTTGTGCCGGGGACAATAAAAGACCACTCAAAAAGGTGCAGTTTTGTCACACAATGCCATAATGCCAAAGATGTCTCAAGTTTTGAGGGAGCATGCAATTGGCATGCTGACTGCAGGAATTGCAGGAAATGAACCACAGATCATTGAGTGGTTCATTTCTCTACCATAAGCCACCTCCTACATAATTGTAGAGAATTTGGCAGTATGTCCAACCGGCCTCACAACCGCAGACCACGTGTAACCACGCCAGCCTAGGATCTCCACATCCAGCTTTTTCACCTGCAGGATTGTATGAGACCAGCCACCTGATGAAACTGAGGAGTATTTCTGTCTGAAATAAAGCCCTTTTGTGGGGAAAAACTCATTCTGATTGGTTGGGCCTGGCTCCCAAGTTGGTGGGCCTATGCCCTTCCAGACTCACCCATGGCCACACCCCTGCAGCTTCATGTGAAATCCATTGATTAGGGCCCATTGAATTTATTTCAATTGACAGATTTTCTTATATGAACTGTAACTCTGTAAAATCGTTGAAATTGTCGCATGTTGTGTTTATATTTTTGTTCAGTGTAGTTGATCAATCACAAAAGAATCCTTAGCAACAATTCAGCTTGATTCAGGGAATTTTATTGACAAATTATTTTTTACATTTTCCAATGAGGGGAAAAAACATCAAATGAAATCAAAAGGATGTGTATGATAATAACTATTGTTACCATAGCAGTCTTGAGGGGAACCATTTCTACACATCCCTTTTCCTTTTCACTTTGGGCCTTGCAAGGTGTCTTTCTAACATAATCTTCATTCAATCCCTGTAGTTCCATCTCATCATAGCTACATGCTCGGTCTGTTCAGACTCCAATGTCACAACAATACAGACAATAAAACTCATTGAGAAAAAACAACTCTAAAAACATGCCATGGACTAGCCTCTCAATGTCACAGGCAGACAGTGAGACCAAAAGAACCACAATGGAGGCTTGGGAACAGAGGTGAGGCACGTGGTTACTCAGAACAGTTGAGTTTCAAGGTGGACCTCAGTTCCTTTTGGCAGTTGTGTAGAAGGGAGATACAAATAAGATACTGTATACAAGAGGTTGATCTCAGCAAGGTCCAATGGTGGAGTTAGTACAAACAGCACATTGTGTCAACTTTGAAATACTGCTGTCCATCTTGGAGCACTGTGACATAGGTCGCCGTGACAGTCAGAGCATGCTTAAGTTTGGACATGGGGTTGTGCCTCTCAAACAATTCTGCATCTGGACTCCATTCCAGCTCCTGCTATCAGTGTGGTGAAACATCAGGGTTTATCTCTCTCCAGCTGGACTAACAACCCACATGAGCTTGTTCTTAAGTGTATGCATGTATGTTGTACAGGTGCGTAAGGTGGGAAGTTGACCTGTCACAGTTGTGCAGGCATATCAGAGGTCTATCCAGTGAACCAGGCCTAAATAACTGGGCCCATGATATGTTGTAGAGAACTCAAAACAGACAAACAAGAGAATGACACGCAACAGAACAAACACACCACCCCAGTGTGGCTACCCAACTTCCACCCACAAAACAACTGTGTCAGTTTACATTTAATAGGAGGAATATATCCATCGTTTTCCAGTCATTCATGTCAGTTTTGAAAATTGTTTAAAATGCATTTGAAATGACAGACATTTTTATAATGATTAACAACTGGATGCATGTGTAATATGATATTTTCCATCAAGGTGTAGACATATTCCTGATACCATAGGTCTTGTAGACATCTCATCTGGCAGGCCAAGCAGATTCCCTCCAGTGCACAGCGTCAGGTGGTTGTGGGTTTGAGATGGCCACTATGGTAACACCCTTCATAATCATAAACCCAGGCTTCGTTATAAATACACCACTGGTGGTAAAATACATTTATACGAAAATACCATAACTATAGTAAATTGTGTTTCTACTTCTGAACAAAATGATGACTTTCAAAGGCATGCTCACATCTTCAGGTTAGCTTCTTTCTTTCTGAATTTGGTTGGACCTGTTCAGGGTTTGAGAGTTTCACCCAACCACCGTTGTAGGTGGCACGATCTTGGGCTACTTCTATCTTCAAAATCTGTAGGGCAGACAGCTCTCTCTCGTACAACCAGGCAATTACAGAGTGCTGGAGCTAGTGTGTAGAAGAGTTAGGTTTGGTTTTACGCTTTGCCGCTTCCCAAAATACCCACCCAAACAGGAGCAAAGGGGAATATGGTCTTACTCTGGAAGCAGTCAGAAAATGACTGATAGAAAGGGGGGCAGGGGGTAAAATAAGAGAAAGGGCAACGCATCTGTCCTGAGAACAGCACATCTCAGGTCTGCGCAGGATACAGGAAGAGGAAATGCTTTGACAGGTGGGAAAAAGCACAGAGAGAGAGAGAGAGAAAGAGGGGTAAGGGAGAGAGGGAAAGTTTGAGGAGAGACGGGCATTCTTTGCAAAACAGCAACATTTCCCCCCCCAAAATTACAGCCATTCCTCAGGCACTTCTTCAGTTTCCCGCTCAGAAAGAGCTTGTAGGGGGTGTGGTCAACCTCTTCCCAATGTACACCCTGAAGGGGGAGAGAGGGAGAGGGCAGTTACACCCTGAGTCATTAACTAGTAGGTTGATAAGTGACAGGTGGAGTGTGTCCCTGTCATGTAATGTATAATGTATGCTGTCATAAAGTGTGTGTTAAGGGTGTGGTGCAGGTGTATATCCATGTCAGCAGCAGCTGTTTTACCAGCCAGACACAGACATAAACAGGGTTGGAGAATTGCAGCTTCCCTCTGTCTGCTGCCGCCACACACCCTCTGCTGGTCTATACAGAAAACTGCATGGAAGTGTGTGTGTGTGTGTGTGTGTGTGTGAGCAGGTATGAGTCAGAGTTCTGCAGTTCTGTTCTATGGGTATCTGATTTCCAGTAAACAAAACAGTCCTCTCAATTTTCCTAACCACATTCTATATTGGATCGGATTGGAGTTTTCTAATGTTATGTTAACTGTAACAAAAGGAAATTAAAAGCTGTTCATGAGATTATATTTGGGAATTGCTGTGTTTGTCTACATTCATCTATGAATAGAGTGTTTACTTGGCCAGTTAACGGCTAAATAATGGAAAATGTTATTCTGCAGGCAGACCCATTGATGGGTTGAAACAAACATTCCATAAATGTCATCACTCGGCTTTTTCACTACCATAAAAAAAGTGACATCACATTTATCACAGAAATGATTGCCGAGCTGAGGTTGATGGCCAAATAGTGTCCTATGTTCTCTTACCCCAGCCCCAGAACCAGGATGTGTGACAGTAACAGCGAGGGGATGAACACTTTGAGGAACTCTGAAGAGAAGACGCCTCCTTTCTTCATCGCCCTTGTGTTTCTCATGCTGAGTGTATCTGAACGCCGGGGGTGGCGGAAATGGAACTCCCTACAGGCAACAACACATTATAGTTACCATATAGTAACGTCAACATCATCATCAAGTTTACCATTCACTCGTCAACGAAAAACCAAAGTTGTCCATAACAGTATAATTCATCTTCTCTTCATCATGTCAAAATGTTCAGTCCAAGTAGTATAATGCAAACACACTAGGATTTACCAAGGAGACCAGATACACTAAGACTTGTATGTTTTAGGAGCAATGGGCTGTGTACATCACTCACTTAGGGGGAATGTTCTCGGGCCGACTGGACCAGTCTGCTACCCAGTCGGAGTCCTTCATGAGGATATCCATGTCCTTCTCCTTCTCCAGGGCATCCTCCTCTGACTGCACAGGAACACACACAGAGCATTAGGACACTGATTTAAGTCAAATCAACAAGCCCATCCAACTCATCCTAGGTTGAGCCACTAAGACTATATGGCTGATCACCCATACAATACAGACCTTACAATAAACCCTGTGTGTGAGGCTGCCATGGTTACAGGCACATAGAGTCAAGTCTCCATTCATCAACAGACAAGAGTGTGGCTTTTCCATGTCATCCACTGACAGTGTGTGTGTGTGTGTGTGTGTGTGTGTGTGTGTGTGTGTGTGTGTGTGTGTGTGTGTGTGTGTGTGTGTGTGTGTGTGTGTGTGTGTGTGTGTGTGTGTGTAACTGCAATGGAACCTGAAGCTGTGGCTACTGCCATGCCCATGGAGTCAAACCCACCGGGTCTGGGTTTCATGCCGCCATCACCATAGTAACAAATGCTATGGTTGTCATTCACATGGATACAGAGAGTGAGGGAAGCAGCAGGTTATATTGCCATGGAAACAGACAAGTGACGTAGGCAGCTCAGGCAGACGGAGCAATAACTCTTACTTGGCTGTCTCTCCTGCTGCTCACGTCCACATCAAATATGATCTGTCCATCATGATCATCCTCCTGGGGACTATGAGGCCGGGGAGGACTGTAGGGAGGATCAAACAACAAAATAACAAACTGTTACAGCCAATCACTGCACTCCAAGTCTTTTCTCCCTTGGTGAAAGAGAATGTAGGCAGTAATCAGGTTGAAGTTTTGGGGCATGTTCAAATTCCCAATATATTAATAGAGAGATTTTATCTCTAATGGCTAAATGTGCATGCAGATCTTGCCTCTATTAGGATCTCACTTTGCCTCTTAGCCTGCAACCTCAAAGTGGATGGATGAGTCTGGATGAGTCTGTCTATCTGTGAGCTTCTGCAGTAAGCTGTTGTAGAAACACACCTGGTAAACATTGTCAGGTGACTCATTGACAGCTGACTGACTCCGGGTGATCAGATAAGCCTGGGTTTATAGCAGGCAGCCTCATGGGTCAGAAATGGAAAGCACACAGTGTGAGTGGATTTAAGTTTGGTGGGGAACATCACCCTGTGCACACACAGCTGATGAGGATGTTGTTTCCTATTGTAAATCGATTGTATTTACATCGCCATCACAGCACAATTCACACTACATGACTTCAGATATTAAATCACATTCATTTTGGGCTAGTACGTGGGAAATCAAAAGATTTTTAACCCTCCTGCTGTGTTCCGGTCGAATTGGACCGATTTACAAGTTCTCTCTGAAAAATGTAGTTCATTTAATCTGATTGTAATAAGGTTCCATGACTTTGTCCACACAGGGCATCTGAACACACAAAATACATTTTAATGATTTTCATAACATTGTGGGTGTTTTATTTAACTTTTGTACACCTGTGTTGTTCCTGGTCAAAAATGACCGATCATTAGAAATTAATGGGTGAGACTACAATTAGTGTATAAAACTGAGTTCAGGCACATGCCCATTCATCAGATGGACACACTTCCTCTCCCAGACCCCCACATGCATGTGTGTTTGAGCACACACACACACACACACACACACACACACACACACACACACACACACACACCTTCTTGGTTTCCATGGCAACCCCAAGGGAAACTTTCCCCAATATAATCTTTCCCCCACAGGCACCACACCTGTTGGTATTCTCACAAACAATCACAACATTGTTTCAATAATATATAGAACTTTTCTCACAGCTCTGGAATATAAAAACTTTCTTGAGGCCTTGCTCACAATTCATTCTGTGGCAGCACAATGACCAAACGATATACTGTATGTGAGGCTCTTGATCATATCTTTGATCATGACACTGGTGAGGAGAGAGTCCGTTTTCAACTTTGACACAAAGTAGTCTGTGATAAATAGCACAATATGTTTCATTTGAGTATTTGTTATTGTTAAAATAATCCATACATGATGCTTTTTTTTACTCAAAAACGAGTTGTATGAGCTCAGGTCAACGAGGCCTACAGGCCATAAATAGCAAATAGAAGTTCAAAACTTGTAATGTTCACAAGAACTTAAGTTGATAAAAAGATCTAACACAACATTAGATGATAATATATGTATTATTATGGATTTATTCATTTTGGACCGGGAACACAGAATGAATTAACATGAAAGGACCTCAACAGGGGGGTAATGATCTACCTAGTTTTCCAAGGCCAAGATTCGAACTGTACTCTGCCCCCTACCTGTCACAGGAAGAGTTGCTGCGGCTGGACTCATGCTGAGCGTCCAGTAGAATCCTCTCCATGTCTCCATTATGGATGGAGGATGAGGAGGGCACGTGCTCCAGTCCCCCCACCATGGACTCAACCTCCTCCTCCACCTGAGGCAGGGGGAGCAGCTCCAGAGCCTGGCCTACGGCAGAGGCAGACTGGGACAACCTCGCTGCAGTTGTGACCGCAGCTCTGTTCATCTCCAACTCCACCCAGGACCCTGAGGACAAGCACACATGGTACACATGACATTGGTTCCATTCCGAAGTAAGGGGAGAATAAGCAAATGTATCCCCATTGAGCTCTAGAGAGCAACTTTGGTTTGTTTTTGTATCTCATTGTTGATGTTATTACTATGGTTTCTGTTAGAGCAGACCTTGGGACATTGAGCCTGTATGCTAAACAAAAAATTATAAGAAAAACATTGATGTTTTTTTCTGATTAAAAAAACCAAACATTCAAAAGACAATGTAGACAAGGGAAAATGAAGGGTATAAAGATCAAACAACATTTTATTTGTCACGTTTTATAAACAACAGGTGAAAATGCTGACTTACTAACAGTGAAATGCTTACTGTCCCTTCCCAACAAGGTAGAGAGAAAAATAGAACAATTAAAATAAAAAAACTATGACACACAGAATAAATACACAATGAGTAACTATAACTTGACTATATTACACAGGGTAACAGTACTGAGTCGATGTGCAGGGGTAAGAGGCAACTGAGATGGATATGTACATAAAGGTAGGGGTAAAGTGACTAGGCAACAGGATACATAATTAGCAGCAGCGTATGTGATGGGTAAAAATGGATCAATGCAGTCTGGGCAGCTATATACAGTACGCTCTACCCTCTGTAGCACCTTGCGGTCGGATGCCAAGCAGTGAGGCAGCCAATCAAGATGCTCTAGATTGTGCAGCTATAAAACTTTGAAGATCTGATGGCCCATGCCAAATATTTTCAGTCTCCTGAAGGGGAAGAGGTGTTGTCGTAACTTCTTTACTATTGAGTTGGTGTGTTTGGACCATGATAATTCCTTAGGGATGTGGACACAGAGGCACTTGAAGCACTCGACCTGCTCCACTACAGTCCTGTCGATGTGGATTGGGGTGTGTTCGGCCCTCCGTTTCCTGTAGTCCACGATCAGCTCCTTTGTCTTGCTGACATTCAGGTAGAGGTTTTTGTCCTGGCACCACACCACCTCACTGACCTCCTCCCTATTGGCTGCCTAATTGTCATCGGTGATCAGCATACCACCGTCGTGTTGTCAGCAAACTTAATGATGGTGTTGGGGTCGTGCACGGCCACTCAGTTGTGGGTAAACAGGGAGTACAGGAGGAAACTACACACACACCCGAGTTGAGGGTCAGTGTGGGGGGGGGGGTGTTGTTGCCTACTCTCACCACCTGGGGGCGGCTGTCAGGAAGTCCAGGATCCAGTTGCCAAGAGAGGTTTTTAGTCCCAAGGTCCTGAGCTTGGAGGGCACTGTGTTGAACGCTGAGCTAGACAGACAGAAAGTCTGGCAGAAACACACAACCAAGGAAGTTTAACTCTCCCTAAGCCGGTCTTGTGTCTATTTACTGCATGGTGAAAGGGCAGTAAATACCTCTGTGTGATGACAGTTTTTACAGTCCCTGCTGTGATATACAAGCCAGCTGATCATGCTCCTACATGAGCACAGGCAGGGACTGGCTACAGGGGAGAGTGCCAATAACAGCTAGGATACAAACTCTTCAGAGTAACACTGACACGAGTTTTGATTTGGCAATTTGAAATACATAAAGAAGCCACATCAGGCAACCAATACATGTACCACAATTGCCGAAGATTATATTTCCTTGTATTCTACAACGTAGATAATAGTACAAATAGAGAAAAACTCTGGAATGAGTAGGTGTGTCCAAAATTTGGCGGGAAACCACTGCTATATTGGTAGGCAAGTGGCTGCGGGGCAAGAGACATCCACATACTGTCACTGGAAAGACATCCAGTATCTCAATTGAATTCAAATGGCTTTATTGGCATGGGAAACATATGTGTACATTGCCAAAGCAAGTGAAATAGATAACAAACAAAAGTGAAATAAACAATAAAAAATGAACAGTAAATATTACACACAAAAGTTTAAAAGGAATAGACATATCAAATCGCTCTCTCATTTTCCATCACACATACTGCCAGAAACGAGGAAGCTAGAGCTCACAAGCAGAGCACATGATCTCATAGCCGAGAGAGTAAACAATCTGGTCATGTGACAGTTAGCCTAGCCGATTTAGCCTCTCAGTCAGTATCACTGGGTTGTCACTAGTTACCACAGCCACAAAGTCAGAAACCCCACCTATTTCTACAATTTCTCTTCTTAAAATGTTATTATAAACCTAACCTTAACCACACTGCTAACCGTACACCTAATCCTAACCTTAAAACAAAAAAAATGATCTAGACATATGATCTAGACATTTTTTTAAACCTTTGTGGCTATGGTAACTAGCGCAAACAGTTTTCGCTGGCCAGGCATTGGATGATAGCAGTCCCCATCCCCCTGCACGACTCAGCACCCAGGTTCATCCCAAGGATGACACAGTGGCGTGAGCCGAGCCACTATCTACAGCTATTGTCTATGCTCCATCGCCTAAACAAGGTTACCATGGCGCCGGTAGTGAGCCGAACGTTCTGGCTGCTGCTCTCTCTGTCGTGTAGCCATTATCAGCTGTTGTAGGAGGTCACAGAGAAGCCCAGGAAGCCTAGTGTTATGACCTGACCACCATCCACAACCCCTTGTCAAGCTGGCTTGAACCCCACAGGAACAAAGCCCACCAAAACCCCATGAAGCTCCTGGAGACCTGGCTTACTTGGTGTGGGGGATCCATGAAGCAGCATAAAAACTTGGAAGACATCCTGAAAATATTCAAACAAATGAGGTAGAGAAATATAGATCCTGGTTCGTTCTAACCATAAAATATATAGCCTAAACAATGGCGCCAAAGACTCACAAAAGAAGTGTGTGGATGGGAGTGAGATGGGCAATTCCACGGTAACAGAGTGATGATGAGACTGATTTTTCACCTTAAAATGTGTCAAACAAAAACCAATGATTGCAAAGTTAAACAAACCACACAACTCTATGCACAAGGACTACTTTTAACAAACTACTCTTTACAAAAACACATTTACTTGAAGAACAGTGCAGATGCAGAGATAGGTACCAAAGTTTTTTATCCGACAATGACACTTCAGTGGACAGGAAGCTTTACTCAATTCTGAGAATTACACAGCAAAAATGAGTGTCCACTTATTTATAGGCAGAGTGAGTAAGCTGTCTCTAGCAATAATAAACCTGTTCCCCCTCTGACCCTCACAGAAGCTAGCACGTAACTGACATGAGATGTACTCTCAAACTTCAGAATGAAAAGCTTCTGATCCCCAGCCTCACCACCCCCACTTTCGTACTCCACCCCTCCTGGCTCTGGTGTGTCCTGTAAAACGTTCTCCACTGTGTCCATAAATAAATCAGCGCGCCAAGTCAACGAGCCCCCCTGGTTCAGGGCTTGGTAATGCTCCACCACATCCAAACCCAGACCCATAAAGGCAGGTTAACACACAGCTGACTGTGTGATTACTCCAGAGGCATGGTATGTGTGACACTCTGATAAACACGTCCCTCAGTCCATTCCAGTCTGATAACATAGTCCATCAATATGTGCTAACAGGACAAATCCATATAGACACACTCATAACGACAAACACAGTTGAGTAGAAGACTCTGACAAAGGAAGATCACAATGCAATGTTAAGATTAAAATGTGTTACATGTATGTTTGGGGCTGATATAGTGAATACATCTGTAATAAAGCATATGGTATATGACATAGATCATTCTAGACTGATCATATTGTATTATTATTTTCCATTAGGTATCAGGCTTTATACAAATTGACCAGACTGTCGAGTGCAGCAATCCCTCATTGACAGGTGTGTTGAGGTAGGTGTAGCAGACACTCTTTGCTGGTCTACATATAAATTCACACTCGCAGATTAACTGGTCATGGATAGAAGGGATGCAGCCAATGTCAAAATGACGTCAAAAGTCGCATGTTCCGAGTCGCGTCGGGGAGATTTTTTCGCATTTAAACTAACCATAACCCCTTTCCTAATTAACCTAACCTGCTACGAAAAGTCACTTCTATCTGACATTAGCTGGATCCCATCTAGTCAAAACCAGATTAAATAGCCCAGTATGCTATGTGTATTGATTACATCGACGACAAGTAACGTTAGCTATTACACAGTTACACAATGCAAAATTAGCTGATTATGCAAAAGAAAATGAAGTATTATTTCAAAGTAGATTTCGTTAGGTTTTCGGAATGTTTTTTCCTCAGCCCTTGGGAATATGAACTATTACAACATTTTTAAATTCAGAACATTTGGCCAAACCCAATATTTGATATTTCAGACTTCTTTCTTCTTCTTCTTCCATCGCGTCTTGTTGCATAGAGATTTATAGAAGCCTCTATTCTATTTTAGCATGGGCAGCGCCATTGCGGGCATCCGCCATTTGAAAGTAGTCATAGTAGTCCACCACTGGGTGGAGGTTCCTGTGGGTTGTAGCCTCAATGGCGCTGCCCATGAGGTCATTGAAACTATAACTGCCATAGATAAAGAAGAGTCCTCCATTTATCTCTATGTCTTATTGCCATGAAAATCACCCCGCCTATTCAGCACCACGTGCATCAACGATTGGTTTTACTGATGGTCAATCATACAGTTTACACCGCCTCTTAAAATCCTATTGGTCCATGATACTGTCAATACAGAAATAGCACACCGTTCACGATGTTAGCCCTCCAACAACCCTTTTCCATGTCTACATAGAAAATCAACCCAAAGCTCAGTAGATTGGTTTATCTCTCAAAACCAGATAGTAAAGTATCAAAATACACAGTTTCAAATGATTTGACAAGTTTTCTAATAAACAATTAGAATGACAATGATATATAACCAAGCATTTCGAAGACACCTACCATTTAGTCCGTTGTTCTCTGATACAGCAGCAGCTTCGGACATCTTGCCTGTGTGCATGGTGGCTTGCATAAGACTGTCAATGGAACACGTGCACTTCCTCCACACATTCGGACGTGCGCGCAATCGCGTACCAAAACTGACCTGGGTCCCCTTTAATTTATTGTAGAGTAGCCACACAGTCACAGTATTTGTGTTTTGTTAGCTGATCTGGAACCAGTAGGTGGAACAGCAATATTCTTGAAACTCTGTGATGACGTCAGATAAGCCAGTTTGTTGACAAAGAAGGCAGTCGAGCAGGATAGACAAACATTATGTAACTGCTGGAAATGAGAGAAAATATCGGGGGGAAAAAATTATCAAATGGGCGTTCACTACTTTCACAATTACTGGCATCTGTATATTTCTGAGAACAGAATACCTTTTTAATTGGAGAATGTGCACATATGCATGTACCCAAGGTGCACAAAAACAAGTCCTTGTATAAGAATGTCATGTACCTGGGGAATAGTCCGTATTCATATTTCCATGTGGGGGGTTATCAACAGAGGGATGTCATCCTCAGACTATGGCAGGAATAGTCTATTCTGAAGCAGAATGTAATGACAAGGGCGTGACACATTAGTAAAAAAAAAGGTATTTACTTTATTCCTGTCATTGTAGACTTACAACAGTTGGATTGTATTTGTAATTGTCAAACATCATGATTTCAACCTTCAAATTTCACTGGTGTAGACACAGGCTTGACGAGCAAGATCATGGTAATGGGTACTCAGATTCAGGATTTTCCTTGAACCTAGCCACTGTTATGGTGGCAGTTCTTCATGAAATGCCGGCTTAAAACGCTACACACATCTATAACGTTTCAATATGTCATTTGCGTTATACTAATAGAGTACAATGATACAGATCACGTATGATACCTATAGCACTTCTTTGACAACAGAAAACCGTCAGCAGGAAAAAACAAACAAAAAAACAAGACACAGCAAGAACTCTGGTTCCCAGACTCAGTCAATTCTTTCCCAAGCCTTAGCCTGCTAGTCCACTCACAGCAATTCCAAGGAGTCCTCACTGGGCCAGACAGACTGGTTGTGCATCTAGTAGTGTGTGCAGAAAGGACCAGTCACACTACATACATACATGCTCTCAGTACATGTTTTAAAGTGTTCCTCTGAGGTGCAGCAGTCCACCAACAGCAGCAACAGCTTTGAGAGACAGCTAGGCTCTTTAATAAGTGTGAGTTTGTTTCCTATTGGGTTTGTGTATGCATGAATTGTTTGTGCGTGCACAAGTGAAGAAATGTGATATGATGAAGGCCGAAACGTTAATCTTTTAACCTTGCTTAAATAAAACTAATCATTTAATGGTGAGCAAGCATTGCGCCTTTTCCTTTCCAATTATGAAGACGAACAAAAATAAAAACTCCAGTTCTTGCAATTGAATTAAAAACAAAAAACAAACAGCTTGGCAGTTGACTAATAAAAAAACCATGACTATGGCACCAGACAATGACAGGAGTTGAACAGGGGTAGGGATGGTTCTAGGTGTGTTTTGATTTTTCTAACCATCAGCAAAAAAACAAAACAAAAAAAGTGTGCTTGTCATATAAAATGGTGCTCTTTACCCATGTTGCCTTGGGGCTGGGCTGGGTGGGGCGATACTTGGCGGGCGGCACACAGATTGGCACAACATCACCGAAACAATAACAAGTTGAGCGACGTGTCACTGTGCCACAGAGGCTGATGGTGGGCAAGAATGAAGTTTCAGTTTTCCACACCTGGAAACATGGCATAGTCTGTTTTGTCCAATGACAGGTTTTGTTGTTGTTGACTGCGACGTTGTTGTCACTCAATCACTGTCCTGGACTAAAATTAGAGGCTGAAGGTAGTGGATGTCATGTCTGCCTTCACGGGCACATCTAGTTCACTTTGTCCTGAAATATGTAGAGGTTGTTGGTGGTTGCCACAGCGATGATGTTGTCCTGGGGGTGCCAGGCAGTGTGGAGGATTTTCTTGTTGAAGTCCAGGCTGTCTACACTGATCTCGTCCTTCTTCCGCTTCCCGCCGGCACACACCTTGCGGGGCTTCAGGACCTGCCGTGGCTTACTGCTCTCCCGGGACGCCTCCAGGGTCACGTCCCGCCGCTGGCCCCGGTCAAACATCCGGAAGAAGTTGTTGTACGAGCCTGTCATCACCACACTGTAGAGGGAAATGTGGGAGAGGATTAAAAGAAGAAATGAAGAACATAGGGCTTGTTATTGTCATTTATGAATACAATGAGAACTTGGCAATGCTAACCTGTCGTTTCCATTCCAGCAGCACTCAAACTTGTCAAAGATGCAGTCGTTCTCATAGAGCGAGCACAGCTTACTCCTGAGGTACTCGTGAACCTGCCATGGAGGGAGACAGACAGGTCAAAGGTCTTCAACATAGAGTCACATACCCGAACCTCAGCACAGAGTTCACAACAGGGGTCAACTCTGGGTATTTAGGAGGGTAATTTTAATTCAAATGATTGAAATGGCTTACAACACCATTAAATAAGTTCAAATTAAAACTCATTGTTTGGGTTCTAACTTTTTCGAGGTGCAATAGTGCAGCAGTCCGGCAAGAACATAATCTTAGAGAACCCTCTAGTGGACATTGTCTGAAACGGCATAAAGGAAATGAGGTGGGTCAGTCCTTGATAAAAACCTACCCTCCGATAAAAAATAAATAAATAATTATTCTACCATATATAATAATATATCGGGTGTCAACCCACTCTGCCCAGAGTGGGTGAAAACACGCTTTGGTGATTAAATTTCACTTCCTTATGTTATAAAATGCATTTTTACCAAGACAAATATGATTATTCATGTTCTGAATTGTTCAGTGGGGTCTCGCTCTAACATTTCATTAACAGTGTATATCCATAGTTGGATTTTGTACCTAATACATCTGATAAAAAGCAGAGCTCTGCTGACAGAGCAGTGCAGATTTCTCAAAGCAACTTGAGGATTTGATATGTTTCAGTGCTCCGTTGACATTTCAGAGATAAGCTTGTTTTTGTGAGAAATCTTCACATTAATATGAAAAGTGTATACTAACATATGAAAATGCTACATGTCACGTCTCAAAATCAATATCCATATTACCTCGATATTGTTTTATGTCATGCGGATTCGAGAACAAAGATGAGTTCAATGGGAGCCTGTCTGGTAGCTTAATTCTTGCACAGCATCCTGCCTAGCTGATGCGATGTAGTGCAATTTTCCTTATTTTTGACTGGGTTATTAAAGAGGGGTGAGGTTTGGACCATTGGTTTTCTTAGAGAATTATCTACACAATTAACATATTTTACCCACTGGTCAAAATATGCGTTTTTTATTGACACTATAATATGCCATTTAGCAGACAGATTTATTCAAAGCGACTTACAGTCATGCATGCACACAAACTACCAAGTCTGTTGACTTTCCCCAACCTCAAACCCCCACACACACTCCCTCTGCCAGTCCCACCTGGTACGCCCCACACTCCCTCTACCAGTCTCACCTGGAACGTCTCCACAGGCCTGGTCTCCATGTTCAGGTCCCAGATCTTGACAGACAGGTAGTCTCTGGTCATCATGTAGCGTCCGTTGTGGCTGAACTTGACATCCGAGATGGATGAAATGATCTCAGAGAAGAAGGAGCGGTTACTGGGGTCCTCTGGCTCCTCGAACACTGGGGGGGAGATGAGGTAACGTTCATTTATAAACTGCTATTAGCGATAAGTGCATGTTGCTGTGCTAGCTAGCCTTTTCCAAGATATTCCCACATCTGTCCTTAGCAGCGATGTGAATTCATTCAAGCCATTGGTCAAATGTGTAAGCCCCTAATATAGAGGTTGATGCTGAAGCCTCTAAGTGACTGGTGATCATAGGTACTCACGTTTTGAGTGCTTGTCACATAGCGCTGATGCCCTCATGTCACAGAGGCGGATGGAGCCCTTACTGCTGCTGTAGACAAAGGTGTTGCACTGGTTAGGATGGAACTCAGCTGCTGTGATCACCTCTGTCAGCTCCTCCATGTTGACTGGCTTTATATCCACAATGTCTTGGAGGGGCTAGAGTCAAGGGGGACTAACAACTACTGAGAAGGTATTCGGGATAAACTGGTGACACACACACACACACACACACACACACACACACACACACACACACACACACACACACACACCTATAATTAACAGCGGGTTGAGGATACTAAAGCTGCGGTCAGTGATCTCCTGGTGCCAGAGGTTGATGCGCAGGTCGTCTGCGGATAGATATGTCTCATGGTCACTGTTAATTGAGATGGAGTTGATGTGGTAGGTGTGGGCGTTGGCAAACACCCTTCGAGGGCTCGCCTCCACCATAAGGTCCATAGGTCTAAACACGGGCACCTACAAGGGCACGGAGGGAAGAGTTAGCGGGTGAGGGTCTATGAGTTTGGGCAACACCCACACAGTGACAACAAGTGCCTCTCTATACTATAGCCCCGGGCATGTAATCAGCTAGCTAAGCAGGTACCCGAAGTGCAGTGACAGTGTTGGGGTCGATGCAGCGTCCATCCTCCTCTTTCAGGTTGTAACCCTCCAGTCGCTTGTCTCGTTCACTGATCTTCCACAACTTTATAGTTTTGTCTGCCAATCAGAACAGACAAGTAGATAAATATATTTAACAGCCAAACAAAGCTCGTACAAAAGTTCACCAGAGAGTGAACTGGCTGTTTGTAGGTGAAGGTAACTGACTAACCATTAGTGGACAACAGGAACTGAGCTGCGTTCTTCTGGGGCAGCCAGCGGATTTTATTGATCTTCTCCTCAATCTCCAAACTTTTCAAGTAGTCAAACTCGGGCTCATGGCTCTGGAAAGTGCTGTAAACATTGTACTCACTGCGGCACTGTGGCTGACTCTTATTCTGTTAGGAGCAGGAAAAGAGGATTTGGAGTAAGGGATGGAGAAAGGCAGAGGAAAGGCTGGAAAAGGATAGCTTTTGTTTTCATCATCACCTCCTTTTCGTTCAAATGTAACTAGAATTAATAATGCAGATTTTGAATTCAAACTAAACTTCCAGACAGGCAGCCATACCTCTATTTCCTGCTGAAAGATGACGACCCTGCCGCCCTTGTCTCCTGTGGCTAGCAGCTCTCCTGAGTGGTTGAACTCCACAGTAGATATGATGTCGGCTGAACAACATCAGGAAAACAAGAAATTAGGCCACTATCATTTTCTATCCAACACTTAAGGAATTTCAGGTCATTGTATCCATGCAAGGGCAGGTAGCATGTCAGCATTACAGGCATTGGATTAGTTAGGGAGTCTGTCTGATGTCCAGGAGCTAGAGTCTTAGGCCTGGATGAGTTGAGGCAGGCCATAGTATTCTACTGAGGATGTGAACGCATCCAAAGCAAACACACAATGATCGGTAACCTAGTTTCTACAGGCCGCAGCACACATTACACCAACAGCAGTATGGAGGCTTTTTAGACAGAGGCTGACACACACGCTTTGTTGCCTATTGGAGCAGAAAGACAATGCCGAGAAAGGTTGCAGCAGGAGGCCATTGTCTGGGCTGAACACCCTGGGGCCGAGGGTGGGGGTATGTGGGTGAGTGTTTGTATCGCGTGTAAGGATGGGGAGGCTGAATGCCACGTTGTCAATACACTGACTGACCCCCCCCCCCCCCCCCATTTACCACACATACATATGCCTAGTGCCAGTCTACAGAGTAACACACACACTAAATCCTTAAGAGATTGACCTACGACCATGAGCAGTGCACACAGTGAATCAGTTCACCTTCTGTGCAGGTTTAGACTGATCTAGGATCCAGACCTACAACTTCAGCCCAGAGGCGGACCCCATGGCGGCAGAGTGTGACACCCACACTGCTCAAATCACAGACAAATGCACCTTTATTAGCCCAATAATGTTGTTGGCAGAACACTGGCTCAGTAGGAATGGTAGACTATAGACTTACGGACACCTGGTAATCTGCTGCTCTTCAGCAGCCAACCAGAAATGTGTTTCATTCTACAAATCAGGGCTCTCTCTAGGATTGGGTGGTGGTGATGTAGCCCTGACGTTGGGTACGGGGGAGGTCGAGCATTTAGCATTTTTCAAAAACCCATAACTGCGATTTTCTAAAACCTAGAGTCTTATATTATATCAAACACTGTAGCCAACACCGTAGTAGTGTTTGATCCTAACTTAAATTAAGGTGGTCTCAATGACACATTTTTCTAGGTTAAATTTAGGGGGTAGTCGAAATACAAGTAGGGCTGTGACATACCAGAGTACTGCAATATTTTTTTTCATGGCAAAAATGAAAAAACATATGGCTATATCAAGAGGTCAGATCAAGAACTGATTATTATAGGCCTACTAATCTAACAGCCCGACATGACTTTCTCTGAAGAGCGATATTAGTGTAACAGCTCTCTGCCGTGTCTGTTTTCTACCACGTAGCAACACACACCGAACTACCACAACAACATGCACTTCCTTGCTAGTCAATGCGCTTCCTCCTACTATGGTTGCGGAGATCAAAGCATGTGCCAGCAATAAACTGTTTGCCTAGTTTACTAAATGCTGTAGCTAACTACCTTCGTCATAATGCTGCCTTACCTAAGGTGATAAGCACATAACTACAAAATAGTGGTTGACTAACACATACAATGTTGGAAAATGTTTATTGCTAAAAGTTCGTTGTCCATTTTCGCTACCATTTTCCTCACACATCATTGGTGTCAACGGGGATGAAGTGGAGGGCTGCCATACAGCATGGGGGAGGAAAATAATACTATGACAATGGGGGATGGGCCCAAGGAAGGCCAGAGCAGAGTTTATAGTTTATTTCTCCTCGCCAAAGTCCTCTGATTGGCTCAGTTCCAACTTCAGACTGTTGTCAAAAAACAAAAATGTGCCAAGTCGAAGCCTATTATTTGCGTATTTTTCGTAATAGGACCTCAAATTACAGCCATGGTACGCAAAACATGTGCAGGTTGGCAGATCTGAGGATTTGCAGGAGATGATAGAATTGCTTGGCAACTCGGCATACAGTGCACCTTTGCTGGATGTTCAGACAAACTGTCAGCATGAAAGGCCACAGGACAAAAGCCAACAAGAGAAAGCAGCAAGCAAGCCACTGTCAGAAATCAACTTCGCAGCCACTCTTGCACATAGTGTTAGACTGTTTGCAAGGAAAGCAGTGTGATATTTAGGGAGATTAGGAGACATGGGTGACCACAAGGGAATGCAAGATAAGTGGATGAGCGTGTCTCATTGACTAGGATTTATCCAGCACAATAGTTTACAATAAATTACTATGATTAACAACTACTAGGACTCCATGATGATTCTGCAACAAGTACTGCCATTGGTCATAGCAACAGTGGTACTGTACAATGTGAGTAAGGGCTCTTACCTTCGGCCACGTCATCATCAATGGCACCCTTCACCTGTGAGAAGCACCACTGCACGTCATTGCTCCCACCTCCAGTTCCTGAAATGGCAGAATGACAGTTACGGATCAAGATATCGCGCATGACGGTTTACGTTACAAATCTGACAGGAAGAGGAGTTTAGAAGAGAGGGGGGAGCCTGTATCCTGACCATTGCAGTGAGAAACTGTGTAGACAGTCTCAGGTCATTATGTGTCTCTTGGTCTGATCTCGTGCAATAAGCCAATTTGTCAAAAGGTCCAACAACATACACCAGGTCAAAGCAGGGAGAATACTACAGTACGATATTTCTATAATACAGCGCATTTGGAAAGTATTCAAACCCCTTGACCTTTTTCCAATTGTTACATTAGCCTTAAATCTTTTCCCCCCTCAATCTACACACAATACCCCATAATGACAAAGCAAAAACAGTTTTTGGTTTTTTTTTTTGAAATGTTTACAAATGTGTGTAATATATATATAAAAAAACAGTAATACCTTATTTAAATAACTATTCAGACCCTTTGCTATGAGCTTCGAAATTGAGCTCAGGTGCATCCTGTTTCCATTGATCATCCTTGAGATGTTTCTACAACTTGATTGAAGTCCACCGGTGGTAAATTCAATTGATTGGACAGGATTTGGAAAGGCACACATCTGCCTAAGGTCCCAGTTGACAGTGCATGTCAGAGCAAAAACCAAGCCACGAGGTCGAAGGAATTGTCCGTAGAGCTCAGAGACAGGATTGTGTCGAGGCACAGATCTGGGGAAAGGTACCAAAAAACTTCTGCAGCATAGAAGGTCCCCAAGAACACAGTGGCCTCCATTATTCTTAAATGGAAGAAGTTTGGAACCACCAACTCTTCCTAGAGCTGGCTGCTTGGCCAAACTGAGCAATCGGGGGAGAAGTGGCCAGACGGAAGCCACTCCTCAGTAACAGACACATAACAGCCCCCTTGGGAGTTTGCCAATAGGCACCTAAAAAACTCAAGACCATGAGAAACCAGATTCTCTGGTCTGATGAAATCAAGATTGAACTCTTTGGGCTGCCAAGGGTCACATTGAGAGGAAACCTGGCACCATCCCTACAGTGAAGCATGGTGGTGGCAGAATAACGCTGTGGGGATGTTTTTCAGCAGCATGGACTGGGAGACTAGTAATGATCGAGGGAAAGATGAACAGAGCAAAAGTACTGAGAGATCTTTGATGAAAACCTGCTCCATAGTGCTCAGGACTTTAGACTGGGGCGAAGGTTTACCTTACAACAGGACAACAACCCTAAGCACACAGCCAAGACAATGCAGGAGTGACTTCGGCACAAGTCTCTGAATGTCCTTGAGTGGCCCAGTCAGAGCCAGGACTTGAACCCGATTTAACATCTCCGGAGAGACCTGAAATTAGCTGTGCAGCGACCCACCCCATCCAACCTGACAGAGCTTGAGAGGATCTGCAGAGAAGAATGGGAGTAACCCAAATACAGTGCCAAGCTTGTATCGTCATACCCAAAAAGACTCGATGCTGTAATTGCTGCCAAAGGTGTTTCAACAAAGTACTGAGTAAAGGGTCTGAATACTTATGTAAATGTGATATTGCAGTTAGTATTTAGTTGTAATATTTGTTTCTTTCTTCGAAAAACCTGTTTTTGTCATTATGAGGTATTGTGTGTAGATTGATGAGGATTAAAAAAAAATCAATTTTAGAATACTGCTGTAACGTAACAAAATGTTAAGGGTCTGAATACTTCCCGAATACACTGTAGATCAGAAATATAAAACTTTCCCCAAAAAGATTTGTGCACAGGCAGCCTCAAATTTGTCAATATCAAAATTTCTCTCTTGCTTGGTTAATACAGGTACAGTATAACTAGTCCTGACAGGTACTTGATTGAAAACTGGCATTACACAATGAAACAGGTTGAGTTGTACATTTCCACATGTAATCATTTATTTGATTGCACAATGAAACTGGTGAGATTTGTCCATACAAATATACGTTTGGGGTGTAGATTGGTTGGGTGTGTGATAACTGCAGGAGCGGTTATGACAATGAGGTTCTCAATGCAGAGGGGGAAGCCTAATGTCCCATCGATAAAAGGCAATGGGACTGGTTCATTTTCTGAAATGAGGTTGTCATCTACCTCTGCAGAAAATTGTGATATAAGCACCATAGAGCCATTTGGCAACAAGTAATAACTTACTCCATCTAGGGCTGGGCGAGATAGCCTAGAAAACATATCTAGATTATTCCAAATTTATGGGCAAAAAAAAATGAAAAAAAAGAAGCTTTGTTGTACAATTAAAAAGGTCAAATACACTGCATTTCAAAACAGTCAGCAATAATCCAATGAATTTAGCTTGTGAAATTAGGGTAAATAAACTTTTTTGCAGTAATCACTGATCTGGCACTCATGTCTGTCCATGAAAATGCCCTTTTCGTTACAAATTTATCCAGAACCATGCATTATGCATTTTCACTAATAATTACTAACCTCTTGTAGCACGCATTATAGAAAATCAACACAGGTTTCAAACAACTTCAAGCACAATCCCACGTGCTAGTGAATAGCCAGATAATGTTTTTTTCAAGTTGCCAACTACTTGCTATTTAAAAAAAGGCATAACAGTTGAATTGTTATGAACACACCCTTCTGTCCATCTGAAAAGGATGTTAGCCTTTCCACTTTGTTCCAATTTTGAAATCAAGTAGCTTACTTTATTTTGCAGAATGAGAACAAGTTGCCAATTCCTTATAAAATAGAATTGGGTGCTCATTGCATTTATACAACAGAATAGACAGTATAAGTCTTTGGCTAAAATGATGCTAGCGCTACATGGTAACGCAATGCAACACGCAATCAATTTTCCAGAATCAATGTTGAATGATCCTACTAAAACAGGAGTGTCTTCTCTGAGAGCAAATTGCGTAGTTGGAACATAAAAAGGTATCGTTAGAAAGGTCAACTTCCTCTAATTCAGTAAAATAATTTCTCAGTGTGCTTTGATGTTAATATGACTGATTCTGTTGGACCAAACCTCAAAAGCAAATAGCGAGTTAGTAGAAATCTCTCAACTTCGTTGGTGTGATTGGCAGGGGCTTGTTGTCTGTGTGTGTAAACAGAGAGGAAGAGGCAAAGCGAGAGGTTTCACTATTGCCAAAATCTGTCCAAAATAAGCCCAATGCGTTTATTTTGGACCTAAGCTTGTCGCCAGCCTTCCAGCCTTTGGGACGACGACGACGATTGTTAGGGCGGGGACATGAGTATCTCGTCATTATATTCAGATCTCCGGTGTAAATGGGAAGGTGCACACAGCACAGATGGAGCGAAGGAGATGAGACCAAAAAGACAACAAGAGGACATAATCGCTCATAAAAACTAAAAATACAAAACCTTGATTCTTGTGACACAGGTATTTTGAATATTGCGCAAAACATGAACCCAAATGAATTCGATATAAATCGACCAGTCCTAATTCCATCATTAGAGAGGCATTGCAAATGCCAATTTAGCTGGCTAACTTACAATACATGCTGGAAGGCAGACAGGCCTATATTTAGAGCGCTGCCTTCTTTGTCACACTGAATAGGGAAGTCGATTGAATGGGCTGCTGCACAGTCACTATGGGGAGTTCTTTCTAGAGTGCCCAGTTAAATTGTGCATAAGAGGATTGATTTACAGTGGGGCAAAAAACTATTTAGTCAGCCACCAATTGTGCAAGTTCTCCCACTTAAAAATATGAGAGAGGCCTGTAATTTTCATCATAGGTACACTTCAACTATGACAGACAAAATGAGCATTTTTCCCCCCAGAAAATCACATTGTAGGATTTTTAATGAATTTATTTGCAAATTATGGTGGAAAATAAGTATTTTGTCAATAACAAAAGTTTCTCAATACTTTGTTATATACCCTTTGTTGGCAATGACAGAGGTCAAACGTTATCTGTAAGTCTTCACAAGGTTCACACACTGTTGCTGGTATTTTGGCCCATTCCTCCATGCAGATCTCCTCTAGAGCAGTGATGTTTTGGGGCTGTTGCTGGGCAACACTGACTTTCAACTCCCTCCAAAGATTTTCTATGGGGTTGAGATCTGGAGACTGGCTAGGCCACTCCAGGACCTTGAAATGCTTCTTACGAAGCCACTCCTTCGTTGCCCGGGCGGTGTGTTTGGGATCATTGTCATGCTGAAAGACCCAGCCACGTTTCATCTTCAATGCCCTTGCAGATGGAAGGAGGTTTTCACTCAAAATCTCACGATACATGGCCCCATTCATTCTTTCCTTTACACGAATCAGTCGTCCTGGTCCCTTTGCAGAAAAACAGCCCCAAAGCATGATGTTTCCACCCCCATGCTTCACAGTAGGTATGGATGCAACTCAGCATTCTTTGTCCTCCATACACGACGAGTTGAGTTTTTACCAAAAAGTTATATTTTGGTTTAATCTGACCATATGACATTCTCCCAATCTTCTTCTGGATCATCCAAATGCTCTCTAGCAAACTTCAGATGGGCCTGGACATGTACTGGCATAAGCAGGGGGACACGTCTGGCACTGCAGGATTTGAGTCCCTGGCGGCGTAGTGTGTTACTGATGGTAGGCTTTGTTCCTTTGGTCCCAGCTCTCTGCAGGTCATTCAATCGGTCCCCCTGTGTGGTTCTGGGATTTTTGCTCACCGTTCTTGTGATCATTTTGACCCCACGGGGTGAGATCTTACGTGGAGCCCCAGATCAAGGGAGATTATCAGTGGTCTTGTATGTCTAATTTTTCAAAATAAAAGCCTGAAACTATGTCTAAAGAGACTGTTAACAGCTTGAGGAAGCCATAGGAAAAGGAATCTGGTTGATATCCCTTTAAATGGAGGCAAGGCATCCAATGGAACAGAGAGCTTTCAGGAAAAACAGCACTTCCTCTTTGGATTTTCCTCAGGTTTTCACCTGCAGTATCAGTTCTGTTATACTCACAGACAATATTTTGACAGTTTTGGAAACTTGAGTGTTTTCTATACTAATCTGACAATTATATGCATATTCTAGTTTCTGGGCCTGAGAAATAGACCGTTTCAAATGGGTACGGTTTTTAGCCAAAAACGGAAATACTGCCCCCTAAACTCAAGAAGTTAAGCCATTTTGCCACAACTTTGGAAGTATGCTTGGGGTCATTGTCCATTTGGAAGACCCATTTGCAACCAAGCTTTAACTTCCTGACTGATGTCTTGAGATGCTTCAACATATCCACATAATTTCCCCCTCCCTCATGATACCATCCATTTAGTGAAGTGCACCAGTCCCTCCTGCAGCAAAGCATCCCCACAACATGATGCTGCCACCCCCATGCGTCACGGTTGAGATGGTGTACTTCGGCTTGCAAGCATCCCCCTTTTTCCTCCAAACAGAACGATTGTCATTATGGCCAAACAGTTCTATTTTTGTTTCAGCAGACCAGAGGACATTTCTCCAAAAAGTACGATCTTAGTCCCCATGTTTAGTTGCAAACCGTAGTCTGCCTTTTTTATGGCGGTTTTGGAGCAGTGGCTTCTTCCTTGCTGAGCGGGCTTTCAGGTTATGTCGATATAGGACTCGTTTTACTGTATAGACACTTTTGTACCTGTTTCCTCCAGCATCTTCACAAGGTCCGTTGCTGTTGTTCTGGGATTGATTTGCACTTTTCGCACCGAAGTACATTCATCTCAAGGACACAGATCGCGTCACCTTCCTAAGCGGTATGACAGCTACGTGGTCCCATGGTGTTTATACTTGCGTACTATTGTTTGTACAGATGAACATGGTACTTTCAGGCGTTTGGAAATTGCTCCAAAGATGAACCGGACTTATGGAGTTCTACAAAAAAAAAATCTGAGGCCTTGGCTGATTTCTTTTGATTTTCCCATGATTTCAAGCAAAAAGGCAGTTTGAAGGTAGGCCTGAAATGCATCCACAGGTACACCTCCAATTGACTCAAAATTAATTTGAATGTCCTTGAGTGGCCCAGTCACTGAGTAATTAACTCAAAGTTAATTAGCCCAAAGCCACAAAATCATTTTCTGGAATTTTCCAAGCTGTTTTAAAGGCACAGTCAACTAGGTGTATGTAAACTTCTGACCCACTGGAATTGTGATACAGTGAATCATAAGTGAAATAATCTGTCTGTAAACAATTGTTTACAGACAGATTACAGACTTGTCATGCACAAAGTAGATTTCCTAACAGACTTGCCAAAACTATAGTTTGTTAACAAGAAATTTGTGGAGTGGTTCAAAAACTATTTCAATGACTCTGGACATGAAGTAGTTGTGCTTTTGTATTGTTATGACTTCATGGGGCATACTAGAGTGAATGGGCTGCTTATTCTTTAACATTATATGATGCTGTGTGTGACTTCTGCAGCCTGTCTATCAGTCGTGTCTATGTGTTTGACCAAAATTAGCTCTCCTTCAGTGCCATAGAGTGCACAGGTATTAAGGTCACTGTTCTTTCAGCACCATTAGTCTTGTCACCTTTGATGTGACATAGTTGTCCTTTTTGGTGATGGTGTTATAGTGGTGTTGGCTATCATGAGTTGTGTAAACAGTGCATTATTTTATGCTGTGTGTCACGTTGTGTCTATGCCGGTTCGGTCTTTGTGTGTGCGGCAGCCCAAAGCACAGCCAGGCCTGTTAGATTCATTCAAAAATGATTGCTCCTCCTTCAATAGAATTAGAATGGTCCAACTACAGTAGATATGCAGGGCGCATTAAGTGAAGCTATTTTTTTGTCCCTCTGAAGGCCTAGGTCCTATAGTCACGGTTCACCACTGCAGAAATCACCAAAATGGGTTTGCCCAGCCTACACTGAATCTCATGCATAATCTGAGTCATAGCTAGATGCATTCTGCATTAGATTGACTTCAGCCAGGTCTTTATCATCACACCTAGCAATCCACCTGAGGGAAATGGCAGTTATATTGTGTTGATAATCTTCATTTTCAAGCACACGTAAATATTAAATCAAATCCCACATCCAGTTGAATTACATCCAGCTGTAAAACGCAACTGTGACTCATGGCTTAATCCATGATGGTGGTGGGGCATTAAAGGTGGACATCGTACAGGTATGTGCAAGGTGCTGTTCAGAAGAAGCCAGTCATCATCCATTAATCTTTCACATCATGACTCCCGCTCAACTCGCCAGTCAGTCTGGCGAACCTGCTAAATGTGTTAAGATAGCCTTCCATTGCAAGACATCATATAGAAATGGTGGTTCGAGAACGTGAACTAACCAGTAGCCTTGCTATCCCACAATGCAGGACAGAGGAAACTCACAAATGCCACCGGTGTCTCTCTCAAAGTTTAGGTTAGCTTGCTGCGCACAGGCCTAGCAAGCTACCAGTAGCTAGTTAGCTAACGTGATAGTCCCATCACATTATCGATAATTTAGCAAGCTAGCTAGCTTGACTAACAATAATTGGTCGCATGGCTAACTCACCTCATCTTAGACAGTTAACTATATTATATACCATAGCCACAATGGTAACGGAAAGTATAGTCTTTGGTATAACTGCGGCTAGCAACAGTATAATACTAACAGTTAGCTTGAAATGACAGCGATGCATATTAGCTAGTTATGATGTGTGAGAGGAACGTGGAGCTAGGACCCCAGTGATGATGATTGGTTCAGGGCCAGTGATATGTCATGAGTTACCTTACTTAGTTAACGTTAGTTAGCTTTAGCAGTTAGTTAAGTTAGCTAGACTTGCAGTTACGTCTAAACACAGTATTGTTTATATATAACGTCATTACCGTCGGTATATTTCCTAGCTAACGTTAGCAGCTAGCTAGAGATATATACATATGTATATTGCAATGCTATATTTAGACGTCTCTAGCTAGCTACAGTTCCGTTATTACCACCGGTAGCTAGCTCGGTGTCTTATCAGTTAGCTAGCTAGCTACCATTACCTGCCATGGCGAGTGGGATTCTAGCCGCGCGCTCGATTCCCGGGCTTGTATGTCCGGGTATGGACTCGTGCAAGCGGTATTTCTCAAATGATGGCGCTATATAGTGGGACAGACGTTACGGGCCACCCTCCTGCTTGACTTTCTTTCCTCCCTCTCCCGGCTTGTTCAATCACTCGCGCACCCTCCTGGACAAGTCCTTCCAACACCAGCCATTCGCAGACAGTTCAAAATGGCGCTACCGCGTCTGGTCTTTTTCCACTATGGTCCATGCTATCTGGGATCCTTGGGACGTCCCAACTCTGACGTTCCTCTTCTTCTTCTTTGTACGGGGCTTTCGGGTAGACTAGACGCTATGTTTCCTATTGCTGCCGTTCACAGTTTGGAAAGTGCATAGCACATTTGTTCACGAGAAAAGGAAATTGCACCGCCATCTAACCCGATCCACCACTATCCTCACCAGCCCCTCCCACTACTTTGGCCCAAACATAACCTACTCCAGGCCATAGGGCTGGGAGGCTGCAACCCCTTCTCTCAAACCCCCCTGTAGTTATTCTGCACTAAAATCTCTGATAACCAAAAACTTCTCTGCGGCTGCTACTACCTGGAAACTTCAACCTGTCTCACTAGCACAGGACATTTCTGATCCCCAGCAACATGACCACCCACACAATTGAAACACTCCTCTTTTTCAACTGAAACTACACATTATTTTGTTCCATGCCCTCCTCCACACTTCTCATATACATATATATATTCTTCTCCACCTCAGAATATACCTCCTACATACTGCTGCAACATAATAATAATTTATTACATTTCTATAGCGCTTTTCATGGAATCTCAAACTGCTTGAAGAGCAAAAAAAACAAACAAGCAATATATCATGAAAGGTCAGCCAGTAGAGGCCAATAATTTGAAAGCTGCATCCTCTGCAGATGGAGAGGATCAGTTCATGGCTTGAACAGAGAGAGCTGGTCAGCGGATGGTAGACAATGGTGATGATCTTGTTGAGGGCAAGACTGGGAACCAGACTGAGTCTTATAGCCACTGGACTTCTCTTCCTCTCTGTATAACACCCACTTGGGTGATGCCTCAGCAGCTCTGGGCGCCAGAAGACTCACCACACCAGTCATCCTCATTATGAACCCTCTGCCTCAGCACTGCTGTATTTCTGTATCTCCCATTCCTATCACGCTTCAGACGACTCCTCAAATTATGTTCTCAAAAGATCTTGAATTGGCAGCCAGGTGAAACAAAGACGATGGTACTGTGTCCAGATGCATTGTTCAAACAAAAGCTAGCTAGCCAAGCCAAAAAGTGTTAACCTGTCAGTCAATCTGAAAATCTGTGGCTCAAAAAACGGCAGATATATGCAATAAAAACTTGATGTTATCAAATACAAAAGAGCTGATTTAACAACAATTAAAAAGTAAAAAAACAAAACATGTACACATTTACAGGAGCTCTGTGCTAAGGCTGCTACTAGGGCGCCATGGTGACGATAACGTGACCATAAACATGTTATCAGGCTACTGCTTTCGTCCTGAGTCTTGAAACGAGCAGCTGAGCAGCAGACACACAAAACATCTAAACAAGTCCATCTAACGTTACACTATTGAAGTTGTAAATGTTCTAGGGTCTTCTTCTTGTGAATTTCCCGGCGGATTAGACGCTTTTCGTGTATTGCTACCTTTCTCAGTTGGGGATGTGCATTCCACATTGTAACAAAACAAAACATTTAAGGGAAAGGGGAAATGGGAAAAACTTAAGTTGCACCACCATCTAAACCTGCACCTAAACACTATCCCCCAAAACCCACCACCCCATCCCCTTACTTGACCCTAAACGATCCTACACCAGGCCATAGGCTGGTGGATAGAACCCTTTTTCTCAAAACTTCCTGTAGATCTTCTGCACTAAAATCTCTCACACTCAAATCTTTCCCTCCCGATGCAACTACCACATCTATCGTCTGTGATTTCCGCTCCATCAGTGCACTATGTTGATCACCGTGGCTATAAACGCAAGAAATCCAACCGTACTAAAACAGCCTCTCTGGGTCTCACTCTTCAGGCCTACTCAATGAGGGGCTCTGTCACGTCTAATCAAGGTGGGTGGAATCAGGCGCAGAGAGCAGAATGCGATAATAAAGTTTATTCTCCGGTGAACAAACAAACACGGTCAACCCAAACACACACAGGGTGAAATTATCCAACACAGGATAATAGACTAACCGGAGAATAAGAAAACACGATAACCACGACAGACGAAAACGAATGACAAAATAAACAATCCCGCACAAAACAAGGGTGGGACAACCTAAATTATATACAGACACTAATTAACTAAACAACACACAGGTGAAACCAATCAGACAAAACCAACAGATACACGAAAAGGGATCGGTAGTGGCTGGTAGGACGGTGACGACGACCGCCGAACACCGCCTGAACGGGCAGGAGAGCCAACCTCGGCGGAAGTCGTGACAGTACCCCCCCCCCCTGACGCGTGGCTCCCGCAGCGCGCCGCCACCGTCCTCGAGGACGAGGTGCTGGGCGATCCGGGTGGAGGCGGTGAAATTCTATCAGGAGAGAAGGGTCCAAAATGTCCCTCACCGGAACCCAGCATCTCTCCTCCGGGCCGTACCCCTCCCAGTCCACGAGGTACTGTAGGCCCCCCACCCGGCGTCTCGAATCCAGAATGCCTCGAACTGTATACGCCGGGGGCCCCTCGATGTCCAGAGGGGGCGGAGGGACCTCAGACACCTCACCTTCTTGCAGGGGACCAGCCACCACCGGCCTGAGGAGAGACACATGAAACGAGGGGTTAATACGGTAATACCTAGGAAGTTGTAACCTATAACACACCTCGTTTATTCTCCTCAGGACTTTGAACGGCCCCACACACTGCGGCCCCAGCTTCCGACAGGGCAGGCGGAGAGACAGGTTTCGGGTCGAGAGCCAGACCCTGTCCCCCGGTGCAAACACGGGGGTTTCACTGCGGTGTTGGTCAGCGCTCCTCTTCTGCCGTTCTCCCGCTAACCGTAATGAGTCCTGAACGGCTTTCCAGGTGTCCTTGGAGCGCTGTACCCATTCCTCCACCGCAGGAGCCTCGGTCTGACTCTGATGCCATGGAGCCAGGACCGGCTGGTAGCCTAACACACACTCAAAAGGAGGCAAGTTAGTAGAGGAGTGGCGTAAGGAGTTCTGGGCTAGTTCGGCCCATGGAACATACCTAGCCCACTCACCAGGCCGGTCCCGACAATAGGACCGCAGAAACCTGCCTACATCCTGGTTAACGCGTTCCACCTGCCCATTACTCTCGGGGTGAAAACCTGAGGTTAAGCTAACCGAGACCCCCAGTCTCTCCATAAAAGCCCTCCACACTCTGGACGTGAATTGGGGACCCCGATCAGAGACGATGTCCTCAGGCACCCCATAGTGCCGGAAGACATGGGTAAACAAAGCCTCAGCAGTCTGCAGGGCCGTAGGAAGACCGGGCAACGGAATGAGACGACAGGACTTAGAAAACCGATCCACAACGACCAGGATCGTAGTACTTCCCTGGGACGGGGGAAGGTCGGTGAGACGTGGACACCGATAAATGTGTCCACGGCCGTTGTGGAACGGGGAGGGGTTGTAATTTCCCTCTAGGTAGGTGCCGAGGAGCCTTGCTCTGAGCACACACTGAGCAGGAGGAGACATAAAATCTCACGTCTTTAGCCAGTGTGGGCCACCAGTATCTCCCTCTCAGACTCTGCACTGTCCTCTTGATACCAGGATGACCGAGGAGGGAAGAGTATGAGCCCACCTAATCAGCTTGTCCCGGACCACCCTCGGCACGTACTTGGTCCCTACTGGACAGTTAGGAGGAGCCGGCTCTGACCGTGAGGCCATCTCTATCTCAGCATCCACCTCCCATACCACCGGTGCCACGAGACATGACGGTGGAATGATGGGAGTTGGCTCTACTGACCGTTCCTCGTATCATAGAGGCGAGACAGTGCGTCAGCTTTAGTGTTTTGGGTGCCTGGCCGATATGTGAGGGTAAACTGGAACCTAGTAAAAAACATGGCCCATCTAGCCTGACGTGGATTTAGTCTCTTAGCTGCCCGGATGTACTCGAGATTACGATGGTAAGTCCAGATGAGAAAAGGGTGTTTAGCCCCCTCAAGCCAATGTCTCCACACCTTCAGAGCCTTGACTACAGCTAACAACTCCCGGTCCCCCACATCATAGTTTCGCTCCGCTGGGCTGAGCTTGCTCGAAAAGAAAGCACACGGGCGGAGTTTGGATGGCACGCCCGAGTGTTGGGACAGCACGGCTCCAACCCCAGCCTCGGACGCATCCACCTCCACTATGAACGCTAAAGAGGGGTCCGGATGCGCCAACACGGGCGCATTGGTGAACAGCTCTTTCAGACGACTAAAAGCTCTGCCCGCCTCTGCTGACCAGTGCAAGCGCACCGGTCCTCCCTTCAGCAGTGAGGTGATGGGAGCAGCCACCTGACCAAAACCCCGGATAAACCTCCGGTAGTAATTGGCAAACCCTAAAAACCGCTGCACTTCTTTCACCGTGGTCGGAGTCGGCCAATTACGCACGGCTGTAACGCGATCATCCTCCATCACCACCCCGGAGGTGGAAATACGATACCCCAGGAAGGAAACGGACTGTTTGAAAAACTCACATTTCTCCGCCTTGCAATACAGGTCATGCTCCAATAGTCGCCCAAGTACCTTACGCACCAGAGACACATGCTCTGCGCATGTGGCAGAATAGATCAAGATGTCATCAATGTACACTACCACTCCCTGCCCGAGCAGGTCTCGGAGAATCTCATCTACGAAGGATTGGAAAACGGCTGGAGCATTCTTCAACCCGTATGGCATGACGCAGTACTCATAATGACCAGAAGTAGTACTAAATGCGGTCTTCCACTCATCTCCTCCCCGGATACGTACCAGATTATACGCGCTCCTCAGGTCCAGTTTTGTGAAGAATCGTGCCCCGTGAAATGATTCCATTGCCGTAGCGATGAGAGGTAGTGGGTAACTAAACCCCACTGTGATGGAATTTAGACCTATATAATCAATACACGGACGCAGACCTCCATCCTTCTTCTTCACAAAAAAGAAGCTTGAGGAGACGGGTGATATGGAGGGCTGAATGTACCCCTGTCCCAGCGATTCGGAAACATATGTTTCCATCGCAACTGTCTCCTCCTGGGATAATGGATACACGTGACTCCTTGGAAGTGCAGCGTTTTCCAGAAGGTTTATCGCGCAGTCCTCTCGACGATGAGGTGGTAATTGGGTCGCCTTCCCTTTACTGAAGGCGATAGCCAAATCGGCATATTTAGAGGGAATGCGCACGGTGGAAACTTGGTCTGGACTCTCCACCGTAGTCGCACCAACGGCAACTCCTATACACCTACCTGAACACTCCTCTGACCACCCCTTAAGAGCCCCCTGTCGCCAGAAAATCACCGGGTTGTGTTGAGCTAACCAGGGAACCCCCAACACCACTGGAAACGCAGGTGAATCTATAAAGAACAGGCTAATCTGCTCCTTATGATCACCCTGCGTTACCATGTCCAGCGGCACCGTAGCCTCCCTAATTACTCCTGACCCTAATGGTCGGCTATCTAAGGAGTGCACGGGGAAAGGTCGATCTAACGACACCAGGGGAATCCCTAGCCTTAACGCAAGCCCACGATCCATAAAATTCCCAGCTGCGCCTGAATCGACTAGCGCCTTATGCTGTAGAGAGGGGGAAAAACCAGGGAAAGAAATCAATACAAACACATGACCGACAGGAAGCTCTGAATGAGTTTGGTGCTTACTCACCTGGGGTGATCGAGCAGTGTTCCGCCTGTCCTCCCAACTCCTAGACGAGTTCCTCCAGCACCGGTCGGACGTGTGCCCTCGTCGACCACAACTGGTGCAGGAGGACACTCCTCCTCCGGTCCCCCTTGAAGCCGTACCTCCTAATTCCATAGGGATAGGAACAGGGGGGCTGGGGATTGGAAACGGCAGGACCTGATCCGAACGCCCGCGAGCAGCCAGCAGGTTGTCGAGACGGATAGCCAGATCGATAAGTCCATCCAGTGTGAATGTGGTGTCCCGACATGCCAGCTCCCTGCGGACGTCCTCACTGAGACTACATCTAAAATGATCAATAAAGGCCCTGTCGTTCCATCCTGCTCCTGCTGCCAAAGTCCTAAACTCTAGGGCAAAATCCTGTACGCTCCTCGTCTCCTGACGCAGGTGAAACAGCCGTTCACCCGCCGCCCGACCCTCGGGTGGATGGTCAAAAACAGCTCGGAATTGGCGGGTGAACTCTGGGTAATTATCCTTAGCCGAGTCCGGACCATTCCACACTGCGTTGGCCCACTCGAGGGCTCGCCCAGTCAAACAGGAGACGAGGGCGCACACGCTCTCCTCTCCAGAGGGAGCAGGACGCACGGTAGCCAGGTATAGTTCCAGCTGAAGGAGGAAACCCTGGCACCCAGCCGCCGATCCGTCAAACTCCCGTGGGAGTGTCAGCCGAAGAGCCCCAGAGCCAGATGTGGTCGCAGAAACAGGAGGTGCTGGAGAAGGGGTTGCTAAAGATGAGGTGGGGAGGCCACTCCTCTCCCATCGATCCATTCTCTCCATCATTTGGTCCATAGCAGAACCAATCCGGTGAATCACGCTGGTATGATGGAGGACCCTCTCTTCCATCGATGGGAGAGGAGACGCTGCTGCTCCTGCTGATTCCATGGTGGTGCGGGATTCTGCCACGTCTAATCAAGGTGGGTGGAATCAGGCGCAGAGAGCAGAATGCGGTAATAAAGTTTATTCTCCGGTGAACAAACAAACACGGTCAACCCAAACACACACAGGGTGAAATTATCCAACACAGGATAACAGACTAACCGGAGAATAAGAAAACACGACGAAAACGAATGACAAAATAAACAATCCCGCACAAAACAAGGGTGGGACAACCTACATTATATACAGACACTAATTAACTAAACAACACACAGGTGAAACCAATCAGACAAAACCAACAGATACACGAAAAGGGATCGGTAGTGGCTAGTAGGACGGTGACGACGACCGCCGAGCACCGCCTGAACGGGCAGGAGAGCCAACCTCGGCGGAAGTCGTGACAGGCTCCCAGCCAACTCACTCACCCTTTGGCTATCTTTTATACTCTTCACCGCCTCACCACTCTGGCAATCTCAACCTGTCTCTCTCTCACAGGGCACTTCGGATCCCAGCTACATGGGCACCCCCACAGTTGACACACAGTGCTTTCTTTATTCCACCTGTACACTCTCTCTGACTATGCCCTCCTGCAAATTGCTCACATCGTGGGATCTCCCTTTCACATACTGCTGCAACATGTCCGAATCCTTGGCACCTAAAGCACCGAAGCAGGTTCGGAACATAGGCCCTCACAGAATAGCAAATATAACCGAACCTGACCATATCAGAAGAAACTCTGTGTCAAAGCTCAAGACAGACAGAGCATTTGTTAACCACTCAACACAGAATAGCCGAATGTGCGCACTTCATTTGAAATCGTTTGGAGAATATCCTTTCTATTTTATTAAAGCTATGTTAAACTGTATTCTTCATACTATAAAATAAGAAAAAATAATGCCACAGAATTCTAAGCACATCTTGTCTGCTAAATTAATTAATATAGCCCACAGCCATATGCCATTGCCATATCAGGGCCTAACATAAGGACAAGTCAGAGTATGCTATTCGGTTATTCTGAAAAAGACTGTCTAAAATAAATAATGGATTTATTTTGATGGTGTAGGCTATATTAATTGACTTATTATACTTTTAAAAAATGTAGATGTTCCAAAGGTCTGCATCAGTGGCGTATAGGCTATGCATGGAAGCCAGGAGATGCTAAACATGTTTATGTTAATTAACTGTCAATTACCATGAGACCGGCAGTTATTTGCTTGACAAAATGTCATAACCGCCACAGCCCTACTCCTACTGGTCCAAAATCATCTCTGGTAGAAATCTCAGGGCATACATTGAATGTCTCCCCTACACCCGCCACTGCAGGTAGGCCCACTTCAACCTGGACTGGCTCAACCTCAGAGCGCTCACCACTGCTGTCGGACTTCCTTTCTCAAGGGAACACGAAGAGCTATAAGTCATATGACTTGGTTTGTAATCCTTGTTAAGTATCTTGCTAGCTGGATCGAATTCTCCGTTAGCTAGCCAGAGAAATGTTGAGCAACATTAGCCAACTTAACTGATCAAATAACCGAGTTTATGGTGTGAAAATTAGCTGGCTAATAAAGTCAGACAGCTAACGTTAGCTAGCTAACGTTACAACATCAGATGAGCTAACGCTAGTAACCTAACCAATTCTCTATAGTATTAACTGGTATATGACTCCTTGATGTTACCTCAAAGTTATAACGTGTTAGTTGCTTACTGGACCCTGGCAATCTGTGTGAAATGTTAACTAGCTAACAAACTATCTGTGAACTAATGTTTTCCCTCTACAGTATGTGGTTAATTTTCTGAATGAGAGAATTAGGTGAAAATGATACATTGCTTGTTAAACAAGTGGATTCAGGGATCAAGTGTAGCTGGAGCTGGGCTTGGCTTAAGCTGGATGCCACTATATCGGTGAAAGGAACACCACACACTTTCCCTCTTTCCCACTTTTTCAATACAGTGGATAAAAAGGGTGTACTCTCTGCCTGAAAAATATAAATTATGCCAACAAAGGGTATCATGCTCTGCTGGTACATCGTAGAACAGATGTCCACAGGCAGAAAGTGTACAATGTAATAATGTGCAGTGTAGCCCGAAGATATTACCTTTGTTTTATTGAACTTGACAGTAACACCTGTGTGTGAGTGAGGGGAGATTATTACATTGTTTACTCAGTGAATGTTATTTTTGCACAGATGTAGCCTTGTGCACTTGATCGATGTCTACTATAGTGGCCACTATAATAGAGCAAAAAATAGAATGCCTGTTTGTTTCATTCCATTTCTACTTTAAGAAGTTTTTTTCCATGTGCAATATTTAGATGTGTGTGGTCACAAGCGGTCTATTATAAACGCTGTCATGGCTAACTGCAATATTAGTGTATTGTTTTTTCTCAAGACTTGAGTGTCATTTGCAGTAAAGTCTAGGCAACAAATAACATTGGATTGCTTTCTTTAATTTATTTAGCTGTGAGTTAGGTTTACATTAACCACTTTATTTTACACACAGAGACTGATCATGTAGATCATATTCTTGTTGTTTAATTAGTAAAAACCTGCATTTCCCCCTAGCAGGGATTTTTTTTTAATTTTCACCTTTTTGGGCCCCCAACAGTTTGCATCCCTGCATATTCATCCTCTCCAGCACCACCACAACATCAACATGTGAAAATGGCACCTTTCTATGTTTGAGGAAAAAAACAAGAGGAAGATAAGTGTTTCCAGTGACATTGGTGTGCATCGTGTGATTTTAACCAATTATGAGTAGGCATTGACTACTAATAGTCTACTAATTGGTTGATTATGTCATTGGAAACGCTTCTATCTTTTTTTTTACTACAAAACATAGAAACACTCCATTTTCACATATGTTGATGTTGGGTGGTGCTGGAGATGATGAATATGAAGTTGAGCAATTTAGAAATGTCCCTTTAAAGGGTTATGGTTAGGTAAGCGTTATGCTTAAAATTAGAGTAGGGGTTAAAGTTAGAGTTTAGGGTTTTCTGATAGCACTAATGTAACGTCGGGAGAGTGATGGGTGTGGAGTCAGACGCAGAGAGCAGAAGTTTCACGGGAAAAAAACACTTTAATGTCCTCAGTAAACAGGAACAGGTACAAAAATGGGTGAAGCCAAAACAAGGGGCAAACACAACCCAAAGACCACTGTTGAATAAACCGGACAGCGAAAACCCAAAATCAACAATATACCACCTACGTACAATAACTGTCACGTTCTGACCATCGTTCGTATGTGTTTTCCTTGTTTTAGTGTTGGTCAGTACGTGAGCTGGGTGGGCATTCTATGTTGTGTGTCTGGTTTGTCTATTTCTATGTTTGGCCTGATATGGTTCTCAATCAGAGGCAGGTGTTAGTCATTGTCTCTGATTGGGAACCATATTTAGGTAGCCTGTTTTGTGTTGGGTTTTGTGGGTGATTGTTCCTCTCTTTGTGTTTGCACCAGATAGGGCTGTTTCGGTTTGCACATTTCATTATTTTGTAGTTTCTTCATGTGTAGTTTTTTCCTTCATTAAAATATCATGAATCATCATCACGCTGCATTTTGGTCCGATCCTTGTTCCACCTCTTCATCAGAGGAGGAGATAGAAGAGAATCGCTACAGAATCACCCACCACAACAGGACCAAGCAGCGTGTCAACAGGCAGGAGCAGCAGGAGAAGCAACAGCGGCAGCAGGAGATACGTAATAAGGAATTCTGGACATGGGAGGAAATCCTCGACGGGAGAGGACCCTGGGCTAAACCAGGGGAGTATAGCCGCCACAAGGTGCAGCAGGAGAGGAGGCAACAGGAGCAGCCCAAAGAGGAGTACAGTATGGACTATACTTCTTGGGAGGAGATAGACAGGTGGGCGGTCGACCCAGGCAGAGTGCCGGAGCCCGCCTGGGATTCGATGGAGCAGTGCGCGGAAGGTTATCGGAGAATGAGGTTGGCGAAGCAAGCACGGCGGCGCGGAAGGAAGCCCGAGAGTCAGCCCCAAAAATGTCTTGGGGGGGGGGGGGCTCAGGGAGTGTGTGGCAGAGTCAGGAGTCAGACCTGAGCCAACTCTCCCTGTTTATCGTGAGGAGCCAAGGAGGAGACCAGAACAGAGCCGGTGTTGGAGGTGAGCGAAGCAGAGACTGTGAAGGAGTTAATGGGGAAATTGGAGGAGAGAGAAATGAGGGAGTTGCTGTGTTGGTGCTTTAAGCATGGAATTCGCCCGACAGAGCATGTCGGGGATTTGATGGCACCTGGGTCAGCGATTCATACTTGTCCTGAGGTGAGTGTTAGTCGGCTGGTGAAGATGGTGCCAGCCTCACGCACCAGGCCTCCTGTGCACCTCCCTAACCTTGCACGTCTTGTGCCAGCCCTGCTCTCAAGATCTCCAGTACGCCTTCACGGTCTAGCCCATCCTGTGCCACCTCCACACACCAGCCCTCCGGTGGCAGCTTCCTGCACCAGGCTTCCTGTGCGTGTCCTCGGCCCAGTACCACCAGTGCCAGCACCACGCATCAGGTCTACAGTGCGCCTCGCCTCTCCAGCGCCGCCGGAGCCTTTCTCCTCTCCTGCGCTGTCGGAGTCTCCCGCCTGTTCAGCGCTGCCAGAGCCTTCCTCCTCTACTGCGCTGTCGGAGTCTCCCGCCTGTTCAGCGCAGCCAGAGCTGCCAGTCTGCATGGAGCAGCCAGAGCTGCCAGTCTACATGGAGCAGCCAGAGCTGCCAGTCTACATGGAGCAGCCAGAGATGTCAGTCTGCATGAAGCAGCCAGAGCTGCCAGTCTGCATGGAGCAGCCAGAGCTGCCAGTCTGCATGGAGCAGCCAGAGCTGTCAGTCTGCAAGGAGCTGCCAGCCTGCATGGAGCAGCCAGAGCTCCCAGTCTGAATGGAGCAGCCAGAGCTGCCAGTCTGCATGGAGCAGCCAGAGCTGCCAGTCTGCATGGAGCAGCCAGAGCTGCCAGTCTGCATGGAGCAGCCAGAGCTGCCAGTCTGCATGGAGCAGCCAGAGCTGCCAGTCTGCATGGAGCTGCCAGTCTGCAAGGAGCTGCCAGTCTGCACAGAGCCGCCAGAGCTGCCAGTCTGTAAGAAGCCGCCAGAGCTGTCAGCCTACATGGAGCAGCCAGAGCCGCCAGTCAGTGTGGAGCAGCCAGAGCCGCCAGTCAGCATGAAGCAGCCAGATCCGTCAGTCTGCCAGGATCCGCCAGTCAGCCAGACTCTTCCAGATCTGCCAGTCAACCAGACTCTTCCAGATCTGCCAGTCAACCAGACTCTTCCAGATCTGCCAGTCAACCAGACTCTTCCAGATCTGCCAGTCAACCAGACTCTTCCAGATCTGCCAGTCAACCAGACTCTTCCAGATCTGCCAGTCAACCAGACTCTTCCAGATCTGCCAGTCAACCAGACTCTTCCAGATCTGCCAGTCAACCAGACTCTTCCAGATCTGCCAGTCAACCAGACTCTTCCAGATCCGCCAGTCAACCAGACTCTTCCAGATCCGCCAGTCAGCCAGTCTCTTCCAGATCCGCCAGTCAGCCGGACTCTTCCAGATCCGCCAGTCAGCCGGACTCTTCCAGATCTGCCAGTCAGCCGGACTCTTCCAGATCCGCCAGTCAACCAGACTCTTCCAGTGCCGCCAGTCTGCCCAGCGCCGCCAGTGCCGCCAGTCTGCCCAGCGCCGTCAGTGCCGCCAGTCTGCCCAGTGCCGTCAGTCTGCCCAGCGCCGCCAGTGCCGTCAGTCTGCCCAGCGCCGCCAGTGCTGTCAGTCTGCCCAGCGCCGCCAGTGGCGCCAGTCTGCCCAGCGCCGCCAGTCTGCCCAGCGCCGCCAGTCTGTCCAGCGCCACAAGTGCCGCCAGTCTGCCAGGATCAGTTAGATCCGCCAGTCTGCCAGGATCCGCCAGTCTGCCAGGATCCGCCAGTCTGCCAGGATCCGCCAGCCTGCTAGGATCCGCCAGCCTGCCAGGATCCGCCAGTCTGCCAGGATCTGCCAGAACTGCCAGTCTGCCGGGATCCGCCAGTCTGCCGGGATCCGCCAGTCTGCCAGGATTTGCCATTCAGCCAGGATCTGCCAGTCAGCCAGGATCTGCCGGAACCACCAGCCAGCCAGGATCTGCTAGATCCATCAACCTGCCGGAGCTTCCCCTCAGTCCTGAGCTTCCCCTCAGTCCTGAGCTTCCCCTCAGTCCCGAGCCAACCCTCAGGGGGGGGGTACTGTCACGTTCTGACCAGTGGTTCGTATGTGTTTACCTTGTTTTAGTGTTGGTCAGGACGTGAGCTGGGTGGGCATTCTATGTTGTGTGTCTGGTTTGTCTATTTCTATGTTTGGCCTGATATGGTTCTCAATCAGAGGCAGGTGTTAGTCATTGTCTCTGATTGGGAACCATATTTAGGTAGCCTGTTTTGTGTTGGGTTTTGTGGGTGATTGTTCCTCTCTTTGTGTTTGCACCAGATAGGGCTGTTTCGGTTTTCACATTTCATTATTTTGTAGTTTCTTCATGTGTAGTTTTTTCCTTCATTAAAATATCATGAATCATCATCACGCTGCATTTTGGTCCGATCCTTGTTCCACCTCTTCATCAGAGGAGGAGATAGAAGAGAATCGTTACAATAACAAGCCCACACAACCACAAGCGGGCTAAACAAACTTAAATAATACCCACCCCAAAATCCCAACAAGCAACAGGTGAAAACAATTAGACAAAAACAAACGAAAAGGGAATCGGTGGCAGCTAGTCAACCGGCGACGACGACATCCGAGCGCCACCCGAACAGGAAGGGGAGCCACCTTCGGTGATATTCGTGACAACTAACCCTTCCACCATAGGCACAAAGTCAGATTCTACAGTACCAAAATCATATTCCAAAACCATAAAGTCAAAATTGGCTACACAAAATGAAAGAATGGATAACTGCAGACATGGAGTGTCAAATCACATTTGATTTTATTTGACCTGTTTGAGTGTGTCTGAAAGTGGGCGTTGCAAAAGAAGTGGGTGGATCAACCGTGATGGGTGTAACATCAGCGCTTCAATATTGGTTAGACCGGGCACAGCCAGGTGCACCACGAGTCAGCTTAATGTTTACATAGCAGGTTAAGAGAACTAATGTTAGATTAGACTAGATTAGAGTTTAGTTGTCACATGTACAGGGTTGGAGATGTAATTACAGGGTACAATGAAATTCTTGAGCTCCGCGATCCAACAAAGCCAAATAAACAAGTTAGTGTTGGTCCCATGTATCATGAGCTGAAATAAAAAATCCAGAAATGTTCTCTATGCACAAAATGCTGATTTCTTTAAAATGCTAAAATTTGTTTACATCCCTATTAGTGAGCATTTCTTATTTGCCAAGATAATCCACCCACCAGTCAGGTGTGGCATTTCAAGAAGCTGATTAAACAGCATGATCATTACACATGTGCATCTTATGCTGGGGCCAATAAAAGGCCACTCTAAAATGTGCAGTTTTGTCACACAACAACACAATGCCACAGATGTCTCAAGTTTTGAGGGTGCAATTGGCATGGTGACTTCAGGAATGTCCACCAAAACTGTTGCCAGAGAATTGAATGTTAATTTCTCTACCATAAGCAACCTCCTACGTTGTTTTAGAGAAATTGGCAGTACGTCCAACAGGGCACACAACTGCAGACCATGTGTATGGTGTCGTGTGGGCAAGCGGTTTGCTGAAGTTAACGATATCAACAGAGTGCCCCATGGTGTCGGTGGGGTTATGGTTTGGGCAGGAATATACTACGGACAATGAACACAATTGCATTTTATCGAATGGCAATTTGAATGCACAAAAATACAGTGACAAGATCCAGAGGCCCATTGGGAGGCCCATTTCTTTTAAGGTGTCTGTGACAGATGCATATCTGTATTCCCAGTCATGTGAAATCAATAAATTAGAGCCTAATCAATTGACTTCAAACGACTGATTTCCTCATATGAACTGTATCTCAATAAAATCTTAGAAATTGTTGCATGTTGTGTTTTTTTGTTTTGTTCAGTATATAATAAAAATAGATAATAACAATACAAATAATAATACATACATACTGTACACTACTGTGGACACCTGCTCATCGAACATCTCATTCCAAAATCATGGGCCTTAATATGGAGTTGGTACCCCCTTTACTGCTATAACAGCCTCCACTCTTCTGAGAAGGCTTTCCACTAGATGTTGGGTTATTGCTGCAGTGACTTGCTTCCATTCAGCCACAAGAGCCTTAGTGAGGTCGTGCACTTCCACAACAATCTCGACAAACCGTTCTGTATGGACCTCGCTTTATCCACGGGGGCATTGTCATGTCGAAACAGGAAACTGCCTTCCCCAAACAGTTGTCACAAAGTTGGAAGCACAGAATCGTCTAGAATGTCATTGTATGCTGTAGCGTTAAGATTCCCCTTTAATGGAGCTAATGGGATTAGCCCTAATCATTGAAAAACAGCCCCAGATAATTTTTCCTCCTCCACCAAACTTTACAGTTGGCACTATGTATTGAGGCAGGTAGCGTTCTCCTGGCATTTGTCAAACCCAGATTCCTCTGTCGGACTGCCAGATGGTGAAGCATGATTCATCACTCCAGGGAACACGTTTCCACTGCTTCAGAGTCCAATGAAAACGAGCTTTACACCACTCCAGCCAACGCTTGAGATTGCGCATGGTGTTCTTAGGCTTGTGTGAGGCTGCTCGGCCATGGAAACACATTTCATGAAGCTCCCGATGAACAGTTCTTGTGCTGATGTTGCTTCGAGAGGCAGCCGTCACGCACCACGCCGTCAGAGTGCCTACCTCCTCCCTGTAGGCCGTCAGCCTACTACTGTTGTGTGGTCAGCGAACTTGATGATGGACTTGGAACTGTGAGAGGCCACGCAGTCATGGAGAAGACAAGGAGTACAGGAGGGAACTGAGGATGCACCTGTGTTAAGAATCAGTGTCGATGAGGTAATGTTTCCTACCTTCACCACCTGGGGGCGGCCCATCAGGAAATCCAGGACCCAGTTGCATAGGGAGGAGTTCAGTCCCAGGGCTGTGAGCTTTGTGCTGAGCTTAGAGGGCACTAAGGAATTAATGGCCAAGATGTTGTTGATGAACAGTATCTTCACATATGCATTCCTTTTGTCCAGGTGGGTGAGGGCAGTGTGCAGTGCAATGGCGATTGCTTCGTCCGTGAATCTGTCAGGGCTGTAGGCGAATTGTATAGGGTCTAGTGTATCAGGAGGGAGGAGGTGATGTGGGCTTTGACCAGGGCTGGGTAGGTTACTTTCTAAATGTAATCCATTACAGTTAATAGTTACCTGTCCAAAATTGTAATCAGTAACGTAACTTTTGGATTACCCAAACTCAGTAACGTAATCTGATTACATTCTGTTAATTTTAGATTACTTTCCCCCTAAAAGAAGACAAAAATGCATGTTACCAATATAACAACATCTATTGCAGGATAAATCAATGTAAAAGTTTACAAAGCTGGCCATATATGGATGTTACATTTTACTTTATGGGTTGGTTATGTAGGCTTCTTCTAACCCATTGGTTTCTACTACATATAATAATACAATTAAATTATATCTTTATATTAAAAACAAAGTCTGTCAGAATTCCATTCATTCCAATTAATCTTATGCTCCTTTATCTTCAAGAATAAGACTTGGAAATATGGAAGTATAGATTAGCCAAATTGTTTTACCTGACCCCAAAACTAAGGATTTATTAGCCAGCCCTACTCTGATGTTTATGATTTTGTTGTCTTAGAGGACTGATTGGGCTCATTGATTCGAGTTGAAAAATAAATTCTGCTATTATGAAAAATGGAATGCCATATTCTGCATTTGCTATAGCCCTATTGTTGACCTTTTTGTTGGTGACACTTTGATATCTTCATAATATGCAGCTGTTTAAAGGGCAAATCCACAGATGAAACAATAACAAAACAGACACCCCACATCTGGTTTGGTAAAAGCTGAGGGAAGGGCCTGGAGAAATGTAACCACTCTCAGATTAATAGACAGAGCTATGGATGCAAGGACTGACCATCCATTATATAACAATTATTGTTTTAACCATGTTACATTTACAATGTTTACAAACATTGGAGTAAAACAAGCTTATATTTTGGGTTCTCGTGGAGTATGACAGTTGAACTAAACTCATGGCATTTATTTATTTGTAAGATATATTCTTCAAGAATCAATGTATATACATGTATATACATATATATATATATATATATATATATATATACATAATTTCTAAGACCAAAAATGGATGTAGCAACTACAGATTGCCCCTTTAAGTCTATCAAAAGTTTGAGCATGTATCCATTAGGCCTATGGATTTTTTTTTAGCAGCATGAATTATATTGAGCAATAAAAGCCCCACTTTTATTCCGTAGGTTGGGATCCACACTGTAAAGCTGTTGCAAGAGTGCATTTTCCACTGGCTGTCCACCGATTTCAAAAACAATGATTGATAGGCAGCTTAAACTTCTTGAATTCAACCATTATTGGGTTCAAATACACATTTAGATTTGAAAACAGCCATCCACAACAACCACAATCTGTAAGGCGCAAGTAGCTAAATGAGAGAACAGCAGTGTGATTCACATCAATGCGCTATGTAGATATCACTGCTGTCATCCTTACCTCCAAGCGTTTATTTAAGTTGAATGATCTTTGGATGCCGACAGCAGTCGCACCATTGGAAGAAATAGATTGGACTGTAGCCTAGAAAAGCCTATTCCTGCTCTTTTCTCGCGATCAATCAAACACATTTGGTGTGTCATCATAGTGGTCTTTGATTTGTGGTCAGACTCGCTCAGGTGGAACAAATTTAAACTTGCACCTTTTTTCAATGTTGATATATTATTTTTCCTTTCCGAATGTAAAAGTAATCTACTTTTTCAAAAGTATCTGTAATTCAATTACACTATTTTTGATGGTAATGTCCCTTATATGTTAAGGATTACATGTAATCCGTTACGCCTCAACCCTGTCTTTGACTTGTCTCTCAAAGCACTTCATGATGATGGAAGTGAGTGCTATGGGTCGGTAGTCATTCAGTTCAGTCACTTTCCCTTCTGGGGCACCTGGATGATAGGTGGACATCTTGAAGCAGGAGGGGGTAGCGGCCTGACCTAGAGAGCAATTGAAAATGTCAGAAAACACAATAGCCAGCTGGTCTGCAAATGCTCTGAGGGAGCGGCTAGGGATGCCATCTGGGCCTGTAGCCTTGCGAGGGTTAACACGTTTGAATGATTTACAGATGTTTTCAGTGGAGACCGGAAGTACGTAACCCTCATCCTCATGGGTTCTCCTCGTCTGCTCAGAGTCATTATTGTGCTCGAAGCATGAGAATAACGTTTTTTAGGTAATCTGGTAGGTAGGCGTTCGTGTCCTTGACGTGGCTGGCTTTCTTTTTGTAATCCGTGATCGTTAGGAGCTCCTGCCACGCCTCGTGTCTGACCCACTGAACTGCTCCTCCACATTGTCTCTATACATGTTTTGCCATCTTGATGAATCTGCATAGGTCGTATTTGTTTGTTTAACCATACTATTGTCCCCGGTCACCTTGCCATGTCTATAAGCAGCATCTCTCTACTTCTACAAGGCTGCCATCCATCCACGGTTTTTGATTCGGGAAAGTTTTGATAGACACTAATCGGTATCACATCATCTATGCATTTTTTTATGAATCCGTTGACTGAGTCGGTGTATTCGTTGATATTATCCCCAGAGGCGACCCGGAATGTAGCAGGTTAAGAGAATTAACTTAGCAGGTTAGGATAATTAACGCGGCAGGTTAGGAGAATGAGGTTAAGGTTAGGAAAAGGGTTAGGTTTTGGCTTAGCTAAAATGGGTAGCAGGTTAGGATAATTAACATGGCAAGTTAGGAAAAGGGTTAGCTAAAATGCTACAGTTGTCAAAAATCGAGTCGTATTGCAGCCCAATCAGCCACGCAAAACAGTCTTGTGTGGCAACAAATATTCCCAAAGATCTGATTCTCTTTCCATACACCCACTTCCCTTGTACCTCCCGCTTCTGTTGACACGCCCACTTTCAGACACACTCCATGTATGTATTTACACATGACTCCCCCCCAAAAAAACATTGGTCTTAATTTAAGGTTAGGTTTACGCATAAAGTTAACAATGTGTTTAGGGTTAAGGCTAGGTTTAAAATACAATTTTAAGAAGAGAAATTGTGGAAATGGGCAGGATTTATGACCTTGTGGCTATAGAAGCTAGTGACTACAGGGTGGAAGTGGTGAGGCGAGAGGTTTTACCCTGCCCAAAATCTGTCCATGAAAATAAGCCCACGAAGTGAGGAATTTTTGTATGGAGGTCAATGAGAGAGCGTGCATTTGTGTCAACAAAATTGCTAATTTGCTAGATCGAATAGAAGTGTCATAGTGGTTAGGTTGTTACGAATGCACTGATATAAGTGGATGCATGTGGCATTTCGGCAACTTTGAAAAATAGTTGCCATGGACATTGCCATTGAGGGCTTTTTAAAGTAGTCAATTGGGTGGGGATTCCAATGAGTTGGGAGCAATCAGATGGGTAGATGGGTAAAATAAAAGATGGGTCCTATATCTATCTCTATGCCCTCTCAGTGGCTGGAATGGTCCCACCTTATCTTGCCTCCTCCAGCCTGCCTTCCATCTTTCAGGACATGTATTTTCATTGTTAAAGTGGTCACTTGACTGTCTTGTCACTCTAATTGATAATCTTTAGTGACGACCCGTCTGGTCCCACATGACTTCTTCTTCTTCAGTGGGTTTTTTCTGCGGTTGGCATCCAATGTCATTGCTGCATTGGATGCAGTGGGCCACAGACAGTGAGGAACTACCGTAAAACTTCAATTAATAGGCCAGGCATTTATTTGCTTCAATCACTGAACACTGTAGCCAGGCATCTTATTTCCTTAATGCACACAGTTTATGCTCCACATGTTGAAAAGACTACCACACTATTTATTGTGACCAGTATAAACATTATAATAACAAATCCATCACAGATCAGACTTGCAAAGTCTAGGCTGCCTATCATACACCCTTGATTTCGCACTTCAGAGCTGTATCCATCTGACAGGAAACAGTCCACCTTTATCAATGGTTAATTTTCTTCCCCTAATGTGTTAAACTGTGGAATACCGCAGGGCAGCTGCCTTGGGCCACTTCTTTATTTAATATATACCAACGACCTTCCATATGCCTTGGTTGAAACTCAATCTACTATATTTGCAGATGATACTACAATTTATGCAGCAAGACAATCGGTTCAACAGGTACAGCAGGTTTTACAAGGAGATTTGTAGAATATCAGGAAGTGGGTTTGCCAAAACAACCTTGTTTTAAACACCAAGAAGGAACTAGGAAAAGGCCAAAACAGCATGGAATACAATTAAGTATGGGAGGAGAACAAATTGAAGAAGTGGCAGAAACCAAACTATTGGGAGTGCAGCTAGATAACTGCTTATCATGGTCGTCTCAAATAACTCATCTATGTAAAGAAAAATATATATATTAAAACAGCATGCATAATCAGAAGGATAGCTAAATATTTACCAGGAAAAATTATTCAGCAAATAACACAAGCATTAATTGAGAGTCAGGTGAACTACTGTTCTGTGGTCTGGGGAAATGCATCATCAAGTGAAGTTAGGAGGCTGCAGATTGCACAGAATAAAGCAACAAGGATTGTTTTAAGGTGGAGATATGGTTCTTCTTTTGCAGTCATGCGCAGTGTTCTTGGTTGGTCATCAATCGACAAGGTCATTGAAAAAAACATGCTTATTTTAAAACAGCCAAGTTGGTAAATACTAGGAATAGATTGTCCACCATATATGCGTTATCCAGACAGAAAAGAGAAATAGGCATAAGAACATTTCGATTTAGAGCAATACAGAAATTGAATAAATTAACTGAGCAAACTAGAAACCTTTCAATGTATACATTTAAACATTATTTTAAAACAATTTAAATATAGTATATAGAAATGTTGTGGTACTATAGTAGATGAAGAATCAATATTTTTTAGATAGAGTAATTATTGGGTCATTATGCTAGTATATTATGTATGTTTGTAATAGTGTGTTATATGTGAAAGTGTGTTTGTATTATAAATTGTAATTTAGTGTTTAAGGACTCTTGGAAGATTAGACCAAATGGGGACGAAAAGAGATCAAAATCAAATCAAATCAAATCCAAGGTAACCTCGTAAATAATTCATTTAGACCCAGCATTCATTTGAAACAGACCGTTGAGGTATAATAAGAACTGGAGTGTCCAAGATATCCGCCCGTTGTTTTCAAAGTAATCTACTGATTTTCACATATGCCAATTCATGGACTGTCTATATCCGGTTTGAATCTGGTTTATGTTGACCAACATCACATATGTGCTAGCACTTACTGCACACAGGGAGCACCAAAAACATGGCAGACATTGGTTGAATATAAAATGTTAATATCTTTGGCTGTGTGTGATGATTTTAATTCGATTTTTTTATAATTCAATGCATGTTTTGTGCACAAAGGTGATGACTAAAGTGTCAAATCAGACTTATTTATATGGCATTGTAAGGAAATTGTCTTTCTGTGCCGGGTGTCAGTTAAACTGCAGTATGGAAGAAGAACTGTAGGAGCAGTCGAAACTGTGCTTCTGCCCTCTATTCCACTGCTCCTGTTGACTTTTGCCTCTGCCTTGTTCATTGACACTTCCACCATAGCCACGGGAAGTAGGGGTTCTGCAGCAAACCCTGATAAATCCCAATGAAAAAAATGTTAAAATAATATATTTTTTCTTCTTCACCAAATTAGTGCACTAGGCCTTTATTCCTGTATGAGCGGAGAAAAATACTTGTCAGCAGAGCTGGGAGAAAAGTGTACTGATGGTGTTCTGAGTGATGGTTTACGACACCTGTGGTGTATGTGTAGCAATGGCGGATTAACATTAAAACTCGTTATCTATGATTGATGGTGCTGGTTGTCCTTGCTCGCTGTAACTAACAAAGTAATACATGGCACCAGGAGTGGAAGTTGTGTTTTTTTTCTGTGAATGTTGGAGTTTATGGAAGTGCAATGGATGTAATCAAGCCACCAGAGGCTTTGAGCCTGGATGGGAATGTGGATGCGAATTGGAAAACATTTCGGCAGCGGTTGTTGCTGTATATGTCTGCCATTGGAGTTACAAAGGAGTCGGGTGAATGTAAGTTGCTCTCTTACTATAGCGGGAACACAGGCAATCGATACATTCAACACCTTCAAGTTTGCAAATGAGGATAAAGACCAGTTTGCGGAGTTACTGGATCAGTTTGATGCATATTGTTCACCTGAGAAGAACGAGACATATGAACGTTATGTGTGAACGTCTTTCTTACTGATTTGAGATTAAATTACACATCTGTGCTTTTTGTAGACCTAACCTCATCTCTGCTTCGAGATCAGATTGTGTTTGGTATAAATTATTCCAGAGTTAGATTGCCACAGGAAAGTGAGTTACAGTGAGCTGGCACAATTGCCTGTTAAAACCTTTAGCTCCACACCGGCAAACGCTGCTATGGAGGTGGAAAGCGCATCAATGGATTTTGTAGATTAGGACACAAGGGGGAGCAAAGGAGCAAAGGAGCCACAAACTATATCAGCTAGAAAGATGTGTCGGCATCGAGTAATTGTCTCTGGCCCCCTCCCAGTTAGGGGGAGTGATGAGCTCTACAGCAGAGTCTCACAACTCAATCGCTGGTTGAAAACTGTTTTCTGCCCCTCCCAAAAGTTAGAATTTGTAGATAATTGGCCCTCTTTCTGGGACTCACCCACAAACAGGACCAAGCCTGACCTGCTGAGGAGTGACGGACTCCATCCTAGCTGGAGGGGTGCTCTCATCTTATCTACCAACATAGACAGGGCTCTAACTCCTCTAGCTCCACAATGAAATAGGGTGCAGGCCAGGCAGCAGGCTGTTAGCCAGCCTGCCAGCATAGTGGAGTCTGCCACTAGCACAGTCAGTGTAGTCAGCTCAGCTATCACCATTGAGACCGTGTCTGTGCCTCGACCTAGGTTGGGCAAAACTAAACATGGCGGTGTTCGCCTTAGCAATCTCACTAGGATAAAGACCACCTCCATTCCTGTCATTACTGAAAGAGATCATGATACCTCACATCTCAAAATAGGGCTACTTATTGTTAGATCCCTTACTTCAAAGGCAATTATAGTCAATGAACTAATCACTGATCATAATCTTGATGTGATTGGCCTGACTGAAACATGGCTTAAGCCTGATGAATTTACTGTTTTAAATGAGGCCTCACCTCCTGGCTACACTAGTGACCATATCCCCCGTGCATCCCGCAAAGGCGGAGGTGTTGCTAACATTTACGATAGCAAATTTCAATTTACAAAAAAAATAATGACATTTTCGTCTTTTGAGCTTCTAGTCATGAAATCTATGCAGCCTACTCAATCACTTTTTATAGCTACTGTTTACAGGCCTCCTGGGCCATATACAGCGTTTCTCACTGAGTTCCCTGAATTCCTATCGGACCTTGTAGTCATAGCAGATAATATTCTAATCTTTGGTGACTTTAATATTCACATGGAAAAGTCCACAGACCCACTCCAAAAGGCTTTCGGAGCCATCATCGACTCAATGGGTTTTGTCCAACATGTCTCTGGACCCACTCACTGTCACAGTCATACGCTGGACCTAGTTTTGTCCCATGGAATAAATGTGGTGGATCTTAATGTTTTTCCTCATAATCCTGGACTATCGGACCACCATTTTATTACGTTTGCAATTGCAACAAATAATCTGCTTAGACCCCAACCAAGGAACATCAAAAGTCGTGCTATAAATTCACAGACAACACAAAGATTCCTTGATGCCCTTCCAGACTCCCTCTGCCTACCCAAGGACGCCAGAGGACAAAAATCAGTTAACCACCTAACTGAGGATCTCAATTTAACCTTGCGCAATACCCTAGATGCAGTTGCACCCCTAAAAACTAAAAAAATGTCTCATAAGAAACTAGCTCCCTGGTACACAGAAAATACCCGAGCTCTGAAGCAAGCTTCCAGAAAATTGGAACGGAAATGGCGCCACACCAAACTGGAAGTCTTCCGACTAGCTTGGAAGGACGGTACCGTGCAGTACCGTAGAGCCCTTACTGCTGCTCGATCATCCTATTTTTCTAACTTAATTGAGGAAAATAAGAACAATCCGAAATTCCTTTTTAATACTGTCGCAAAGCTAACTAAAAAGCAGCATTCCCCAAGAGAGGATGACTTTCACTTTAGCAGTGATAAATTCATGAACTTCTTTGAGGAAAAGATTATGATTATTAGAAAGCAAATTACGGACTCCTCTTTAAACCTGCGTATTCCTCCAAACCTCAGTTGTCCTGAGTCTGCACAACTCTGCCAGGACCTAGGATCAAGAGAGACGCTCAAGTGTTTTAGTACTATATCTCTTGACACAATGATGAAAATAATCATGGCCTCTAAACCTTCAAGCTGCATACTGGACCCTATTCCAACTAAACTACTGAAAGACCTGCTTCCTGTGCTTGGCCCTCCTATGTTGAACATAATAAACGGCTCTCTATCCACTGGATGTGTACCAAACTCACTAAAAGTGGCAGTAATAAAGCCTCTCTTGAAAAAGCCAAACCTTGACCCAGAAAATATAAAAAACTATCGGCCTATATCGAATCTTCCATTCCTCTCAAAAATTTTAGAGAAGGCTGTTGCGCAGCAACTCACTGCCTTCCTGAAGACAAAAAATGTATACGAAATGCTTCAGTCTGGTTTTAGACCCCATCATAGCACTGAGACGGCACTTGTGAGGGTGGTAAATGAAATTTTAATGGCATCGGACCGAGGCTCTGCATCTGTCCTCGTGCTCCTAGACCTTAGTGCTGCTTTTGATACCATCGATCACCACATTCTTTTGGAGAGATTGGACTCCCAAATTGGTCTACACTGACATGTTCTGGCCTGGTTTAGATCTTATCTGTCGGAAAGATATCAGTTTGTCTCTGTGAATGGTTTGTCCTCTGACAAATCAACTGTAAATTTCGGTGTTCCTCAAGGTTCCGTTTTAGGACCACTATTGTTTTCACTATATATTTTACCTCTTGGGGATGTTATTCGAAAACATAATGTAAACTTTCACTGCTATGCGGATGACACACAGCTGTACATTTCAATGAAACATGGTGAAGCCCCAAAATTGCCCTCGCTAGAAGCATGTGTTTCAGACATAAGGAAGTGGATGGCTGCAAACTTTCTACTATTAAACTCGGACAAAACAGAGATGCTTGTTCTAGGTCCCAAGAAACAAAGAGATCTTCTGTTGAATCTGACAATTAATCTTAATGGTTGTACAGTCGTCTCAAATAAAACTGTGAAGGACCTTGGCGTTACTCTGGACCCTGATCTCTCTTTTGAAGAACATATCAAGACCATTTCGAGGACAGCTTTTTCCATCTACGTAACATTGCAAAAATCAGAAACTTTCTGTCCAAAAATTATGCAGAAAAATTAATCCATGCTTTTGTCACTTCTAGGTTAGACTACTGCAATGCTCTATTTTCCGGCTACCCGGATAAAGCACTAAATAAACTTCAGTTAGTGCTAAATACGGCTGCTAGAATCCTGACTAGAACCAAAAAATTTGATCATATTACTCCAGTGCTAGCCTCTCTACACTGGCTTCCTGTCAAAGCAAGGGCTGATTTCAAGGTTTTACTGCTAACCTACAAACCATTACATGGGCTTGCTCCTACCTATCTCTCTGATTTGGTCCTGCCGTACATACCTACACGTACGCTACGGTCACAAGACGCAGGCCTCCTAATTGTCCCTAGAATTTCTAAGCAAACAGCTGGAGGCAGGGCTTTCTCCTATAGAGCTCCATTTTTATGGAACGGTCTGCCTACCCATGTCAGAGACGCAAACTCGGTCTCAACCTTTAAGTCTTTACTGAAGACTCATCTCTTCAGTGGGTCATATGATTGAGTGTAGTCTGGCCCAGGAGTGGGAAGGTGAACGGAAAGGCTCTGGAGCAACGAACCGCCCTTGCTGTCTCTGCCTGGCCGGTTCCCCTCTTTCCACTGGGATTCTCTGCCTCTAACCCTATTACAGGGGCTGAGTCACTGGCTTGCTGGGGCTCTCTCATGCCGTCCCTGGAGGGGGTGCATCACCTGAGTGGGTTGATTCACTGTTGTGGTCATCCTGTCTGGGTTGGCTCCCCCCCCTTGGGTTGTGCCGTGGCGGAGATCTTTGTGGGCTATACTCAGCCTTGTCTCAGGATGGTAAGTTGGTGGTTGAAGATATCCCTCTAGTGGTGTGGGGGCTGTGCTTTGGCAAAGTGGGTGGGGTTATATCCTTCCTGTTTGGCCCTGTCCGGGGGTGTCCTCGGATGGGGCCACAGTGTCTCCTGACCCCTCCTGTCTCAGCCTCCAGTATTTATGCTGCAGTAGTTTATGTGTCGGGGGGCTGGGGTCAGTTTGTTATATCTGGAGTACTTCTCCTGTCCTATTCGGTGTCCTGTGTGAATCTAAGTGTGCGTTCTCTAATTCTCTCCTTCTCTCTTTCTTTCTCTCTCTCGGAGGACCTGAGCCCTAGGACCATGCCCCAGGACTACCTGACATGATGACTCCTTGCTGTCCCCAGTCCACCTGGCCATGCTGCTGCTCCAGTTTCAACTTCCACCTGACTGTGCTGCTGCTCCATTTTCAACTGTTCTGCCTTATTATTATTCGACCATGCTGGTCATTTATGAACATTTGAACATCTTGGCCATGTTCTGTTATAATCTCCACCCGGCACAGCCAGAAGAGGACTGGCCACCCCACATAGCCTGGTTCCTCTCTAGGTTTCTTCCTAGGTATTGGCCTTTCTAGGGAGTTTTTCCTAGCCACCGTGCTACAACACCTGCATTGCTTGCTGTTTGGGGTTTTAGGCTGGGTTTCTGTACAGCACTTTGAGATATCAGCTGATGTACGAAGGGCTATATAAATAAATTTGATTTGATTTGATTTGATATATGACTTTGATCAAAGGATTCACAAACAATATGATTGTGACAGGTGGGGCACCGCACCAGGCACCAGACCAGGAAGTGTCCTGCCTTTGGGAAATGTTACTACAAGTGCAAGTGAGAAAATAATTTTTGAAAAATGTGTTTTACAAAGGACAAGTATGGGAGACAAAATGTTCACACCATTGAAATGGAGAATGAACAAAGTGATTTGTTTGTGGGCACTGTGGAATGCGTGGAGGATGGGCAAGAATCATCACAGGTTCTTACTGTAGTTAGTGACCATTGGGTTGTACAATGGTACAATTTTGACCTTAAAGCTGGATTCAGGAGCTAAAGCCAACCTAATCAATATGAGGAATTGTCATGAGTTAAAGCACAAACCAGTTGTCATGCAAAAGGCTGTGGCTCTCAAAGCGTACAATGCCCAAGTAATTGAGACTAAAGGTTTGTGTCGATTAACTGTAAAGGGGAAAACAAGAAGCCGCACACTTATGTTTGTGATTGTACCAGAGGGGCATGATTCTCTTTTTGGGGATACAGCATGTGAGTCGTTGAGACTGGAGAGTGTACACCATTAATGACTTTGACTGGCTGCAGTGTTCAACGGGTGACAAGTAATCAAAATGGTGAGGAGATTGCTCAAAGATATTCATATGTGTTCACAGGATTTGGAGCATTACCTCTCCTTCACTCGATTACCCTCACAGAGAATGCCAAGCCAGTGATTCATGCACCGCGCAGCATTCCGGTGCCACTACGGAAGGATCTAAAGGAGGAGTTGGGAAGAATGGTGAAACTCGATGTGCTTGTGAAAACAGAGGAGACGACAGACTGGGTCAATTCCATAGTGTGTGTCCGGAAAAGGAATGGAGATCTTAAAGTCTGTATGGACCCCAAGGACCTTAATAAATGTATCAAAAGGGAACAGTTTCAGATTCCTAAGAGGGAAGAGATAGTGTGCAAAATGGCTGGCGCACATTATTTCTCCAAGTTGGATGCTTCAAATGGATTCTGGTAGGTGAGGTCGGATGCAGCCAGCACCAAACTGTATACTGTCAATACCCTCTTTGGAAGATATTCCTTTAAGAGGTTACCTTTTGGCATAAGCTGCCCCTGAGCTCTTTCACAAGGCCATGGGAAGTGTCATTGAGGGGTTAGAGAGGGAGTTTGTGTGTATGTGGATGATTTTGTGTTCTGGGGGTCCATTATTCAGGAACACAATGAGTGGATGGAAAAGACTACAGAGGGTTCAGAAGCATGGTTTGAAGCTAAATCATATAGGAAAGGCATTCAGCGGGTTTTGGGTATGGTCAAGTTTGTACCAAATCTGTCAGCTAGAACAGTGAAATTAAGGACACTCCTTCAGGACAAGACTGAGTTCTCGTGGAACAGAGAACATGAAAGAGAGTGGAACAATATAAAGAACATTTTGGCTGAACACATTTTTTCAAACCTGAGAGGCCTACTAAGGTGTCCACGGACTCCTCCAAAGATGGCATTGGAGCAGTGCAGCTTCAGGAGCATCAAGGTGTGTGGAAGCCTGTGGCTTATGCAGCCCCTTCTTTGACCGATGCTGAGAAGCGTTATGCTCAAATAGAAAAGGAGTGCCCAGGGTTGGTCGTTGGTTGTGACTAGTTTCACTGTTACATTTGTCACCGAAGGTGATTCTAGAAACAGGCCATAAACCCCTTATTCCAATCTCTCTAAATCTGAATGACATGCCTCTTCATCTTCAAAGGATGATGATGAAGTTGCAACGCTATGATTTTGTTCTAAACTATGGGCCTGTGTCAACTTTAGTGGTAGCAGATGCCCTCTCAAGGGCTCCACCAGCAGTGGCCCAAATCAGCCTCAGTCAGGAGTCTGTGGAGGAGAAGGAGGTTGCCCTGCATGTGGATATGGTCATGGAGTCACTTCCTGTTTCTGAGCAGCAACTAAGAAAAATAGCTGAAGAGACCACAACGGATCCCATTCTTTGCAAGGTGATTCATAATCTGGAAAATGGCTGGCAAAAAGGCTCTTGTAAGCAGTGCTTCCCACTAAGCGCAGAGCTGTCAATGGTGTGCTGTTGAAGAACAATAGAATGGTGATACCGACTTCAATGCGACAGGAGATGTTACAGAGAGTACATGAAGGACATCTGGGGGCTGAGAAATGTAAGAGAAGGGCTGGAGAGTCCCTTTAATGGTCAAATATAAATGCTGACATCGAGCAAATGGTGGGAAATTGTGACACATGTCTCAAATGTCATTATAGACAGCCCAAGGAGCCCATGGTTATGGGAGAGGTACCCGCCTCATCCTGGGAGCAGGTTGGAGTCGACTTGTTTCACTGCAATGGTAAGGACTATTTGTTGACTATCGACTACTTGTCAAATTTTCCTGAAATTGCACTCTTGTCCAGCACAACAGCAAAGACGGTCATTTTGCACTTGAAATGGGGCGGCAGGGTAGCCTAGTGGTTAGAGCGTTGGACTAGTAACCGAAAGGTTGCAAGTTCGAATCGCCAAGCTGACAAGGTACAAATCTGTCGTTCTGCCCCTGAACAGGCAGTTAACCCACTGTTCCTAGGCCGTCATTGAAAATCAGAATTTGTTCAAATTCTGATGTTCCAGATACTCAACTAGTCTAAAGAAGGCCAATTTGATTGCTTCTTTAATCAGAACAACAGTTTTCAGCTGTGCTAAGATAATTGCAAAAGGGTTTTCTGATCAATTAGTCTTTTTGAAATGATAAACTTGGATTAGCTAACACAACGTGCCGTTGGAACACAGGAGTGATGCTTGTTTAATGGGCCTCTGTACGCCTATGTAGATATTCCATACAAAATCAGCCAATTCCACCTACAATGGTCATTTACAACATTAACAATGTCTACACTGTATTTCTGATCAATTTGATGTTATTTTAATCGACAAAAAATGTGCTTTTCTTTCAAAAACTAGGTAAATTCTAAGTGACCCCAAACTTTTGAACAGTAGTGTGTATATATGTAAAAAAAAAAAGAAAAAAAAGGAAGATAATTGATGGGGTTCTGAGTGATGGTTTACCACACCTGTGGTGTATGTGTAGCAATGGTGGAATAACATTACAACTCGTTAACTATGATTGATGGAGCTGGTTGTCCTTGCTCACTGTAACTAACAAAGTAATACACTAGGCCTTTATTCCTGTATGAGCGGAGAAAAATACTTGTCAGCAGAGCTGGGAGAAAAGTACCCGAAAACATCTTCCCACCTCCCCACTGCTAAGGGCCTGTTTGGCCAGTACATCAGCTGCCTTGATCCCCTCCAGTCCCACATGGTCTGGGATCCAAGTAAATCTTATCTGTATACCCATCTGTCTCACCCTGCCATAGGTTTGTAGTACTTCATACAGCAGGTCTTGTCTACTACGTGAGCTAGAGGACTGCAGACTCATCAATACTCTCCCACATGATATTATCATACCCTGCCAGGTACTGGAAGAAAGGAAAGGGGCTGCAGCTACTCCAGATGTGGAGGTATGCCTCACTTCTCACCAATTTTGAAATGTCAGATCCAATGATGTGTATAAACCTGGTATAAACCCTGGAAACCATGTGTTTGATGCCATACCATTCGCTCAGTTCCAGCCATTATTATGAGCCGTCCTCCCCTCCGTAGCCACCACTGATGTCAACGTTAGTTCTTGCCAATATATACTCGATTACAGACATCTTAATGCATAGTCAACATAAAATAAATCATCAAATAAAAAATATCAAAACATTTTACTCACTGGAATAAAATGGGGCCATTGTGCCTATTGGCTATGGCTCTATAATTGGGTGATGGCCTGTGCTGGGGCGCATTCATTTTGTTATAGGCTGCTGTACATAAACAAGTGCACCGGGTTAGTAGAACTGCATTTGTTTTGTAACTGGGCGGCCTCCCAGGCGTGAGTCCATACCCACACGCACAAATCATTTTGTTTTGGCCACATTCTTCACTAGCTGTAATGTGCCTCTCACTGGAGGTAGGACTACTTAATTCCATTTTGTAGAGTGTGCTGACACATTATGTGGTGCTCCCAGCACTGACCTCCCACTAGCCAGCAATCAAAAGGTAGGTATAGTTCTCCTACCTGCTGGCTGTGGTATGTAGGCTAGGCATTCTGACAACCTTTCATCTCATTGTCAGAAGTCACAACCCTGTGTTTATGTGTTTTCCCCCTCACAGTCCCCGCCGTTCCATGAGTTGCTGTTTAATCCATTTTCTAAAGGTCATTTTGCTGTTTGCTTGAGTAACTGGAGATGGAAGGGAGTTCCATGCGATCATGGCTCTGTACAATACTGTGCGTTGCTGTCAATGCGTTTTGGACTTGTGGACCCCTGGTGACATGTCTTGTGGGGTATGTACGGGTGTCTGAGCAGTATGTTATTTGATTATGCAGACAATTTTCATCACAGTAATATTTCTCATAACTAGAAGAGAAGCAGTTAATCTCTCATCAACCCTCAACCAGGAAGTACTGGCATGCATGTTGTTGATGTTAGTTCTGTGTGTGTAGTTAAGGGCAACCTGTGCTACTCTGTTTTGAGCCAGATGCAGCTTTGCCACTGTAGGTCTTTCTTTGCTGCACTTGACTATATTACCAGACAGTAATCAAGATGGGACAAGACCAGAGCCTGAACAACTCATACAGTTGATTTGTGTCAAAAACGCAGAATATATTTTAATAACAAATCCCTTCTCTGTGTGTGCGTGCTTGTGTGTGTGTGTGAGAGAGAGATTACGTGAAAAGGCATTGAATAAGAGTGTGTATGTGGGAGGAATGAGTAAAAATAGGAGAGATTTTGTGAGAAGGAGACAGACAAAGGGAAGGTGCTGATGGAGCCACTGTGTGGGAGCATGGAGGGTGACCTCTGCTCTGAGTCCTGCCTACAGGTTAGAGGGAGAAATAGTATTGCAGCTACAGTAATAACAAGAAAAAGCTACACAATTGAACCGTTTAGGCTAATTGCAGATTTATTAAGTAGGTGGCTTGTATTGTATGAGGAAAAACAGCAATGTACAGCAAATATTCCATAAAATATGTGAATTACATCCATGTTTAGTTTGTTGCAACAATATGTTTCTGTTGCACAATATGTCTACAGTCATTGAAACTTGATCCATGATGACAGTTATTGTATAGCTATCGAACACAAGCAGAGACATTAAATAGGGTTATTATTTGAAATGATTGCCCACTTTTTAAGTCATATTTTGGTGCAGCAGATGGCACTGTTGTCCTACTGTACTGATGCCACATCTCAGAGAGAATAGCTCAGAAACAGAGAATACTGAAGATAGTAGATGGCAGTCCTCCTCCATGACACCCTTCGCCCCCACCAAACTAAAGACACCTCAGGGACTGCAGCACGGAGGGGGGATGGACTGACACTGACAGGAGAGAGGAAAGAAGGAAACTAATGTTATGCTAGAGAGGGCAGTCTTGCCCAACAATACCGCATCGGGAAAAAGAATGATAGAAATGAATGTAGATGGGCTGGAGGGGTAAAGGGTATGAGGAGAGATGGGGAAGTTGGGTTTGGGGGTGTGTCAGAGAGGAGATGAGGCAGTGGGGCCAAGCGTGGGAACAACAGAGATTGAGGGGGTTGGAAGAGGAGAGCAATTGGGGAAGAGAGCTGGAGAGAAGAGAAGGAGAGGATGCAACATAGTGAGGCTGGTTGCGGGAGGGAATGTTGGTCTGGCACCCATGTGATCTCTTGGACAGCTTTCCTAGTCGACAGGCTTTTGATGACAGCCTTTTAATTACACTATGAGAGCCACCCGGTGGTGTGGTAGCTAATGGTGTTGTTATCCCTGCCGCTTGACTCTAACAACAGTTTAGCCAAGTATCCAACTTTGTTATTTATCAAAAGCAGCTCAGTCGATGTGAAGATACATTGCATAAGTCCCTTACTACTTTCCCTTCCACACCCATTGTACAGGAATAACATCTATTTCAGAGCTTTAGTGTTATGCCAATGGACATTTTGTCATTAGTTTAACCCATTTTTTAGGCTCTAGTATACTTCCATATACTTCCATACATTTTTTTAACCGCTTCCGGGCTACCTACAGATGAGTCTTGTGAGGCTTGTGGGCATCATGTATGTGTTCGTGAGAGTCTCATCTTTCCACAGAGGGGTCATATTAGTGTGTAGCCCAAACTGTCGGGCCTCTACAGACAGAAGTTGGTAGATCTGCGGTCCCAACTTAAGACTAGTCCCGTGACGCTTGTGGGGGTCGTAGAGCAAAACAGAGAGTCGTGAGAGTAAAGATTTTCCATAATAGTTTGTAGACCAAACCGTTTGGACAGTAAAGACGTTTTCGGGAGAAGACCGATTTTCGGGATGTCTCATGGCCTGACAACACCGCTGTAGATATGACACTCTTCACTGCAGATATGGAAGGCCGTCGTCGGTAGATACGGTTGATTGAGACGCAGCCCATATGCCTTAGATTTTTATGGGGGATTTTTTTATTATGCTCATTTGATTTCCGTGGGGGCACGGACATCGACTCTCATAATACAGAAATGAAGACAAAGAGGAGACAGAAAACAAAAGGGATAAAAGCAATCAGAATTTGTTGTGCTTTTGCTTATTTATTTTGCTCATATGTATTACCGTTCCCATGGCACCCATTCAATCCAAGAATGAGATTTATTGGCAGTATTGTTGCTAAATTAAGTCACAATTAACCAAATGACCCCCTTACCATGCCATTTTTCAGTCTATTTATGTATGAAGGCAATAATCAAATTTGATCATAGCACTCACTCTGGCGGATCGTCCAATGCAAAATATAATAATGGAAAACCAATGAAGTGTAGGAGATGCCCTTATTGTCTCTACTGCAGTCATATTAAAAAGAGCCCTTCTTCAGCATACTGTGGTACAATTGAAAATGGGCCCAGGACATTCACATACAGTATATGGTTTAATGGTTTATTTAAAGTAAAACTAAAAAAGGAAAGCAAGAACAGTATGCCTATAGTAGCTGCTTTTTCATTCCCCTGTGTTTCCATAGTAATCTCATCATTCTATTTGTTGTTGGCCCAATTCCGTTGAATGTCAAAAAGGGATTACTTAAACATGAAAACAAGATGAAAGAACGCTACTAAACACATACAGTAGTGATGGAGAGAGTCTCTTCCTTCCTAGTGTGTAGTCTTTCAGCCCTCATTTCTTTTCACTAAGTGCTGTGAGTAAGGACCATTACCCAGGCTAGAGGATAATCACCTCCCCAGAGTGGTGACCCGTTTATGGCATTGGACGGGGTTAATGAAAACAGCCCACCCAGATGTACAGAACAGCATGCACAACACAATAGGCATTCTGGAAACAACCCACTTTAGATGTACTGACCATAGAAATAAATGGTACAGACACAACACACACAACACACATTCTAGAACAGGCAGCTAACCTTGTAGTCTCAAGAGCATATGAAGAGTTCAAACAGTTCACCGATATGTAGTAGATCTCACAACTCATAATCAGCAGTTTTCTGTTAACACAGAAGCACTCTTTCTGTTCTCTCTTTACACTTGCTTATGTACACATACTGTAAGAAGGTAAGATGAAGACATGACTGAAAAAACATCTTATTCGAAAGGGTCTATATACAGTATACCCAAATGGGCATCTCAGTCTTGGTTAAGAAGACTTTTCGTATGCATGATCACATAAACATGCAGGAAATGCTAATAGAGCTTTTCCTTTGAGGATCTTTTCCCATAGTAAATCGTGATTAGAGTAATAGGCTAGTTGACTGTCAGGATCTAAGGGGTTACAGAGAATATTCTGTGGAGCGGATTTGTGGGATTAGGATCATGTATTTTTGGCTCTATAAAGTCTATAGGATTAGGCACTGTCTATGACATGCATCTCCAGTCCTTTCTGAGGCTTAGACATACCTCATCATTCAATGCTGTGAATCAGCTACAGTATATAGCTTATTTCTTCATCTATTCTACATGTATTTCAGTGTCCAAACCTATGAGTGAGGGAGCAGCTGTCTATTGGTGTGACACAGATGAAGAGTCATATATGAATGTTTCAGCCATCTCCGAGCCCACTCTGTACCTGTCATTTGTTGAATTTTGGCCTAAGGACACCAGACAGAGAAAGAACAAGCCTTGATGGTTTCGTCCTCTGAGGGTCTTTCTGCAAATAACATCCTACCCCAGCTGCTTGTTTCTCAGGCAGCGATGTGAGAGTGTATGGAGGAGGCCTATTACATAGTAACCCCCTGCTCTGTATGCCGTTATAGGCTTTCCTGTAGAGATCCTATAAAGTCACTGATCCAATGTTGAAGAGCTCACTGTGGCATCATAAGCTCTGTGCTTATTCATTTGATCTCATTGACTGCAACATAGAGTGTTACCCTAAAGAACGCTGGTACAGATCATTCAAGTTGGACATTATGGTTTTAATGGTGTTTCACTTAAAACAAGATCAGGCAAATCACGTAAAAGAGGATAGCCAGTTTAGCCACATGCTACAAAAATAATGTGCAACACTGGTAGAGATTCAGCACACTATTTGACTAGACTATTCCTAATAGCTTCAAATGAATCTACAGTAGTTGTATATTTTATGCATTGTTGTTTTTTTGCACTTAATGTTGTTCAGTAGATATTGCAGATGTAATGCTTGTTTTCCCCACTCAAAACTGCATTTATTATAAACTGCATAATTTGTGTAAATTGAACATTGTGCTGCACATTTGTTAAATTATACAGTCGCAAGGGGCTCTTGAATTACAGATGCAGAAACTAGACTGATTACTGAAGATTTGTGTCTTGCCTTCTGGACATACATTTGAAGGCCCACAAAGTGTGTGTGTGTGTGTTACGTGTGTGTTTTGCTTGATGGTAAACAAACATACACAATGCAGTGACCGTGGCTTCCTTATACTGTAGATATCAGAAATCAAGGCTTCTTCACAAAAGCTAATAGAAAAACCCCCAGGATGAGAAAAGGCTCAGAGCAGAAAAGGTCAGGTCCTGTGAGGGAAAATGGTGGCATTTCCCAATCTCAATTTGAGTAGAGAGAGCGATAGCAGACTTATCACTGAGAGAGGAAGTCTACCTCTGCTTCCAGGTCAAGAGGATGGCTAAGACCTGATCACTGGGTCTGAAATCCACCTCAGAATGAGTGTTACACACACACACACAATTATGGTGCAGTTCATATAAGATTGTCAGGGACATCATCATATTGAGAGGGGGTGCCAACCGATTCAGTGGGTGAGATTGGGATGGAGAATAGAATGGAAACCCTTTGTAGACTATGAGATACTGTCAGTGTGGTAAAAAACAAAAATCCATCACGAAGACACATTTGGCAGGTTGCCCCACCTAACCTCATTAACACTATAGAGCCAATCGGGTGGCACACATGCCAGCACATAAATAGCACTTGCAAAGATACTCAGCTTTTGTAACCGAGAGAGAAAATCACAATTACAACCAGATCTTCACAAGCCACAGAACTGTCTTTTCTCACAGTTAGATTTGAACACTGTGATCTTCGCCGTATTGTAATCTCTGTGCTCCCTTATTGTAGTCGATGTCGACTGATCTGTGTTTTGACGCATGACTAAATCCAGCACATCACTGACTGTCTTAGCCATTATGCACATCATACAGTTGATACGAGGTGTCATTGGTAAAGCAAGACAGGGTTGAAGAACATCCCCTCTGTGCTCATATTAGTAACCATCATCTCCCATCCAACATAAAGAGATGTCTCTTCTTAATATGGCTCATCGCCTTGCATCAAATATGACATGCTATTAGATGAGACATCAAGAATGCATCATGTCATCCTTTATACATTTTCAGCGGCGGGAATTGGATTTGTTTCATCTATTCCATGCTATCATAGACATATAGGCTATTTAGACAAACACAATGGAATTGTATTTTTCCACAGCATGCACAATCATAGATGTTATTTTCCATCAGAGGTTTTAATTCTTTATCAGTCATAAGGGAACTATTAAGCAGGCAGAGCGTAGAATTGTTTCCATTGTGTACAGTATGTTCTGTGTTTGGACAAGAAGTAATTTCCCTGTCTGCCAGTTGCCATGGCACTGAGAAGAAAATATCTTACATTTTGGGAGTGAGGGTCTGGTTCTTTTTATACTTTTTGCTCTTAGCCAAACCACTCCGATCCAGATTAAGTGAAAGTGAAAATCTCTAGGCCTAATGATGAGGGCGCAGGGCACACAATTCAATGTCCACATTAATTCACAGCACCCTCAAGAGTTTCTGTTATATTATGACCACTGTTTCAGTCAACCCATGATGTGAACCAGCCGCTACTCTCCTACTCTTTTTCTTTGTCTGAAAAAGCTTTTTAGACTGAATAACTAGCCTCTCCTTGACTCTGAGCCTTTGGACAACTTGCCGTACTAATCCTAATGGCAAGCAATCCCCTTTTGTATCCTTTCATATGAGAATGAAACAGTAGAATTGTTAATACAGTAGAGATGTCTTTCTGCCATGTTGTGGCACTTCCTAAAAACCATGTTGGAGTCTACTCATTAGGGGTATAGTACATGCTGCTTTGAGAAGCAACCTTCAGGGTGTCTAAATAATATTGTTGTCGCCTACAGTTTTCATGGCATCTTTGTTTTTAATTATTGTTATAGGCTCCAATACTCCATACTGGACAGTACTGGCTTACTTTCACCCCTGGTCATTATCATGGAGAAGGATTTCACTGAGCAGGAATAAGTGACATCTTGCTAAAGCATGCTGGGAGCTGTCAGGCCTAAGGGTGTGTAACGAACAGTAGTTGGAGGCCCCTCCCATCAATACTTTACTCTACATGAAGCAACAGGCATTAAAAAGCCTACACTCCTAAGACTCCTAATTCTATAACAGTCCCAACATACTGTATCAATCAGACCATCCCACATACTCCCTTATACTGCATGTAATGCAAATACAAAATTATGAATGGCTGTTTGTTCATATAAATTGCAATACATCTACAAACAAGCTATAACTTTTATTTCCAGGGAGCTGTATTTCTGTTGACTTTGTAAGAGTAGAGAAGGCGAGAAAGTGACAGGGGCATTGACTGTGAGAGGAAGAGTTTTGGCCCCCCTCTGAGGAGGAGTTTATGAAAGGGAAGCTAGCAAATGGCTGTTGACAGGGCAGGAGGTATTCATCAAAGAAACAAGCTGTGAGAGCACTGAGACCAGGGTTAGGGCTGGAATGAATCTCATTGAAACAAATCTAATCTAAGTTCAGCCACAGAAGCCATTTATAACCCTATAACATCACAACATGCATCTGCAGAGAGGAGAGAGAAAGAGAGGGGGGGGGGCAGAGGGGGGAATGTCCTCCCCTCATGACCAACTGATCAATCATTTTTCTCATGCAGTAGTTACTCATTTTCGTAGTACAGCCCAATTTACCATACCGTGTATTTTATGAATAAATGCATACATACATAGGCATTGCCATTTGAGCGTACAATTTCATAGAGTAACACAGTACACGTTGAAGCATTCAAAGAAGAAAACACAGTAGTTTTCACTAGACTGTCATGCCGTCAATTCATGAGTGCCTGTGGGTCAGTGGAAATCCATCCATCTCCAAAACTCTACAGACCTGACGGGTAACCTGTTTTAACCAGACACTCATATTCCCTTTAACTCTTTGACTGCAGACAAGTCGTCTCCGGGGATGTCCTGGCTAATACAAAGCAGTTTATTATGCTGCTCTTCACTATTGTCTTCTGACTGCTGTTCAATACACATTTATCCCTGATAATAGAGAGGGAAAACAATAAATAACAGATGTTGTGTGTGATTCATCACCTTAACCTAATTCTATTGGCTGTTGCCGTCATAGTCACTGGAGTAATAGTAAACAAACACAGAAGGAATGACCAGAAACTCACATTAAACACCCACTGGATTTCTAGAAAATAGGGGAGCAGCAGCTTGATGAAAGATACTGTTTTATTAGTTCTAAGAGTCAAGCAAGCAATATTTCATTCAAGGGATTTCAAGGAAAATTGATAGAAAATCTCTTCTAGTATATCTCTTTATAAGCAGAGAAATTGGAAACAATGTGAATGGAGTTTTGGGCGAACTCAGGAAATTTGGCAATCATTTAAGTTTCACATTTTATTAGTCGTATGTCGTATTTAAAGACATCCTCCATAAATGTCTGAACTTTTACTGTTTAAGAGTGATATCCCAAGTATAAATACAGTAAATAAAAAATACAAAGTTGTATCATCACAAACACCAGATAGGTGCAGTGACGTGTTGTTTTACAGGGTCAGCCATACCAGTACAGCACCCCTGGAGCAATTTTATGTTATGTGCCTTGCTCAAGGGCACATCGATTTTTCACCTTCCCGGCTCGGGTATTCGAACCAGCAAGCTTTTGGTTACTGGCTCAACACTCTAACAACTAGGCCACCTGCACACACACAAAATGGTAAAAAATAAAATTTTGAGCAAAAGAGTTTTAAAAAAATAATAAAAACTGCAAACTTCAAGAAGTAGGTCATTCAATGAGTTGGTCTGATGGGATTTTTCGTGATGTCATCAGCCTCCTCCCTTGCTTGAGGAACAATAGAGGAGAAATAGAGAATGAAAGACTTACCTGGACCACCTATTGAGAATATATATGCCTTTCGTTAAGTAAATCAGGTGTTAAATTAGGTAAAAAGTAGACTGGAGTGCCACTAATGTGAGTGCTGGCCCTGAATGGTTCTCAGTGGACTTCAGAGGCTCTGACAGTGTACCTCAGGCAGCTCCATGAGGTTTCCCAGCCAAACACAGAGCTCTCTCCTCACCACGCTCCCTGAGTAATCCATGATCAAAGGTCCCAGGGAAATGGGGATGGATTCTCCGCTCTAACAACCAGACTTTTTCTGATAGGGAAAATTGAAGCCATTTTCTTTATCTTCATTCTGCAGGTTAGCTCTCAGTGGTTTGGAGAGATAGACCTTGCCATGATAGTGCAGTCTGGCACAATGCAGAACACACAGGCAGATATGACTGAACGCTTCTCAGTGCGTTTGATGTCTGTTTTCACCCCCTGCATTAATGTTCCCCCATGAACAACAAAATTGATGATAAGCAAAATGTGAAACAGCAGTCCAGTGCTCAAAATTTCCCAATGAGACCAACAGGATGTGGTCTCAAGCAATTATTTCTCCAGACTTTGAATTGAATGTCTGATTGATGGTGTGTTATTCTCCAAATAACATTTGAAATACGATCATCAACATTTTTGTCACTTTAATCAATGAAGGAGACTGATAGCTTTATTGTGTATGGGGGACTTTGAGTACAGGGACTGTGAGTTACTATTTGCTCCTGACATTTCATAGCATAATTACGATTCCTCTCATAACAGTTTCTGCCCATGTTTATAGTGGTTTAATTTCACTCCCATTGCTTTATTATACTGTCACAGTGTTGAAGAGGAATATCAATTCTGCTCTCCCCTTTTTAGTTCATATTTATGTTACTATGTTCCATCTCCTCCCTATCTGTGCTTGGTGATCCGTGCCTTTGGTGGTGACAGCAGAGTGAGATGGGAGACTAGCGGCCTGATCTTCAGTGCTGTGAAAAAGCATTTGCCCACTTTCTAATTCTCTCTACTTGTGCATATTTTTGATACTGAATGTTATCAGATCTTCAACCAAAACCTAATATTAGATGAAGATAACCTGAGTGAACAAATAACACAACAATGACAATTTATTTCATAAAACAAAGTTATGCAACACACAATGCCCCTGTTTGAAAACATAATTGCCCTACTACACTCAATAACTGGTTGTGCCATTTTTAGCTGCAATGACTTCAAACCAAACGCTCCCTGTAGTTGTTGATCAGTCTCTCACGTTGCTGTGGAGGAAATTTGGCCCACTCTTCAATGCAGAACTGCTTTAACTCTGCGACATTTGTGGGTTTTCAAGCATGAACTGCTAGTTTCAAGTCCTGCCACAACATCTCAGTTGGTATTAGGTCTGGACTTTGACTAGGCCATTTCAAAACTTCAAATTTGTTACTTTACATTTTCATGTAGACTTCATTGTGTGTTTTGGATCATTATCTTGCGGCATGACCCAACTGTGCTTCAGCTTCAGCTCGCAAACGGATGGCCCGACATTCTCCTGTAGAATTCTCTGATACAGAGCAGAATTCATGGTTCCTTCTATTAATGAAAGTCTTCCAGGTCCTGAGGCAGCAGAGCATCCCCAAACCATCACACTACCACCACCGTGGTTGACAATTGGTATAAGGTTCTTACTGTGGAATGCAGGTTTTCGCCAGGGATAATGGGACCCATGTCCTCAGAAATAGAGAAAATCAGAAAGGAGGCAAATACTTTTTTCACTGCACTGTATATGGCATTCTATCCAGAGACAAAGGATCCGTCACACACAACACTTCGAACCCAGTCAACCACAACCACACCGAGAGAGAGGGAGGGAGGTAGGGGGGAGAGAGAAAGAGAGAGTTTGTTTAGTGTTCCCATATGACGTAAGTAAGGCCAAGGAGCTGATCGTGGACTACAAGAGAAAGAGGGGAGAGCACACCCCCATCCACATCGACGGGTCTGTAGTGGAGCGGATCGAGAGCTTCAAGTTCCTTGGCGTCTACATCACTAAGGAATTCTCATGGTCCACACACACCTGCATATTCACGAAGAGGGCACAACATCTCATCTTCCCCCTCAGGAGTCAGAAAATATATGGCATGGGCCCTTTTGATTCTCAAAAAGTGCCACAGCTGCACTATCGAGAGCATCACCGCTTGGTATGGAAAATGCACCGCCCTCAACCGCAAAGAACTACAGAGGGGGGTGTGGACATCCCAGTAAATCACTGTAGGGTTGAGTTCCCTACCACCCAGGACCTCTATACCATGCAGGGTCAGAGGAAGGCCCGAGAAATTGCCAAAGACCAACCACCCAAGCCATAGACCAGGGTTATTCAACTCTTACTCTACAAGGACCGCAGTCTGCTGGTTTCCTGTTCTACCTGATAATTAATTGCACATACCTGTTGTCCCAGGTCTAAATCAGTCCCTGAATAGAGGTGAACAATGAAAACATGCAGTGGAACTGGCTTCTAGGTCCAGAGTTGAGTTTGAGGGCCATAGACTGTTCACTCTGCTACCATCCGCCAAACAGTATTGGACCATCAGCTGTTGGACCAACAGACGCCAAGGCAGCTTCTACCCCTAAGCCATTAGACTGCTAAATAGCCAGACTGCTAAATAGTTCAATAAATGGTAACCAGGACTATCTGCACTGACCCTATGCAGTCTCACAATACCATATACAGTGGGGAGAAGTATTTGATACACTGCCGATTTTGCAGGTTTTCCCTACTTACAAAGCATGTAGAGGTCTGTAATTTGTATCGTAGGTACACTTCAACTGTGAGAGACGGAATCTAAAACAAAAATCCAGAAAATCACATTGTATGATTTTTAAGTAAATAATTTGCATTTTATTGCATAAGTATTTTTTTCTACAATGTAGAAAATAGTAAAAATAAAGATTTTATTTTATTTGAAAAACTCTCGAATGAGTAGGTGTGTCTAAATGTTTTAGTGGTACTGTATACACTGTATTTATACACACACTAAATATTCACACACACTCACTCACACACTACACTCACACAAAAACCTCAAATAAATTACTCACACACACACCGAACAAAAAGGGCCACAGGAAGTGATACAGCCCAAGAGAGACTTTAGCTCAAACTAACTCCATTATCCATGTGTGTTAACCAGAAGAAGTCATCGTGTGCTCTGGCTAAAACCTAGGCTCCACCATGCATCCGGAATACATTCACTTCCTGTGGGCAGCCACTAAGAAACACCAAACAGGGGGTTTAAATATATGCAGCTCAAGTCACTTGACCAGGCAATTAATAAGCAATATAAAAAGCTTGTTAGGTTAAACATGCAAATGAGTCACACTTATGACACACACATATGTATATGGCATACAAACACACTTCTCCACTCGTCATATGGTGCTGCTACTCTGTTCTTTATCTAATCTATTTTATCTATCCTTCTTCAACCATATGACTAGAAAACTAGAGACAGAGGAAGTGTGGTTGGACAGAGAGAGATCAGAGGATGGAAACTAGGCGGATGTCCAGATGCCCAGACTGACTGATTCATGCTCTGGAGCCTCCAAAAAACACGGAGAGGGTGATTGGCAGACACATCTGAGGTGTTGGGGAGAAACTGTGAGCACAGAAAGAAACAACCCAGGAAACAACCAGGATGGAGTCAAACAAATCTACAAGGCAAACAGAGTCAATAATACATCAGTCAGACAGCTTATGTTTTGTGGTTCTAGGAAACATGAAAATAAAGAAGACACAGACTAAAGAAACACACCTAAAGGCTGCCTGGATAACAGTAAACCTTACAAAAACAGTACCTTTCTGTTTGCCCCTCACATTAAAGAGGAAAAATAATGCAACGAAGTGAAGACCCCCACCCCACCCCTCAAAAAGGCAAAACGATGCAGGTTAAATCCATTTGAATTCAATCACTTTTTGACAGCATTCCTGTTGATTTTAACAAAACTTTATACACATTTTTCCCATGGAAGAAGTGGTCAGAAAGTGATTTTTGGACCTGAATGCCAAAACATTCAGAAGATTAAGGTGCTCAAAGTTGACCCATTTTGCATACCCCACCATACCATGAGACATTCTTGTCTTCATTACTGGAAAAGATAAACAGTTGAGTTTGATATCATTTAAAAGCTTTAGAACAATGTTGCAAACTATTTGATTATTTCTTTAAAAAATATGTCATTTTTAAACCATTAACGACAATTATCAAAGAATTCATAACCCCGATTTGATATTCACCTACTGTATGTTGTAGCTTAGACCTTGTTTTACATCATCTAAGGCTTTTGTGTTGTGCCTGCCATTGGTTGATACACTACATGCTCTTGAATACATGGTGGGTGTAATTTCAATCATAGAAATATAATCTATAGAATGGGCCTATCCCTTCAGACCACTACAATTTAGCTGGTACATCATTGACATTTCAATTGAATTGACATTTTAAATTCTGAATGCTACCACAAAGATGTTAGTCCACCCACCATGGAATGTTAACTTAAATGGTCATGTCTATTCTATTATCTATATTTCTAGGATTTCAATAATTTTCCTATGGAGGGTTGACTGTATAATTTGAAACAACAGATATTCCCCTTCAAGTCAACATTCTCTGATGTGTGGACCTCAAACCATCTTGTGGTACCATTTTAAAGTTTACATTTCAATGTATAACATTTTTAGGACATTTATCAGCCAGAACACCTATCCTGTATTCAAGAGCATGTTGTGTTTCGACAGATGGCGGGCAAAACACAAAAACCTTAGATGTAAAATAGGATCTAAGCTACAACAATGGTGAACATGAAAAACATTGGAGTTCACACATTTTTTGATAATTGACGTTATAGGTGAATGAAAAGGACATCATTTCCCCCTCATAATTTATAAAATAGCTTGACAACTCTGCATGTAAGCTCTTAAATGATATCAATCTCAAACGTTTATCTTTTCCAGTGATGAAGACATGGATGTCTCATGGTATGGTGGGGTATGCAAAACGAGTTAACTTTGAACACCTTTATCTCTTGAATTGTTTGACATTCAGGTCCAAAAAGGCACTTTCTGAGAATTTCTACAATGGGCAAATATATTGAAGGCTTCGTTCAAATCGAAAGGGGTGCTGTCAAAATTGAGTAAATATTATGGATATTAATAATTTAGATACATACACAGTGGGCCAAAAAAGTATTTAGTCAGCCACCAATTGTGCAAGTTCTCCCACTTAAAAAGATGAGAGAGGCCTGTAATTTTCATCATAGGTACACTTCAACTGTGACAGAGAAAATTTGAAAAAGAAATCCAGAAAATCACATTGTAGGATTTTTAATGAATTCCATCGCTTACTTTCTGAAAATCTTCCTCTGATTTGTCATCCAAAGGGTCCCAGTTATAACATGTAGTGTTGTTTTGTTAGATGAAATCCTTCTTTATATCCCAAAAAGTCAGTTTAGTTGGCGTCATCGATTTGAGTAATCCACTCATTCAACATGCAGAGAAAGGAATCCGAAAATCTACCTGTACAATTTCTTTCAACAATTAAAAACAAGTTTCTATTTACTCCTCAGATACCCTATAATGTAATCAAACTATAATTTTTCTTATCGGAAAGAGGTATGTTCAATAGGAAACCAATTTTAGCAGGTGCTTCCTGTCTTCATGGCGCACGCAAACACACATTTCCAAGACTGTGACCCTGTACTAAAACTGATATTTCTTATTCGTTTTTGAAGTTACACACCTGAAACCTTGAACATACACTGCTGACACTCTGTGGAAGCAATAGGAATTGCATCCAGGGAGCTAGCTCTCAGATTGACCTTATACCTGCCATTCTAAGAGGATGGTCTCTCTCAACAACTTTGGATTTTCTCCTACCATACGTATTGTGTTATATTCTCCTACATTATTTTAACATTTCTACAAACTTCAAAGTGTTTTCTTTCCAATGGTACCAATTATATGCATATCCTGGCTTCAGGGCCTGAGCAACAGGGAGATTACTTTGGGCACGTCATTCTGGCAGAAATTGAGAAAGAATAAGTTAAGGTAACTTTGAACTAGTATTTTGTTCTTTGATGATGGCTCCATATACCACAGTATATTTTCTCCCAAAAAAATCAAAGTCTGTATAAAAGATGTCACATATTAAACAAAACATGTCGGTTTGAATAGTGTTGTTCTCATCTCAGTGTAAAAGTTAATTAGCAGCCTTTCTGTAAATATCACAGTGGAAAACTACTTAAGTACAGTAGGTGGTATCCCATTCAGCAGCTTGTTAACAGCTCAGAGACACACTGTGAACTCCAGACTAATAGGCTATATTAGAGCTGACACACAGATATGTGTGGTTACATAAAACTAGCTGGAAAACACACAAAAAAACAAATAACTATTTTGACCATAACCAACACTGTCCATGTTCATCTAAGTAGAAGAACATGGGCAGTGCAGTGCAGCTGTGGTAAGGGCAGTTTCAACACTTAGGAGTGAAGTTTGCTGTCTGGAAATTGACAGCTGGACAGTGAAAAGTCTTACTTTATTAGAGAGCTACCTTACTGAGATATACAACTCAGAAACATTGACACGTGGATAAAAACCAGACCAATGAAATAAGAATTGTGTTGGACCACTACTTTGTGCCAATCAAGAGGTTTAAATGTGCAGTACAGCCATTCAACCAAATGGACCTTGGTAGCCTGCCAACTGCACAATAACCTTTATTCAAGTGCTAATACATGCAGGATTGAAAGCCATCCTTGCTAATCAGTGCAACTGCCAAGGCAGTATCATAAAAGCCTGTTCCCATAACTACTGCTCAGATAAATAAAAGTAATGATGAACAGTCTCTCTCTCTCTCTCTCTCTCTCTCTCTCTCTCTCTCTCTCTCTCTCTCTCTCTCTCTCTCTCTCTCTCTCTCTCCTCGATCTCACAACTATGACCCTGAATGAGATTTCACCTGGTAAATCAATACATTATTTAGTACCAGGAACACCTGATGAAATTAAACAGGAGCAGAATGGCACTCCAGAGCATGTCTTTGTGGCCTGCTGCGTAGGAGGAAACCAATCAGCAGGAGAAAATCCTACTCCCACACTGAGCAGTGCAAATGTAAATGGTTGGTTGAAAACCAACACTGTACTGCCAGAGCATTGACACAGAATTGCACACAGAAAGGTTCACTGCATTGCAGGAAGAAACAAACAGGCAAGTATTTGTTAAGAAATACATTCATTAAGATGCTGTTATAGGGCCTAACACATTGTAAGACTTGTCATAAGCTTGTATTACAATGTCTAGTTTAATCTCACAATGATCCCGATTAGATCGTTTTCATGAAATCTACTTGATTGTGGTGGAATATAGAGGCAGAACTGAGCGATTTCCCAATAGCAGTGGCGGGAAAAGGTCAAAGGTCAAAGAAGGTCAAAGAAAAAGTATAGATACCTTAATAGAAAGTTACTCAAGTGAAAGTCAGACTATAAAATACTACTTGAGGAAAAGTCTAAAAGTATTTGGTTTAAAAATATACTTAAGTAATCAAAAGTAAATGTAATTGCTAAAATGTACTTAAGTATCAAAAGTCTGAGTCTATTTGAGTCTATTGACTCTGACAATATTTACAAAAAATGTGTTTGCATTTAGTGAGTCCGTCAACCCAGAGACAGTAGGGATGACCAAGATTTCTCTTGATAAATGTGTGAATTTGGCAATTTTCCTGTCCTGCTAAGCATTCAAAAAGTAACGAGTACTTTTGGCTGTCAGGGAAAATGTATGGAGTAAAAATTACAATATTTTCTTTAGGAATGTAGTGAAGTAAAAGTAATAGTAAATAGTAAAGTACAGATACCTCAAAAAATGACTTAATTAAGTAGTACTTTAAAGTATTTTTACTTAAGTACAAAAAAACCCAGTGCCCATTAGATAGGCAAGCTACAAAGGGTTAGGTTTAAAATCAGATTTTATGACTTTGTGGCTGTGCCAGCTAGTGACCACCACCACAGAACAAGATTCATGACGAAAAATGCTAACCTCACAAAGCCATGAATCACTGAGTAGCACTGAACCAGATTCTGCTATAAAAGCCCTAATACTGATTCACTTGCATAGATTACAAAACCGGTAGAAGCCACAATGGAGATCACACACATTACAGCCATGGTCAGATTTGAGATCTCATCAAGCGTCACAGCTGACCATGACAATTACCAGGGTAACGCTCCTTCCTCTAGGGACTGCGGTGGAAAACAGAAGAAAAGGAATTGATAACCCAATATGCCACAGCCATAGTAATATGATAGCTCTTGGTTTAGTAAAGCAAGATTTATTGCACCATAGAAACATAATGCTGTTCCCTGGCAGAGTCCTGATGGCACTGTATTTCATTTAAGTGGCTGCTCTGCACAGTTATATTGGCCATTTGTAAGTTAAATGGAACATGGTTTTGATTTTGATAAGAATGCGAGATGAATTCGTTTCTTATTCATTACCTGTCACAACACAACTATGTGGAGAAGGCTATGTACGCCTATACAGTGACACGCACAGACATGCACAGACTCAGTAAGGCAGGCTTGCATGAACGCCTGCATGCATGGATGGCGGCTCACATTGCAACACAAATGCACCAGTGAAATGCACACGCAAAGCTCATTAGCATGGGGGGGGGGGGGGGGGGGGGGGCTACATATAGTGTCTCTGCTGCTCCACCAGACTGACAGAGAAGATAAAGGAGCAGGCAGTATGATGCTGACAGACACACAGCCTCTCTGTGACCTGGCCTGTGTTTGGTGTTAATCAGGGCCAGTCCAAGACATCCAGTCCCTCCCTGCTGTGCTTGGAAATAGAGGATGAGGAAACAGTTCACAGAGGGAGCAGAAGATAAGATGACAGGCTGGCGGGCAGAAGAAAGAGATAAGAATCAAGCCAGCTTTGCAGTGTAAAAATGAATAATCATGAACACAAGAGTTTACCGTACTGAAGAAAAGCAAACATCTGAATTATGCCTCTCACGTCAAGAATAATAACATCCACATTACGTCAATACATCCACTGTTGTGAGCTTTTTACAACATTACCTAATATTACCTGTGTAAAATGTAGTCCTGAACATTGATGATGATCTATGACATGTTAAGGAATGGGGAAAGCCTCTATTGGAGCGGACGTAACAACCTATAACATTCATGAGAGTTGAGGTCATGTTCAGTCAACTGCCAACATGAATATCACCACACTGACCCTGACAGCCAGTCACTCTGTCTCTTTTATCATTTTTAGATGATTTAAAAGTGTCTACTCTAAGCCACTCTAACATTTTGTCCTGAGATTGATCTCTAAGTTGCCTGGCTTGGTATTCCTGATATTGCATTTCATGGGATATGAAATTATAAACTAGGCTGGGAGGATAGAACTGATTTCTTATCTCTGCTCAGATGGTTATCTCACCCTGCCCACCTGATTCTGTAGAGCTAGTTTATTGATTTTGCCTTGTAGGCATGCTAGATCTGCTGTATGGGTACCATACTGATGCAAATGTTCATACATCTTGTCAGAAGCCAGATGAACTGGAAGCTTTCAAGTTTATGTGATAAGTCTGTAAGTGAGAGAGAAGGGGGTGTAGTGAATAGGATCAGGTCAGGATGTAGTCTAAGGTCCGGATGACATAACATTGATTATGTGGATGTGCTGAGCTGAGTTTTACATGGGTTTTTCTGGGATCTGTTGTTCCCCTTCTTACAGCAAATATCAGGTAATAAAATAGAATAGAATAGAATATTATTAACGTTTCAGTATGCACTGTAGTTGCGGAGCATAGCACATTGCCTTCTGCATTGCTCAAGGAAAAGTAAGCGGTGCAAATTTGACTACATCAGTGGGAGAAGAGTAAACAATATAACTTTATGCATCGTGTGCATCAAATATGACAGCCCACAATCCATACCAGCACATTTAGACAATTCCACAATCTGAATGCATTGAAGAGTTCAGGGAGCCATAGTGAAACAAATGACACGACAACATTAGTCATCACGAACAGTGGAGGACATTTTGTAGTAATCCCTTGAATTACATGTTATTTGAAGAACTTCCTAGCAGTGGCAAAGAGCATTTTTTCCACTTGGTAAACTCGAATCAGACAGTTTCCATTATTTCACATAATTTTCACATTGTTGTATTTCAATTTTTGTCTGTCTCAAAATGCTTCCATAATTCCGATTAGTGATGGAGCGACTCACATCCAAATACAAAAGCCAGTTTCTCTCTTGGCCTTTTGAGGTTCAGGCCAGGCAAGAGCTCAGTTAATTAGAAATGAACAAAGAGAAGGAAGTGAACAGAGTGATGTGTTTAATAACCCAGCAGAGTGAAGAGGATCGAGGGAAAACACTCCAGACAGACAAGAGTATGTGACTGAAGACTGAGGAAATTATTCAGCATTTAAGGCCGAGATGAAAAGGTATGGTAACACATGGTAATGGCCATCAAACCAGTCCAATATAAAGCATTGGAGGGCTAGAGCTCTGTCACAGTGCATTGAGTGGATAAATCCAGGACCATGGACAGATCCGTGAAGGGTCATCAGTAATCTTAGCTTTAGCTCAGTGTTGAATCACTTTGCTCTTACTTTCAGCACCATGGACAGAGAGTTCATTCTGTTCCGATTCTGTTCCCTCAGAGGTGGGAGATGTGAAGAAATCTGCTTGACAGATACTGTAGCCGCTGTGGTTCTACATACAGTGTGGAGACATAGTTTATATCAATGCATTATAGAATAGTTTTCTTTCAGATTCACCTCTTTTCATACTTCCTGATACGAGCAGACAAGCTGGTTCACAGAAACTGCAGCTCAAATGTCAAATCAGGTACTTTTTCTTCTCGGTATAATGGAAACATTATTTAGGGCTTCAAGGGAATTAAATGTCAAAGTGACTGTTAAAGTGCACTCTGATCTTCCAAATCTCATCAAATAGTTAGTACAGCACACCTTCACTCCAACCAATCGACAGTGCTAGAAAAGATTGGTGAGGCCATACAGAGCTTCAGTGTTTTATACCTTCAATAAACACTTAGCTGTTTGTATGTTTTATATTTCTAAGACACATACATCTTATACCTTTTAATAACATGTTTTAATTGTCCAGGACGTTGTGGTTTCTGGGGCAAAAATGTAACTTTTTTATACTTGACATTTTTGTATTTGTCTTTTTCAAAACAATACAGCATAAAAATGTAAAGAGTAACAACAAAATCAATACAATTAAATAATCAATAAAGTTGCCATCCAGTACATAGAGAATAATATACAAAGTAAGTATACAGAGTTGTGATATTGTATTTTAAACAATATATTATTTGTTTATCAGGACTTCATTTTTTGTGAATGATATCCATTTCTCCCAGTTACTTTCTCCCAGTTTCAAATACAGGTTTTTGGAGTGTTGAGACAAATGTCAAGCTTTCCAATGTAAAGATTTTTTGGATTATACTTTTCCATTGTTCACATTTTGGGACTTCTACTTTATACCAGTTACCTATTATAGCTTTTTTAATTGCAGCAAGGATAACCTTTTTTGTCAGTGTCCATCACATTCGCTGGAATATTACCAAGATACATTACAGGCCAAGTTCTAGGGTCTTCATATTCTTATACATCTCTTAACACTGAAAATACATTATCCCAAAACAATGACATCTTCTGACATTCCCCCAAAACATGTGTGTTGTTGGCAGCTACATGGCCATACAGCCGTCAGCATGGCTTTTGCATATCTAGCTGTTGACTTTTGATTCTTGGAATGATAAAAAAAAAACAGCTCGTATATTTCCAACAAAATCTTCTCCATGTTCTTTTGAGTTTGTAGAAGTATGCTGAGTACTGCATATATTGTCCCAGTCTTCCTCTGAGAAGTTTATATTCAGTTCCTTTAATATTTTGCTTTAATATAAAGAGTTCAGTCTTTTCTAGAGGCTATCAGGCCAGGACAGAGCGAAGATAAAACATTCCATAAATGTTTTTTCATAGATACCTGGTTACATTTTGTGTCAAATGCAAACCATTTCAACTTTCTGATTTCCTTTTCCAGGTCTAGTGTAAATGATGATATAGTGTTAAGTATTCCTGTTAACATCCCAAACGTGTCCCTGCTACAGACTGGATTGGGCAACCTTGAAAGTTGGCCTCAACATCTTTCCATATAGCACTATATTGTGAGTCACACCAACACACCAGTGGGCTAAATTATGCAGCTAAGTAGTATTCCCTAAGATTAGGTAGTGCCCCCCCCCCCCCCACCCTTTGTCTTTAGGGAGCTGTAGAGTTTAATATATAATCCTTGGTTTCCTGCCATTCCAAATGAACCGTGATATTAACTTGTCCCACAGATTGAATTGTTTCATGAGGAGCTCAACTTGTAGAGACTGGAATAGGTAAAGCAATCTGGGGAAAATATGAATTTGAACTGTCTCTATTCTAGAGCTGAAATCTAAGTGAGAAGGGACCATCTCTCTATATCTTTAAGAATATGTAGGATAATTGGTTTATCCTGTGTTATATATAGCTCCAATCAAATCAAAAATATATTGGTCAAATACACATGGTTAGCAGATGTTATTGGTCAAATACACATGGTTAGCAGATGTTATTGGTCAAATACACATGGTTAGCAGATGTTATTGAGAGTGCAGCGAAATGCTTGTGCTTCTAGTTCCCGACAGTGCAGCAATATCTAACATGTAATCTAACAATTCCACAACAACTACCCAAAACAGACAAATCTAAGAAAAGGAATGGAATAAGAATATATACAGTACATGTAAATATATGGATGAGTAATGACAGAGCGACAAAGGCAAGATGCAATAGATGGTATAAAATACAGTATATACTGTGCATATGAGATGAGTAATGCAACATATGTAAACATATGTGACTTGTGATCCATTTATTAGACTAGCCAATGATTTCAAGTCTGTATATAGGCAGCAGCCTCTCTGTGTTAGTGATGGCTGTTTAACAGTCTGATGGCCTTGAGATAGAAGCTGTTTTTCAATCGCTCGATCCCAGCTTTGATGCACCAGTACTGACCTCGTCTTCTGGATGGTAGCGGGGTGAACAGGCAATGGCTCGGGTGGTTGTTGTCCTTGATGATCTTTTTGGCCTCCCTGTGACATCGGGTGCTGGATGTGTCCTGGAGGGCAGGTAGTTTCCCCCCGATGATGCGTTGTGCAGACTGCACCACCTTCTGGAGAGCCTTGTGGTTGTGGGCGGTGCAGTTGCAGTACCAGGCGTTGATGCAGCCCGACAGGATGCTCTCAATTGTGCATCTGTAAAAGTTTGTGAGGGTTTTCAGTGACAAGTCAAATTTCTTCAGCCTTCTGAGGTTGAAGAGGTGCTGTTGCGCCTTCTTCACAACACTGTCTGTGTGGGTGGACCCTTTCAGTTTGTCCGTGATGTGTACGCTGAGGAACTTAAAACTTTCCACCTTCTCTACTGCTGTCCCATAGATGTGGATAGGGGGGTGCTCCCTCTGTTGTTTCCCAAAGTCCACGATCATCTCCTTTGTTTTGTTGATGTTGAGTGAGAGGTTTGTTAACATCCATTGTTAGGTTTACCCCTAGATATTTAACCTTTTTGGAATTCCAAACCAAATGTATATTTTATTTCCTGCGATGGGGTGTAATTAAAGCATTTAATTTGTGTCTTGTATACATTAACTTTGTATCCTGGAAAATAACCATATTCTTACAGAATGTGAATTAATTTTGGGAAGCAAGTGTTAGGGTCAGTCATGTAAAATAGCAAATCATCAGCAAACAAGGAAGTTCTCTTTTCCTCTAATACAAATATCTTTTCATTCATCATTTTGCCTTATCGCTTGGGAAAGGCACTTAATATACAAGGCAAATAAAGCAGGTGAGGTGCAACATCCCTGCTGTGTGCTGCGCTGTAGAGTTATTTTATTTGTCAGACTTTAATTCTAGCTGTAGGTGAATGATAAATGGTTTTAAAACATTGGATTGCATATTTTTTTGTGCAAAATCTCTCTAAAACTTGATATAAATAAGTCCATTAACACTATCAAAAGCCTTTTCTGCATCTAAGATGACTAATAGAGCTTCTGAATTGTTTTCCTTAATCTGGTTAATGATATGTAGAGATCTTCTGATGTTATCTTGGGTTTGACAGCCTCTAATAAACCCGGTTTGGTCCAAATCATTTAGACACGGCAGAAAGATTAAAGTCTCTAGGTAATATTCGAGGTGTATAGTTTATAGCAGTGGGGGCTCCTCAGTTGGAGGAAGGGGAGGACCATCCTCCTAAGTGAATTTCATAAAAATAAAAATAGCAAAAAAAAATTAAGTATCCTTTTTAGATAAAACTCTACTACATATATTGACATGTCACCAAATAATTGTTTAAAACACACTGTTTTGCAATTAAGGTCTACAGTAGCCTCAACAGCACTCTGTAAGGTAGCGCCATTGTGTAGCCGGAGGACAGCTAGTTTCCGTCCTCTTCTGGGTACATTGACTTAAATACAAAATCTAGGAGTCTCATTGTTCTCACCCCTTCCATAGACTTACACAGTAATTATGACAACTTCCAGAGGACATCATCCAACCTATCAGAACTCTTGCAGCATCAAATCAAATGTATTTATTTAGCCCTTCGTACATCAGCTGATATCTCAAAGTGCTGTACAGAAACCCAGCCTAAAACCCCAAACAACAAGCAATGCAGGTGTAGAAGCACAGTGGATAGGAAAAACTCCATAGAAAGGCCCAAACCTAGGAAGAAACCTAGAGAGGAACCAGGCTATGAGGGGTGGCCAGTACTCTTCTGGCTGTGCCGGGTGGAGATTATAACAGAACATGGCCAAGATGTTCAAACGTTCATAAATGACCAGCATGGTCAAATAATAATAATCACAGTAGTTGTCGAGAGTGCAACAGGTCAGCACCTCAGGAGTAAATGTCAGCTGGCTTTTCATAGCTGATCATTAAGAGTATCTCTACCACTCCTGCTGTCTCTAGAGAGTTGAAAACAGCAGGTCTGGGACAGGTAGCACGTCCGGTAAACAGGTCAGGATTCCATAGCCGCAGGCAGAACAATTTAAACTGGAGCAGCAGCACGGCCAGGTGGACTGGGGACAGCAAGGAGTCATCATGCCAAGTAGTCCTGAGGCATGGTCCTAGGGCTCAGGTCCTCTGAGAGAGAAAAAGAAAGAGAGAATTAGAGAGAGCATACTTAAATTCCCACAGGATACCGGATAAGACAGGAGAAGTACTCCAGATATAACAAACTGACCCTAGCCCCCGACACATAAACTACTGCAGCATAAATACTGGAGGCTGAGACAGAAGGGGACAGGATACACTGTGGCCCCATCCGATGATACCCCCGGACAGGGCCAAACAGGAATGATATAACCCCACCCACTTTGCCAAAGCACAGCCCCCACACCACTAGAAGGATATCTTCAACCACCAACTTACCATCCTGAGACAAGGCTGAGTATAGCCCACAAAGATCTCCACCACGGCACAACCCAAGGGGGGATGCCAACCCAGACAGGAAGATCACATCAGTGACTCAACCCACTCAAGTGACGCACCCCTCCTAGGGACGGCATGAAAGAGCACCAGTAAGCCAGTGACTCAGCCCCTGTAATAGTGTTAGAGGCAGAGAATCCCAGTGGAAAGAGGGGAACTGGCCAAGCAGAGACAGCAAGGGAGGTTCGTTGCTCCAGAGCCTTTCCGTTCACCTTCACACTCCTGGGCCAGAATACACTCAATCATATGACCCACTGAAGAGATGAGTCTTCAGTAAAGACTTAAAGGTTGAGACCGAGTCTGCGTCTCTCACATGGGTAGGCAGACAATTCCATAAAAATGGAGCTCTATAGGAGAAATCCCTGCCTCCAGGGCTTAGAAAATCTAAGCTGTTTGCTTAGAAATTCTAGGGACAATTAGGAGGCCTGCGTCTTGTGACCATAGCGTACGTGTAGGTATGTACACAGGACCAAATCAGAGAGATAGGTAGGAGCAAGCCCATGTAATGCTTTGTAGGTTAGCAGTAAAACCTTGAAATCAGCCCTTGCCTTGACAGGATGCCAGTGTAGGGAGACTAGCACTGGAGTAATATGATCAAATCTTTGGGTTCTAGTCAGGATTCTAGCAGCCGTATTTAGCACTAACTGAAGTTGATTTAGTGCTTTATCCGGGTAGTCGGAAAGTAGAGCATTGCAGTAGTCTAACCCAGAAGTGACAAAAGCATGGATACATTTTTCTGCATCATTTTTGAACAGAAAGTTACGTAGATGGAAAAAAGCTGTCCTTGAAACAGTCTTGATATGTTCGTCAAAAGAGAGATCAGGGTCCAGAGTAATGCCGAGGTCCTTCACACTGAGACGACTGTACAACCAGTAAGATGAATTGTCAGATTCAACAGAAGATCTCTTTGTTTCTTGGGACCTAGAACAATTATCTCTGTTTTGCCGAGTTTAAAAGTAGAAAGAAGCATGAACTGACATGTTGTTCACCCAATCAATGAATCAGAGAACTAATATAGCACTGAAAGCATATGTTTTTAACAAATACATGTATTTAAACATGAAGGAGAAGCAAGAGTAATAGAAAGAGACAGCGAGAGAGAGAATTGTGATGTATTTATCACTTAGCTAGCGTGTATTCATTCCACCGATTGCATTGAAAAATGTTTTTTAAACGGGAGCAAATGGAACGAAACAGGGATAAACATACCTGAATTTGTCCAATTGAAAATCGAATTTGCAACGGTTGGAGTAGTGATTACAAGCTAGATTAGCTAGATGCAAGCAAGAGTGTGTAAGGCGGTATTGAATGTGTCAATGTCTGTCAGGATTACCTCCTTTTTTCAATTTTCGACCTAAAATGACAAACCAAAATCTAACTGCCTGTAGCTAAGGCCTTGAAGCAAGGATATGCATATTATTGGTACCATTTGAAAGGAAACACTTTGACGTTTATGGAAATGTGAAAGGAATGTAGTAGAATATAACACAATAGATCTTTCTTTTGTATTTTTTTTCTACCATCATCTTTGAAATGCAAGAGAAAGGCCATAATGTATTATTCCAGCCCAGGTGCAATTTAGATTTTGGCCACTAGATGGCATCAGTGTATGTGCAAAGTTTTAGACTGATCCAATGAACTATTGCATTTCTGTTCAAAATGTTGTATCAAGACTGCCCAAATGTGCCTAATTTGTTTATTAAAACTTTTCATGTTCAAAATTGTGAACTCTCCTCAAACAATAGCATGGTATTCTTTCACTGTAATAGCTACTGTAAATTGGACAGTGCAGTTAGATTAACAAGAATTTAAGCTTTCTGCCAATATCAGATATGTCTATGTCCTGGGAAATGTTTGTGTTACTTACAACCTCATGCTAACCGCATTAGCCTACGTTAGCTCAACCATACCGTGGAAGTGACGCCAATTGCGAAGAAATGAATTGCTCAAATTTCTCTTGACCTATGCACCTACATTGTAAACTTTCATTTATAGGCTAGGTTGATGGGTATCATGTTGTAGCCTAAACCTATCGATGTTACATTGAGTTGGGTGAATGGAATATGAATGACAGTCATCCAATATGCTGTAATAGAAATAAGGCCATGCTAATAATAAAAAATATTGTCCTAACTCATCTGAAACATCCCCCACCGCCACTGGTTTATAGTCATAATTCAAAATCGAGATTGGCCTAAGATTACTGATTACTGATCCTTTGTCTTTACCCTCTTTTGTTATGACAGTTATGATGGCTTCCTTCCATGAGGGAGGGGCTTCACCCTCGTTAAGTGTCCAAGTAAATGAGGATTAAAGTAAAGGAATTAGATCTTCCCTGAAGGTCTTATGCTTTCCTGGAGCCAGTGTGTTACATCACCCAGGAGCTGCACACTGTTGTCTAGCATGCCGGTACTAACAACATCTGGCTGCTTCAATTGGGAGAGTTGAGACAGGATTTTGAATACCTGAGGGGCAGGCTAATGGCTACCGTCAAAGGGATTATCTGTCTTGCCCTATTCTTACACAGGGTCATAGAGTTGATAATCTCCCCAACTATTTTCAGTGAACTCTTGAATGAAGTCAAAACTCTACCCCAATAGAGCATTTGATTTTTATTGACAATTTTGATTTATTTTGGAAATCCTCAGTCCTCAGTTAATGCGCCTTTTTTCAATTTTCACCTAAAATGACATTCTCAAATCTAACTGTCTGTAGCTCAGGACCTGAAGCAAGGATATGCATATTTTTGATATCATTTGAAAGGAAACACTCTGTTTGTGGAAATGTTAAATTAATGTAGGAGAATATAACACATTGGATCTGCTAAAAGATAATACAAAGAACAAAACATGCATTTAAAAAAAAAATTGTACCAAGAGAAATGCCGTAATGTACAATTTAGATGTTGGCCACTAGATGGCAGTAGTGTAGTGTACGTTTTAGACTGATTCAGGATCAAGATTGCCCAAATGTGCCGAATTGGTTTATTAATACATTTTCAAGTTCATAACTGTGCACTCTCTAACAATAATTTAAGCTTTCTGCTAATATCAGATATGTCTATGTCCTGGGAAATGTTCTTGTTAGTTACAACCTCATGCTAATCACATTAGCCTATGTTAGCTCAACCGGGACCAACCGATCCTGTAGAGGTTAAAAAGACACATCTTGCACCTGAACAGGAGAGGTGCTAGGATGCTGAGCGCTAATATCGAAGAGGTACTACAAAAAATGATGGGATATCTATCCTTGCCTGCAACAGGTAACCCTCATTAACTCTTGTTTTAATCCACATTCTCATTTGAGAGTAGGCCTAATGGTTCAGTTTTAGGCAAACTTGTATCTATTCCAATTCAAGCCAACCCATGGCATGTTCCTATTAGAGACTCTGTCTGATCTGAAATCACACACCAGCGGCCTTGGGCTGTTTCATGTAAATGCCAAAAGTTTGGTTTTGAAAATGTATTTTATTGTAACTCTAGCTTCTCAAACAAATGTGGACATTCTATTTCTAACTTAATCTTGGTTAAAGAAATTCATGCCGGACTCTGGTGTGTCTTTGATTGGTTATAATAGATCTGAAAGAGTCGGCAGAGGGGGTATCGTCATATACATAAAGAGCAACTTAAATGTTTCTGTATCCATTACCACCTCTGTCCCTAAGCAATTTGAATGTCTAGTCCTAAATGTGGGACTTGGTAATCATGCCCATCTGACGCTGGTGGGAATTATTGCCCTCTCTCGGCCTCCATATGTCCTCTTAGTAAATAGCCTAACCTGCTGTCAAAATATGTTCAATTCTAATTATTAATAGTGGATGATCTTAATTTGGATTGTTTGACACCAGTATCTGATGGGCTGAAAGATATTTGTACTGAGCTAAATCTAACTCAGCTGATAACTAAACCAACTTGCCCCAACTTTAAACACCCTGAAAAATCTACTATTTTAGAGTAGATTCTAACAAATACCCTTCATAAGTTTCCAGTCTATAGGATATTTGCTAATGAGTTCAGTGACCATTATCCTGTTGCCTGCATAAGAGATGTAAAACTACCTAAATCTTGAACTGGCATTATTACAAAGAGAAATTTGAGAAATTTTAACAATTTTTTTAGGTCTGAGCTGGGGTTGAGTTACTGGTGGGTTGCGTCAACTATCATGGTCTCAGATCAGGCCCTTATTTGTTTTATTTTCATTTTTAACTCTGTTGCAGATAAGCATGCACCGTACCAAAAACGAAGGGTAAAAGAAAGATCTAATCCTTAGTTCACGCATGAATTGTCTGAGGAATGAAAGGAAATGCATTTAATTTGGGCTAAGGCTAGACTGACTGATTCTACGTCTGATTGGCAGTCCTTCAGACATCTAAGAAATAGATGTCTATCCCTTGTTAAAAAAAAGCTAAATTACATATTTCTTGAGTTGTTTAATCAGAGAGTGGTGGTAATCCATCCAATTTCTGGAAAGTGGTCAAATCTTTTAAACAAAATTCCACCCCCTCATTGCCCCAGCAGGTTTTGTGGTCCTTTTGATAAACATTTAGCTTCACCTGGCTACCTGTTTGAAGTCTCTGAAAATGAATCTCATTCCACTAGAGGGAGTCCTTTAGGCACCTCAGAACAGATTAACAGACTCACATGTTTAATTTTGATTTCAACCATTCGATGTCTATGATGTACTAAGGGGTTTGCTAAAGATTGATGTAAAAAAAATTATCTTAATGTGCACCAATCCAGTTGTAGACCTGAACATAGCACAGTTTCAATTGATACACTTGTTTTAGAGGATGTGTTACATTTCTTAGATAATAAAATCCCTGTTCTGCCTTATTTATAGACATTTCCAAGGCCTTCAATAATGTTGACCATCACATTCTCATTCAAAGGTTGGATAAGGCTTCTTGAAAGTGGTTTGAGAATTTTCTATCAGACAGGACACAATGTGTGATTTCTGATAGTGTTAAGTCTAATTTTCTGGATATTACAAAAGGTGTACCATAGGTGTCGATATTGGTACCTGTTCTCTTTACTATTTGTATAAATATTATCAGTCTATCTGTTGAAACTTAATCTGTCTGCAGCAGACACTGTTATGTATGCCATTGCCTCAACTGTTGACCAGGCCTTGTTAGAGCTGCAATCTGACCTTGTTACCTTACAGACTACCCTGGTTGGTTTTTAACGTGTACTTAATGTGGGCGATACTAAATACTGTACATGTTGTTCTCTAATTCTCGCAAAAAATGTTCAGATGGACTGCATATTTATTAATTGGACGGTTCTCCCATTGAACGGGTTCCCACCTATAAATATCTGGGCATTTGGATTAACAAAGATTTTATGTTGAAAAAACATACGGATGAGCTAGTTAAAACCTTATTAAACAAACTGTTAACTGATGGTGAACCTAAACAATCCAAATAAAATCTGCAGATATAGCCAGGTGAGAGTTATGTCTCCGGTAGCTTACTTTTAATCCGGTGAAAGTTTTAAAAAACAATTTTCTACAGTGCATAGATAACAAACCTAGTAAATTACTCCAGCAGGTATATTTCACTGATCATCCCCAAAGCCAACACCTCTTTGGCCGCCTTTCCTTCAATTCCACTGCCAATGACTTGAACGAATTGCAAAAATCACTGAAGTTGGAGACATATCTCCTTCACTAACTTCAAGCGTCAGCTGTCAGAACAGTTTACCGATCGCTGCAGCTGTACACAGTCCACCTGAAATGGCCCATCCAACCAACTACCTACATATTTGTTTTTATTTTTCTTCTCTTTTTGCACACCAGTATTTCTACCTCATCTGCACATCTATCACTCCAGTGTAAATTTGCGAAATTGTAATTCCTTCGCTACTATTGCCTATTTATTGCCTTACCTCCTCACGCCATTTGCACACACTGTATACATATTTTTCTATTGTGTTATTGACTGTACGATTGTTTATCCCATGTGTAACTCTGTTTTTGTTCCACTGCTTTGCTTTATCTTGGCCAGGTCGCAGGTGTATATGAGAACTTGTTCTCAACTGGCCTACCTGGTTAAAGGTAAACAAAATGTCTGACCAAACTGCTAGGACAAGGGCATTATGTATCCTAGGGTTCAGAAATAGGGGTTTAATCAAAGTTCAAACATTTGCCAGACAAAGACCTTGGGAACCCAGTGTGGGAAGGGTGTAGCAAGCCCTCCCCTAGGATAAAGTGTTTCATGTCCGTCCCCAGGCCAGTGCAGGTTGCTGGTGTGTTTGGCACCTGGGAGTGCTTCTGTCTCTCTGTAGGACTTGGCTGTTGGCCTGCAGCTGGTCTGCAGGTGTTGTTTTATTTACCTCTAAGCAGAAGTGACCTTTACGTCGGAGTTCTGGCTACAGAGAGCCCAGCCCCATAGGATCTGTCTGTCTTCTCCATCTCTTCTCTCCAATTCCCCCCAGTGAAGGGCAAGACTGAGTCACATCAACAGCATCCATTTCACAACTGTCAGAAAAACCTTCCAAAGTCACAACACTTCTATTTTGTATACCCAAACAGTGACCTGTATGGTTTCATAGAACAGTATTTATTCTGCTTCCTCGGGTTTTTGAGGGGTTTCTCTCTGCTCCCAGCATCACCCTCAGGCCAATTGTTTATATGTAAATATACTCAAACATGTCAAGGCTGCATTTGTTACTTATGCATAATGAGTACTTGAAGAAAACATCCCCTTCTCCTCAGTAGATGTTGTATGGTTGAGTAGAGAGAGAGAGGGGGAGAGAGGGGGGAGAAAAGGAGAGGGGAGAGAGAGAGACAGAGAGGGAGGGAGAGGACACAAACAGTATAGGGGTGGGGGGGATACACAGCTCTACACAGTGCTACACAACATAGAAAGACATGTCTGCCTGTAGCCCAATATTAGACCTCGGATGAGTTATTTCCTTAATTAATAAGACAAGGTCTGAGGGTGACTGAGTTCAAGATAACTCGTGGTCCAATGACCTTACCTGCTAGCAGCATGTGTCCTTTGTCCGATGCAACATGCATAATCGGTAGACGGTTCTGATTGGAAAATCGCTGTTTGCATCACCGAGCAGTGAACAAGAAACTACTGAATCCAGTTTGATTCTATCCGCCCTCACCAATTCAAAATCTAATATGGATGCCAATTTTATGTGCTGTAGTTTATGAAGGTTCAATAAGTAAGGCTGGTCTGAATGCTTGCTTAACGTCATCCAGTGTGCATAACATAATATTCAATCGTATTATACGGGCATAGTGGGAATGAATACAAACATATCATCAACAGTGTCTTGTTTATTTTCCTATTTCCCATTAGCCATGTGCAGAATGTCATGCACCTATTTACCTTATAGCCTATAAGCACAGCACAATAATACACATTTTGCACGCTTGCTGTTTAACCTATGGGCTCACTCTTTCAATGATCACCTTCCTCTCCTCTCACCTTCCTCTCTTCCTCTCACCAATGGATGTAAATCTTGTGATGTATTTACAGCATATGTCAACTTACCCGTGTTCTCTCACTTGCAGTTTTTCAGCAACAGTTTGACAACCATTCACTTCTCTGCCACCACCAGCTAGAATAACCTTAAGGCCTGCCATTGGAAGGCTGTCCGGATGTAGCTCCGGACATGGGACACATGCTGCTAGCAGGTACAGTCATTGGACCATGAGTTATCTTGAACATAGTTGCTATGGGATTTCCTTAGACCTTGTCTTATTAATAAATGTTTTCATTATTCAGAGGTCTAATATTGGGCTATAGACTGCCTGCAGTCACTAGTTCTAGTTACTTACGTTAGTACTGTATGAGTCCATTGTAAAGTGAATGTCAATGTCATAAGAGTTGCTATGGCAACATCAAGTGTCCTTGAGTACCTAAAGTTTCCCAAAGGCACAATCTGTAAGATGTTCAGTTATTTAAATTTCTGAAATATACCCCTTGATTTTGAAGAATATAAGATGAGTAGTCTTACCTTAGCGATGTTATCTTAACATGTTTTTAAAGAGGAACTATACAAAGCCTTCATTTGGGTCCCTTACTTTTAATGTAGTTCTTCCTAGCACACATAAAGGACACACGCACACACACAAGCAGTCGGCTGTTTGAAAGGTTGTCCTCCAGAGTTTTCTATTCATCCAACTCTTCTGTCATGTAATGACATGGTCACATTGCCTATTTGTTCTATGATTCTATCACAACATCAGAGATGCATCGAGGGCAACCTTATTCTATCCAGAGAGGGGGAAAATCCATACCTAGACAATATCAGATGTCCTCCTATCAGTCATCTAAGTACACCCTAACAAATAGATGTAGATGCTACAATGGATGATGAGGGTGGGGTGTGTGTGTGTTGGGGGAGGCTGGGGTGAAGGAGAGTGACTGAAAGGAAGATATACAGTGGCAAGAATAAGTATGTGAACCCTTTGGAAATACCTGGATTTCTGCATAAATTGGTCATAAAATTTGATCTGATCTTCATCTAGGTCACAACAATAGACAAACAGTCTGCTTAAACTAATAACACATAAACAATTATATTTTCAATTCTTTATTGAACACACCAAATAAACATTCACAGTGCAGGGTGGAAAAGTATATGAACCCTTTGATTTAATACCTGGTTGACCATCCTTTGGCAGCGATAACATCAACCAAATGTTTTCTGTAGTTGCGGATCAGACCTGCACAACGGTCAGAAGGAATTTGGGACCATTCCTCTTTACAAAACTGTTTCAGTTCAGCAATATTCTTGGGATGTCTGGTGTGAACTGCTCTCTTGAGGTCATGCCACAGCATCTCAATCGGGTTGAGGTCAGGACTCTGACTGGGCCACTCCAGAATGCGTATTTTCTTCTGTTGAAGCCATTCTGTTGTTGTGTCCTGTTGCAACACCCAACTTCTGTTGAGCTTCAATTGGCAGACAGATAGCCTAACATTCTCCTGCAAAATGTCTTGATAAACTTGGGAATTAATTTTTCCATCGATGATAGCAAGCTGTCCAGGCCCTGAGGCAGCAAAGCAGCTCCATACCATGATGCTCCCTCCACCATACTTTACAGTTGGGATGAGGTTGTGATGCTGGTGTGCTGTTCTCTACATAGTGTTGTGTGTTCCTTCCACCAAACAACTCAACTGTAGTTTAATCTCTCCACAAAATATTTTGCCAGTAGCGCTGTGGAACATCCAGGTGCACTTTTGCAAACTTCAGACATGCAGCAATGTTTTTTTGGTGTCCTCCCATGAACACCATTCCTGTTTAGTGTTTTACATACCATAGACTCGTCAACAGAGATGTTAGCATGTTCCAGAAGTCTTTAGCTGACACTCTAGGATTCTTCTAAACCTCATTGAGCATTCTGTGCTGTGCTCTTGTCATCTTTGCAGGACAGCCACTTCTAGGGAGAGTAGGAACAGTGCTGAACTTCTCAATTTATAGACAATTTGTCTTACCGTGGACTGATGAACATCAAGGCTTTTAGACATACTTTTGTAACCCTTTCCAGCTTTATGCAAGTCAACCATTCTTAATCTTAGGTCTTCTGAGATCTCTTTTGTTTGAGGCGTGGTTCACATCAGGCAATGCTTCTTGTGAATAGCAAACTCATATTTTGTGAGTGTTTTTTATAGGACAAGGCATCTCTAACCAACATCTCCAATCTCATCTCATTGATTGGACTCAAGGTTTGCTGACTCCAGACTCCAATTAGCTTTTGGAGAAGTCATTAGCCTTGGGGTTCACATACTTTTTCCAACCTACACTGTGAATGTTTAAATGATGTATTCAATATAGACAAGAAAAATACAATAATTTGTGTGTTATTGGTTTAAGCACATTGTGTTTGTCTGTTGTTGTGACTTAGATGAAGATCAGATCAAATTTGATGACCAATTTATGCAGAAATCCAGGTAATTCCAAAGGGTTCACATACTTTTTCTTGCCACTGTATAATGAATAAACCCAATCAAAAACCACTTCAGTTTTTGTATTCAGATGAGCGCTTCAGACTAATCAGATGTCTCAAATGTAGCTCTGTCGCAACAATACATATTTTCATTTAGTAAACACTGTGTTATTCATCACATTACGGCAAATGTGCTTTGATGTTTTGCAATAGCAAAACATTTACTTTTTTAACTTCTCCACTCAATGTTGGTTGTATTGCGTTCCAGCCTCAGTTGCTCTGTGCTTTATTACTTTCCCAACACCTTGGCACTGACTATTTGGAGGAGATGAGAGCTTACTTCAATTCAGTTTTTAATGGCCATGGTTGCCACCAAGCCATTAAATGCCATGTATTTGAGCCCCATAGGCAGTCAGCACAGTTAGTTAGCTTTACCATCCTCACCGACGGTATGGAGGGTAATTAAGATGTACAATGTTTCAAAGGGAAGAGATTGTTCTCTATTATTATGTGAGTATGTTACCAATGACAATCCTTCTGCTCAAACCGTACTGCATTAAAATGATAGTGTATCAAGCGGAATGGGAGGATGGCTTTGTACAACTATGTAAGGTAATTCCTTCTCTTTCCCTTTCCCCCAAATGTCTTTCCCTCATGCTTTCTCTCTCTGTCTCTCTCACACACACACACACACACGCAGACAAATACTCACACACACACACACGCAGACGCACACATCCAAGTACTCACACACACACACACATCCAAGTACTCACACACACACGCACGCAGACGCACACATCCAAGTACTCACGCACACACATACGCAGACACCCAAGTACTCACACACACACGCAGACGCACGCATCCAAGTACTCACACACACACGCAGACGCACGCATCCAAGTACTCACGCACACACACAAAACTACTGAACTGAAGTGCTGAGGTCAGGAATTTAATCAAATCAGACTGCCTGTCTAAATATAGCCAGGCGCAAGACAGGTTGTGATAACATGACAGAGTAAATAGGCTGGAAACATGGTAAGAGTTAGGCCTGCGGAACAGAGCACAGAACAGCATGTGCTTCAGTCCTGTCTTAACTACAGCCTTATTCATTTATTATTTATGGTGATCTGTAAGGACGGGCTGAACACAGACAATGTTCTGGTGTGTTTCACTAGTGTCTCACTTGCTTGTCAGAAGGAGACATTAGGGTCTTCACTTTGGCATTCATACTTATTTCAGTTATAACTACTCTTCTGTTTTAGTCTAAGGATGCAAGACAGCAATAGATGTTCTGAACCACCTCTCCCATCCTGAATATGTTTGCTCAGATAACTAGATTTGGATTGTTTAATAATAACTGGCAGTCCCTGAGCGAAAATGATAAGTTTACAGCAATTTTCAGTCATAAGTGACTTTGAAATTCATTTAAACCTTACATTTGAATAGCAAGTGGAGCTGGAGCCTGCTGCCAAACCCCACCTCCTAATTTGGGCATTTTACTGACTGTTTGTGAACATCGTATTTACAGCACTTTGCTCTTTATAACGTGTAAATCGAAGCAGCTGTTGCTATCCCGAGGTGATAAAGAACTCTAATCTTCACTGCTGTGTGAGTGCTTTCACACTTCAAGTGTTAGAATTCATGAGAGCTCACGTTTCTGAAATGGCATGTACTGTATGTCATGCGTGTGTGGTAAAAAAAAATTAGCACAAATTAATTGATATTTCATGTTTTTTAAAGGCTCTACTAACCCAACAATGGGTTATGGGAAAGGGAAAGATAATTTCTGTAAGCCTAGGGCTTCTTATTAGCCAAACCAATCAGTCTCTCTCACACACTTACCATCTTACTTATACACTCAAGCACCTGTTTTGAAGGAGAATTTGCAGAGATTGTCCTGGAATGGAATCAATGGGTAATGAAGTCCCTCTCCTGAAGTACTCTCACTAGAAACTCTTTGACCTCTGACTTCACTGAAAGTTCCTGGTACTGAACGATCCATTGGCTATTTTCTTATGTGTCTGTGTTAAACCATTTCCTTGAGTGAAGCGATAGATTCACCCTTTTGGTATTGTGATTTCCTCTTGGGTCAATAGTGTGAGAATGAATGTGTTAGCCCTTAACACATTTATTTTCCACAGTAACCATAGTGTGTGAAATATAACACTTGAACATCTGCTAAGTTCTCCCATATTTGTGATTTTAGCAATGCTCAATTGAGCGGGGAACAAATCCACCTTATGTGCAGGGTAAGGAATTTCTCTCTATTTGGTAATTCACTGGAGCTTGTTGCAGCAATATGAGTAGTGATAGAGGATAGACCTCCATCTTTTGTTTATTTCCCCATTATCCTCCTGCTGCAAGGCACGGCCCTGCCCATGGGGAATCATCTGCACAGGCTTGGCATTCTTCACACCACATTCTCCAGTCCTCACTTCATTAACAAGAAATAGAACAACCTGTGTAGGTTCGTCCATTCAGGAAGCGTGTAACGTGGTGGATTTCAACTATCTATTCCCGTAGCCAATACTACACCTTGAATGAATGAACGCAACCAACAAACATTTCTACCTTGGGCACGCCCTTAATTACAACGAGGCACACCTGGGAACCAAACAGACCAAGAGGATGCATTCAAGACAGTACAACAGTTCCACCCTTTTACAAATGCCTAGCTTCACTCTAGTCTATGATAGACATGGCTGTCTTGAACATGCCAAATATGTTCCACAGGGAGACTTAGACTTTTGTGTAATATTGGCCGACTATACATAGAGGTTGTAAAAAACTGACGAAACATTAATGAGGTGGGTATATTACAGTAAACACCAGGGGTCCGTTTCTCAGACACAGATTAAGCTTAGTCTTGGACTGCTTTATAGTCCTGAACAAGGCTTAATCTGTGTCTGGAAAGAGGCAATACAAGTTTGTCTTTCTACAGGAGCTCAACATTGCTGCAAAAAAAAATGATATAACAAGAGGTATGAAATCAACAAGCACTTTATACAGGGTGGCAGGTAGCCTAGTGGTTAGAGTGTTGGACTAGTAACCAAAAGGTTGCAAGATCAAATCCCCAAGGTAAAAAGCTGTCGTTCTACTCCTGAACAAGGCAGTTAACCAGCTGTTCCTAGGCTGAAAATAAGAATTTGGTCTTAACTGACTTGCCTAGTAAAATATATGAAATAGAGAGAAAAATCTAATCTGTTGCCTTTGTGATTAATCATGCCATTGTCATAGATCTCAGAGTTCTGTTTGTCAACGTTAAAGGGGTCTTAGGGGGAGTGCAAAAGTCATTTTTATCAGTGCTGCTGGCACCTTGTGCGCTTAATGAAGAATTTCTTCTCTTTTTAAATCCCTCTTCCAGGGGTTTATTCTCCCCTCTGTCTCATAATTAAGTCAGTATACGAGCCATAAAGACTGAACTCTCCAGAAATAAATCCTGAGAATTGAACGCCATCTGTTCCTCCAGTCTTCTTCTCCACTGCATCCTCCCAACAACACAACGCTTTATCTCCACGCAAAAACCACACAAGCATGCATACTGTACACACGTATGTGGACCACACTCACAGGCATGAATGACTCGTGGATGCACACACCCCTGCAGCCTTGAACAATGTGGGATGCTCAGCCAAAGGACTACACTCATTAGTATTATGAGCCACTAACAACTCTCTCTCTCTCTGCAGACAGCCCGGCAGCTGAAATGGACCAGAAAGGAAAAGCAAGGTGTGAATGAATGAGCTGTCTCATGCGTAATTGGAAGCATTAATTGATTCATTATTTTGTGCATGCAAGTGTTAGAATGAGTGGTTCCCGCTGAGGGGGAGGACTCTGAGAGCAAATGCAGCGTTTTGCACATCTCTCTAAATGGTCCGCTGTTGTCGGGGCACTGTGAACACACATTGCCAAATGTGATGTTATCATTCCAACCAAAGTTCTCATAAATTCCACCCACTTGTTTCATAAAATCCCAATTCAACTTCATGTAAGATTAATATGCACTTTTCTGTCATTGTATGTGTTAGTTTGAAACTCATGCAGAGCCCCTGAGGAGTTTAGGAGTTTAGTGGATGATGAAATGGGCTGAGTGGTAGTTCCTGTAGTAGGTTATAGCAATGACGAGAGGGATCCAGTTGATGAACAAAACAGAATAACCCTGGGAAGTTCAGTCCAGTGTGATGACGATGGCACAGAGCAGTGCTGCATTCCTCTGTAGGCTCCTGGGGCCTCATTTATAAACGTTGCATACTCCAGTTCACGCAAAAGTTTGCATTTATAAAAACTGAACTTGACTTGAGAATGTGCTTATCCTCCTGCAAAAACTTTAGACCCTACGTAGGCCGATGCAGTTTCTAGGGGTTGAAGTATTGCATTGCAAGAAGGTAAAAGTATCTATAGTAGCATTGTGCAAATGGAGAATATATGATGACACTCTTATTCATAAAAAAAATAACACGTAGGTAAATATAATAACAAGACGTAATCATTTGCCGTTAGTGAGAAACACAAAAATCTACTTATTTTATCTTTGCATTCTAAAATAATTATAAATAGGCATCTATTTCCTATCATTTATTTAATATGCAGAATAAATTCCTCACATTTTCTGACTGGGATGGTTTCATAGTTGCTTAACAGCCTATAGCCCTACAACAAGTTAGGATAGGCTATCATTCGTCCCATCTCTCATTTAATTGGTCCCACTTCACAGTAGTAAATAGATACAGTTGAAGTCAGAAGTTTACATACTCTTAGGTTGGAGTCATTAAAACTTGTTTTTGAACCACTCCACAAATCTCTTGTTAAAACCTCTATGGCTGAGATCCCACTAACGGGATTGATATGACAACAGCCAGTGAAAGTGCAGGGTGCCAAATTCAAACAACAGAAATCTCATTATTAAAATTCCTCAAACATACAAGTATTTTACACCATTTTAAAGATACACCACAGTGTCCGATTGCAAAACGCTTTACGATGAAAGCACACCAAATGATTATGTTAGGTGAGTGCCTAGTCACAGAAAAACACAGCCATTTTTCCAGCCAAAGAGAGGAGTCACAAAAATCAGAAATAGAGATAAATTAATCACTAACCTTTGATGATCTTCATCAGATGACACTCATAGGACTTCATGTTACATAATACATGTATGTTTTGTTCGATAAAGTTCATATTTATATCGATAAATCTCAGTATACATTGGCGCGTTATGTTCAGTAGTTCCAAAACATCCGGTGATTTTGCAGAGAGCCACATCAATTTACAGAAATACTCATGATAAACATGGATAAAAGATACAAGTGTTATGCGTGGAACTTTAGATAAACTTATCCTTAATGCAACCGCTGTGTCAGATTTCAAAAAAGCTTTTCCGAAAAAGCAAACCATGTAATAATCTGAGTACAGCGCTCGGAGACCAAAACAACCCAAACAGATATCCGCCATGTTGTGTAGTCAACAGAAGTCAGAAATAGTATTATAAATATTCACTTACCTCTGATGATCTTCATCAGAATGCACTCCCAGGAATCCCAGTTCCAAAATAAATTCATGACAAGCGATCACTAGGTGCAGATGAAAAGTCAAAAAGTTCCGTTACAGTCCGTAGAAACATGTCCAATGATGTATAGGATCAATCTTTAGGATGTTTTTAACATAAATCTTCAATAGTGTTCCAACCGGAGAATTGCAATGGAACGCAAGCTAACTATCACGTGAACGCGCGGGGTCAGCTCATGCCTCTCTGGCAGACCTCTGACTCATCCCCCTCTCATTCACCCCCACTTCACAGTAGAAGCATCAAACAAGGTTCTAAAGGCTGTTGACATCTAGTGGAAGCCTTAGGAAGTGCAATTTGACCCCATAGGCAATGTGTTTTCGATAGGTATTGTGAGTTCTGTTATACTCACAGACATCATTCAAACAGTTTTAGAAACTTCAGGGTGTTTTCTATCCAAATCTACTAATAATGTGCACATATTAGCAACTAGGCCCGAGTAGCAGACAGTTTACTCTGGGCACCTTATTCATCCAAACTACTCAATACTGCCCCAGCCATAACAAGTTTTAACAAACTATAGTTTTGGCAAGTCGGTTAGGACATCTACTTTGTGCATGTCACAAGTAATTTTTCCAACAATTGTTTACAGTCAGATTATTTCACTTATAATTCACTGTATCACAATTCCATTGGGTCAGAAGTTTACATACACTAAGTTGACTGTGCCTTTAAACAGCTTTGAAAATTCCAGAAAAATATGTTTGGCTTTAGAAGCTTCTGATGGGCTAATTGATATAATTTGAGTCAATTGGAAGGTGCACCTGTGGATTTATTTCAAGGCCTACCTTCAACCTCCGTGCCTCTTTGCTTGACATCATGGGAAAATCAAAAGAAATACCAAAAAAATCTGGAAAAAAATTGTAGACCTCCACAAGTCTGGTTCATCCTTGGGAGCAATTTCCAAATTTTATTTAACCTTTATTTAAACAGATAGGCTAGTTGAGAACAAGTTCTCATTTACAACTGCGACCTGGCCAAGATAAAGCAAAGCAGTGTGACACAGACAACAACACAGAGTTACACATGGAGTAAACAATAAACAAGCCAATAACACAATAAACAAGTCAATGACAAAGTAGAAAAAAAAGAAAGTCTATATACAGTGTGTGCAAAATGCATGAGAAGGTAGGCAATAAATAGGCCATAGGAGCGAATAATTACGATTTAGCAGATTAACACTGGAGTGATAAATGAGCAGATGATGATGTGCAAGTAGAGATACTGGTGTGCAAAAGAGCAGAAAAGTAAATAAAATAAAAACAGTATGGGGATGAGGTAGGTAGATTGGTTGGGCGACTTACAGATGGACTATGTACAGCTGCAGCGATCGTTTAGCTGCACAGATAGCTGATCTTTAAAGTAGGTGAGGGAAATAAGGTACCACGTTCATCTGTACAAACAATAGTATGTAAGTTTAAACACCATGTGACCACACAGCCATCATACTGCTCAGGAAGGAGACACGTTCTGTCTCCTAGAGATGAACGTACTTTGGTGCGAAAAGTGCAAATCAATCCCAGAACAACAATAAAGGACCTTGTGAAGATGCTGGAGGAAACAGGTACAAATGTATCTATATCCACAGTAAAAACGAGTCCTATACCGACATAACCTGAATGGCCGCTCAGCAAGGAAGAAGCCACTGCTCCAAAACTGCCATAAAAAAAGTCTGACTACGGTTTGCAACTGCACATGGGGACAAAGATGGTACTTTTTGGAGAAATGTCCTCTGGTCTGATTAAACAGAAATAGAACTGCAAGGCCATTATGACCATCGTTATGTTTGGAGGACAAAGGGGGAGGATTGCAAGCCAAAGAACATCATCCCAACAGTGAAGCATGGGGGTGGCAGCATCGTGTAGTGTGGGTGCTTTGCTGCAGGAGGAACTGGTGCACTTCACAAAATAGATGGCATCATGAGGCGGGAAAATGATGTGGATATATTGAAGCAACATCCCAAGACATCAGTCAGGAAGTTGAAGCTTGGTCGCGAATGGGTCTTCCAAATGGACAATGACACCAAGCATACTTCCAAAGTTGTGGAGAAATGGCTTTAACGACAACAAAGTCAAGCTATTGGAGTGGCCATCACAAAGCCCTGTCCTCAATCCTATAGAGAATTTGTGGGCAGAACATACATTTTTTTGCGAACATGGAGGCCTACAAACCTGACTCAGTTACACCAGCTCTGTCAGGAGGAATGGGCAAAAATTCACCCAACTTATTGTGGGAACCTTGTGGAAGGCTACCTCGAAACGTTTGACCCAAGTTAAACTATTTAATGGCAATGCTACCAAATACTAATTGAGTGTATGTAAACTTCTGATCCACTGGGAATGTGATGAAAGAAATAAAAGCTGAAATAAATAATTCTCTACTCTTTTTCTGACATTTCACATTCTTAAAATAAAGTGGTGATCCTAGCTGACTTAAGACAGGGAATCTTTACTAGGATTAAATGTGAGGAATTGTGAAAAAAATATGTAATTGGCTATTGTGTATGTAAACTTCTAACTTCAACTGTAAGCTATTTCAAGAATGTCTACTAGCCTTTTTTTCTCTATGCGATCCAATCCGAAGCGCAGTTGAACTATAGAACATACGGTTCACCTCTTCCCTTGATGTTTGTACTTCCCTTGATGTTTGTACGATACGTCTGAATACTGTAATGTCAGATTTCTTGAGTAGACAATATTTAATACATAAACATAATACATATATCATTACCATTGCAGAATAGTTCATATTCCCCTTATTAGCCATCCAACAAATGACCATGTTCATCTCTCATTTAATTTGGCCAATTAGATAGGCTGTTATAATTTCTATAGTTTTTGCTCTGTGCATCATAAAGGGAGCACGGTTTATAACATACAGTAGAATTTAACAGGTGTACAGATTTTTTGCAAGTGTGTAGGCTACCACTGTAAGTAGGTCTACTGTAGTTTTCTTTCTTGTTTTTCTAGTAGACAATGTTTCTGAATTTGCGGGCTGTGCAGCATATTTAGGTTTATGTAAATGCCAAAACAGTATTGAATTCAAATGATCTGTTTACAGTTTCACAACAATTTGCAAATGTTTCTCTCTTTCAGAAATGGTCAGATACAGCAAATGTCACTGCAAAAGGAAATATTATTTTAACATTTCCAAAGACATTAGGCAATTGCTATTTCCTTTAGATACTGTCTTTACCTAATTCCAATACTTCCAAAGAATACAGCAAATAAGGGTGTTATTGTCACCATTAAAGGTAAATGATGTTCACACGCACACAGTTGTATGATAGGTCTGATTCATAACTGGAAATGTGTGTGTGGCATACACCAAGTTTATAAATCGCAATATGTTTGTGTATAGCACAGGGGGATGTGTGAAACCCAGCCTGAAGTGTCCCGCTTGCGTCGTCTCATTAGCCAGCTTTTGAGGTGGCGCCATTGGTTAAGGTGCTTCAGGGAGTAAGGTCATGTGTGCTTGTGAGACAGAGGTCCTGAGTTTGCACCAGGTATGGGCCAAATTGTGAGGAAGTGGTACTTGCTATCAAGCTGTGTTGACGTCCATTGCACGTGTGCAGTCTTATCAGATATTTAGTGTAACATTTACGCAATGGTTATAAATAAATGAAACAGCTCACGCCGGCCATGCCCAAGTGAAATATATCAATATCTCTCAGCATATCCAACCCCTCACCTTCATTCATCTCCCCGGCCTTCATCGGCTCCTCGCTGAGCAGCAACATTAAATACCCTGCAGCTGGTTCCAAACAACAAGCAACAAGCAACAAGCAACTCCCAACCTCAGATAAAACACTAATGGAAACGGATGACAACTGGCTGGTGTCTCCTGCTTTACTGGGACTTGGTTACAAGACTTGTCAGTTTGGTGTTTTCTCGTACATCTACTGCAAAATGTTTTTCCTGCAGTTCAAGAGTGCATCCTGACTGGCTAATCACCATTTACTCTCCTGGGATGTGAAGCAAAGCGGATTGTTTTGTTATTGTTTGTGTTTAGTTTGACACAAGGTTGCACCAGGTGAAAGAGCAGGGAGAAAAAGTGACTCAAAAGAATCTAAATTAAGTTACAGAATAAAACAATGACTGCAGTACCAGTGAGTGCACTCTCTATTTAGCTACTTCAGGCCAAGGAGAACTTGCAGTCTGATGCTTTGCACTCTGTGCCCAATGCTGCTATAAGTTTATTCATATTCTGAGGAATGTGACACTGACTCATTCTTCACAATACGCCAATTTTTTTTTTTTTACCAGTCTCTTTGTAATCTATGTGCTATCAGTTTGACACACAGTTGGTAAGTTTATAGGTGCAGGGTTCCATGAGACCGCTGTAATGCTATCTCCTGTAGTGCCTCCTCCTAGTCCCTGGGGCTGCTAGGGACTGTTACAAGAAACACAAGCTGAGTCATCACCATCCTTGTGTTTGTCATTTGGAACACTTTGTTTGTTTTATCCGTTGAGATGAAAGTGGCCTGCGGGATTTTCTTTATCTTTAAGTCTTTCTGAGAAGAAGAGAAGAGGAAAGAGAACAGGTGTTCATGGAGTGTGTTAGTCACAGATTCTCAACCCGAAGGTCCTGCCACATATTTCTACATGACACTGTCCTCTTTCTGTATTGCCTTCCAGTCCACCCACAGGAAAACAGAGAGCTGCATTTTAATGCCACTCAAAAAGCATGTGCGCCCTGTTTAGATTGACCTAATGTTTTGTATTGTAATTAGCTAGGTAAATTAACTGACTACATTTCTCTATTGCTCCTCCCACATACAGAACTCACTAAATAATCGAGTCTATTTGTTTTTCCTCTGTGGCTTGAATATATTAGCACAACAGCCCTTGTTTATGATAAGCATGGTAATGAATGTTGTTTCATTGTGTGTCTGTGTTTCTGTCTGTCTGCTACAGTACACTGGTGGGGGGAGCATAGTGGTCCACTATTGGTGAAGATTAGGACCAGGGATTTCTTCTGGTCGGGTCATGTGGTCAGGAAAACTCTGCCCTAGTTATGGTATCCTTGTGTTACTAATGTTGAAGACGTATCCCATAGTTCATTATTTCCAAGGACATTTTGATTTGCAACTGACAGTGATCCACACTCAAGTTATGATTTAATGTTGAGCTGTGAGTAACTGACTGCACTTTCACATGTAAGCTCTGTGAAATGTGACAGTCCTATCAGCACCCTGATTACTCTCCATCCCTGCATCTACCAATTAACAGACATGTACTTACTATTAGCCGATTAAAGAAAATATGCCCCTTTACAAATCCACCCAATCCCTTTTTAAAACTGTTGTCGGACTATGCTGTATCCTCTCCAGGCTTTTGTACACTGATGCTTTGTTCTTTGACAAAAACACAACTCTCAAGTTGTGTGGGCGTCCTGGGCTGGCAGGAAGGTTTTTGATTTGGCTTGCTTGTTGACGCTATCTCTGCCAATCAATTTCACCGCTGCAAGGTTGTATTTACAAAAAGTGGTGTGTTGTTATATTTACAAATAGTTTTTGTGAGATTAGAACAAAACTCTTGAGGATACAGAGCCTCTTCTTTGAGATCTGACAGATCAATAGAGTCACAGTGGCAGAACACTGCAGAATGTCTCTGAGTCTCAAAAAATATTTGTTCTGGGGGGGCTCAGGGGCAATAGAGAAATATAGCATATATCAAAACATGTATATTTTTTAAACAAATATTCTTACTTGTTCTTATTTCCATTCAAATAAGCCTTAATGAATGTGGTGCCTAGTTTCTCTGATGAAACATATGCTAATATGTCCTTTATTTAAAGGGGGAGATCAAGCTGATCCTAACTGTCATAGGCCTATTTCTATTTTGCCCTGTTTATCAAAAGGGTTGGAAAAAGTTGTCAATAATCAACTGACTGGCTTTCTTGATGTCTGTAGTATTCTCTCTAGTATGCAATCTGGTTTCCGCTCTGGTTACATATGTGTCCTCAATTGTGTCACCATTGCCCTTGATTCTAAGCAATGTTGTGCTGCTGTTTTTATTGACTTGGTCAAAGCTTTTGATATGGTAGACCATTCCATTCTTGTGGGCCGGCTAAGGAGTATTGGTGTCTCTGAGGGGTCTTTGGCCTGGTTTGCTAACCACGTCTCTCAAAGAGTGCAGTGTATAAAGTCAGTTCTTTACCATTCGGCCACCATTGCTCCGTATAGGACACATCACTGCACTCTATACTCCTCTGTAAACTGGTGATCTCTGTATACCCATCGCAAGACCCACTGGTTGATGCTTATTTTACAAAACCCTTTTAGGCCTCACTCCTCCCTATCTGAGATATCTACTGCAGCCCTCATCCTTCACATACAACACCCGTTCTGCCAGTCACATTCTGTTAAAGGTCCCCAAAGCACACACATCCCTAGGTTGCTCCTCTTTTCAGTTTGCTGCAGCTAGCGACTGGAACGAGCTGTAACAAACACTCAATCTGGACAGGTTTCTCTCAATCTTTTCATTCAAAGACTCAATCGTGGACACTCTTATTGACAGTCGTGGCTGCTTTGCGTGCTCTATTGTTGTCTCTACCTTCTTTCCCTTTGTGCTGTTGTCTGTGCCCGATAATGTTGTACCATGTTTTGTGCTACTACCATGTTGTTTTGCTACCATGTTGTTGTCATGTTGTGTTGCTACCATACTGTGTTGTCATGTATTGCTACCTGCTATGTTGTTGTCTTAGGTCTCTCTTTATGTAGTGTTGTGTTGTCTCTTGTCGTGATGTGTGTTTTGTCCTATGTTTGTATGTTTGTATGTTTTTATTTTTTTAAACCCAGCCCCCGTCTCCACAGGAGGCCTTTTGCCTTTTGGTAGGCCATCATTGTAAATAAGAATTGGTTCTTAACTGACTTGCCTAGTTAAATACAGGTAAAGTTAAATATAATAATAATAGCACAGTTGTTATCAATAATGAATTATTAACTGGGTGGTTTGAGCCCTGAATGCTGATTGGCTGACAGCCGTGGTATATCAGACAGTGTACCACGGGTATGACAAAACATTTATTTTTACTTATTTTTACTCTAATTACATTGCTAACCAGTTTATATTAGCAGTAAGGCACCTGGGGGTTTGTGGTATATTTTTTTTATTTATTTCATCTTTATTTAACCAGGCAAGCTAGTTGAGAACAAGTTCTCATTTACAACTGCGACCTGGCAAAGATAAAGCAAAGCAGTGCAACAGAAACACCAACACAGAGTTACACATGGAATAAACAAGCATACAGTCAATAACACAATAGAAAAATATACAGTGTGTGCAAATGGCATGAAAGGCACTAAATACGCCATAGTAGCAAAGTAATTACAATTTAGCAGATTAACACTGGAGTGATAGATGAGCAGATGATGGTGTGTAAATAGTGATACTGGTGTGCAAAAGAGCAGCAAAGTAAATAAAAACAATATGGGGATGAGGTACGTAGATTGGGTGGGCTAATTACAGATGGACTATGTACAGCTTCAGCAATCGGTTAGCTGCTCAGATAGCGGATGTTTAAAGTTAGTGAGGGAAATGTAAGTCTCTAGCTTCAATGATTTTTGCAATTCGTTCCAGTCACTAGCAGCAGAGAACTGGAAGGAAAGGTGGCCAAAGGAGGTGTTGGCTTTGGGGATGACCAGTGAAATATACCTGCTGGAGCGCGTGCTACAGCTGGGTGTTGTTATTGTGACCAGTGAGCTGAGACAAGGCAGAGCTTTACAATGTGGCCAATATACCACGGCTAGGGGCTGTATCCAGGCACTCCGCGTTGCGTCGTGATTAAGGACAGCCCTTAGCTGTGGTATATTTGCCATATACCACACCCCGTCAGGCATTATTGCTTAATTGAAGAACATCACCTAGGATAGCACAATACTGTCAAACTCTGCACAGGAATGGAAACACTGGTCAATTTCTTCTGTCGTGAACAAGAAATCAAATTTTGTCTTGTCCAGCTTTAATTTACATGTTTTTATTGTGCATCGAGTCTTCTGTCTGTCAAGTGCCATGGGTGTTTTTGCCCTAACTTGCCGGTCATGCATTTCTCTAAAATACAGATCCTTTCACTTATTCAGCATTCTGTCAGGGAGAGCTGGTTGCCAGAATTAAATTTACTGCACAGGCTACTGAAGGCAAAGAATGTCGCCTGTCGTCTATAAATATGGATTCAGTCCACAAACTGCTATGAGAGCATTTGCAAATCTAAAATGTTTCCCCTTTTCTGGACACATAAATTCTCATGTGTGTTTACTCATTGGATTTTGGCATATGAGAACACAAAAGAGGCAGGTGTGAGCGATTAGCAAACCCCAAATTGTTTTCCCACAGTGGATCACACACTCCCACATGATGTAGGACATTACATTTCAGTCTGTGCTCTTGCCAAAAATCCCCACCGTATATCAGATAGGCCAATAGCCAAAACCCCATCAGCTCACACACAACTCACGCCCCTCTCCATTATTGAGGTCCCAGCCAGCTTGGCAGACCACAGCAGATGGAACTGGAAGCTTCCATGTTCCTGCTGAGCTCCTGAAAGCACCATGCATCACAACAACAGGTTTTTGATTTCTTGCACAATGAAGCAGTCTGAGAAAAAGGTTTTCACATACTATACTATAACTATGGTGTATTGAAGGTCAATGAGGTCGTTGTAGTTTATAGTGCTGGAGGGGTTAGAGGCTCAGGTGAAGACAGAGAGGGTGTCAGTCTGATGCAGACAGGTCATTTCCCATCCATGCAGGGGGCCTGGGCTGCAGACTCAGCAGTCCTGTATTGAGACGATGATGACAGCTAAGGATGCACACGGCCGGCTCCTCCACAAGGCCATTCCTCCTCATCAGCCTCTCATAGGGAGAGTTCAGCTGCGTCAGCACAACACTGATAAGAATGTGGCCTCCCTCCCTCCACTCTGCTTTGCTCCTCTATTCTTCACTATGGAGACAGAGGGAGAGGGTCTATCCTACAGAGACCACCCCAATCCTCTCTCTCTCCTCCGTCTCTGTCATATCCCCTCTCTCATGAAAATGTATGAGCACATCCATGGAACTGAAATCTAATTCTGAGTCTCTTCAGGTATGTATACATTGTAGGCCTACACTCTGCCATGCTTAAAATATATTGTCATCATGGTGCTCTCACAGTTGTTTACTTGAATTTTCTACAAGAGTAGTGTGGCATATTCTAAGTAGTTATCTTCGACAGTGAGCTATACAGGTAACTGCCAAAATAATGGAAACAGGGATACAAAGTACAGTATATTGAAAACAGGTGCTTCTACACCAGTAGTAGTACATAGGTAAAATGGAGAAGCCAAGCCATTAAAAGAACCATATCACAACCTATGTTGTGATATTTGCGTTGTTTACTCTATAACCCATTAGTTTATATGCCACCGTGATATACAATAAGGCTGTGGCAACAAAAAGACAACAGTCACACTGTGGCGGAATAAACAATACCAGAGTGCAACATCTGTCTGGTAAAGTCCACAAAGCAAATATTGTAACATGTAACATGTAACACACAGTTATATGAGCTGCAGCATGGTCAAGCAAGGTAATGTTTTCAACAGTTTACCAAACAGCTACTGATTTAGAACCACAGAGTTACCGTAAGTCAGCACAAAGACAATAAGAGCACTGCCTCCACTATTCCTGCACCATTTCAACTTAAACATTTAAGCATCGTCAAATCAACAAGGCTATATAGTGCGACTCAGGAGTTGAGCACATCATCCACCGCTTCTGAGTACATTATTCGCTAATGTTCAGTTTCGGGACAATAAAGTAGACGAGCTCAGGGCGAGGAGCTCCTTCCAGAGAGACATCAGGAACTGTAACATACTCTATTTCACAGAATCATGGCTCTCTCCGGATATACTGACCCCGTCCATATAGCCAGCTAGGTTTTCAGTACATCGCGCAGACAGGAATAAAGAACTCTCTGGGAAGAAGAAAGACTGTGTTGTATGTTTCATGATTAACTACTCATGGTGTGAATGTGATAACGTACAGAAACTGAAGTTCTTTTGCTCACCTGACCTAGAATACCTCACATTCAAATTCTGTCTATATTTACCTCCCAAGAGAATTCTCTTTGGTTATAGTCACTGTTGTGTATATTCCCCCTCAAGCCGATACCATGACGGCCCTCAAGGAACTACACTGGACTTTGTGCAAACTGGAAACCACATATCCTGAGGCAGCATTTATTGTAGCTGGGGATTTTAACAATGACAATTTAAGGAAAACACTACTGAAGTTCTATCAACACATTGACTGTAGTACTGGCGCTGTAAAAACACTCGACCACTTCTACTCCCCCTTCCAGGATGCTTGCAAAGCCCTCCCACGGCCCTCCCTTCGGCAAATCAGATCATGACTCGATTTTGCTCCTCCCTTCCTATAGGCAGAAACTCAAACAGGAAGTACCTGTGCTGAGGTCTATTCAAGACTGGTCTGACCAGTTGGAATCCACGCTTTAAGATTGTTTTGATCACGCGGACTGGGATATGTTCCGGGTAGCCTCTGAGAATAACATTGACGTATACACGGACACAGTGACAGAGTTCATCAGTAAGTGTATAGGGGATGTTGATCCCACTGTGACTATTAAAACCTACCAAACTAGAAACCGTGAATAGATGACAGCATTTGCACAAAACTGAAAGAGCGAACCACCGCATTTAAGCATGGCAATGTGACTGGGAATATAGTAGAATACAAACAGTTATTCTCTTCCGTAAGGCAATCCAACGGGCAAAACGTCAGAACAGAGACAACGTGGAGTCGCAATTCAACGGCTCAGACACGTGGCAGGGCTAGAGAAAATCACGGATTACAAAGGGAAAACCAGCTACGTCGCGAACACTGACGGCTTGCTCCGAGACAAGCTTAACAACTTCTTCACCCGCTTTGGGGATGACATAGCGCCACCGACGCCTCCCGCTCCCAAGGACTGTGTTTTCTTTTCTCTATGGCTGACCAGAGTAAGACATTTAAGCATATAAACACTCGCAAGGCTGCCAGCCCAGACGATATCCCTAGCCGTGTCCTCAGAGCATACGAAACCAGCTGGTGGGAGTGTTTACGGACATATTCAATCTCTCCCTATCCCAGTCTGCTGTCCCCACATGCTTCAAGATGTCCACCATTGTTCTTTTACCTAAGAAAGCAAAGGTAACTAAATTACTATCTCACCACAGCATTCACTTATGTCATCATGAAATGCTTTGAGAGGCAAGTTAACTTCATCAGGCTAGGCCCTGGTAAAAAAATATTTTGAAATGGGGCGCCGTCCTCAAACAATCGCATGGCATGCTTTCGCTGTAATAGCTACTGTAATTCGGAGAGTGCAGTTAGATTAACACGAATTGAAGGTTTCAACCGATATAAGACACTTGTATGTATCTAAATGTTTAATATTCATAAGTTTTATGATTATTTATTTTAATTGCGAGCCCTCCAGTTTCACCGGAAACCGCTAGCGGGACACCTAGGCTTTTAAGGATCACATCACCTCTACCTTACCTGACACCATAGACCCACTTCAATTTGCATCGTCTGTGTATCATTTTGGGCGTCATGCAATCTCCATTGCACTGCACACTACCCTATCCCATCTGGATAAGAGGAATACTTATGTTAGAATGCTGTTCATTGACTATAGCTCAGCCTTCAATGTCATAGTAACCTCCAAGCTCATCATTAAACTGACGGGCTGCTGACGGACCGCCACCAGGTGATGAAGGTAGGAAACAACACCTCCACTTCGGTGATCCTAAACACAGGGGCCCCACAAGGGTGTGTGCTCAGCCCCCTCCTGTAGTCCCTGTTCACCCTTGACTGCGTGGCCACTCACGCCTCCAACTCAATCATCAACTTTGCAGACGACACAACAGTAGTAGGCCTGATTATCAACAATGATGAGACAGCCTACAGGGAGGAGGTGAGGGCCCGGGAGGAGAGGTGCAAGGAAAATCACCTCTCCCTCAACGTCAACAAAGCAAAGGAGCTAATTGTGGACTTCAGGAAACAGCAAAGGGAGCACGCCTCTATCCACATCAACAGGTCCGCAGTGGAGAAGGTGGAAAGCTTCAAGTTCCTCAATATAAACATCACTGGCAATCTGAAATAGTTCACCCACACAGACAATCTTGTGAATAAGGTGCAACAGCACCTCTTCAACCTCAGGAGGCTAAAGAAATTTGGCTTGGCCCCTAAGACACTTACAACTTCCAACTTTTACGGAGGCACAATTGAGAGCATCCTATTGGGCTCTATCACTGCCTGGTATGGCAACTGCACCACCCGCAACCTAAGACTGCTCCTGAGATTGTGTTTTCCACCACCATCAACAAACACCAAATTATGGAATTTATTGTGGAAGAATGATGTCTCATCCCTCCAATAGAGATCCAGACACTTGTAGAATCTATGTCAAGGTTCATTCAAGCTTTTCTGGCTTGTGGTGGCCCATTGCCCTATTAAGCAGTTACACATCTGTATATTTGTTCACATTCCCCTGCTCAGAAGTTGCGTGCATAAACCAGTGGTTGAATGCCACGTCATTGACTGTGTCATCGACTGACAGATTGCTATAACATATGATGCGGTTAGCTGATACGTAAAAATCCCTATCAAGGCATTGTAAGATTTGACAGGCATCAGCAATGCCTGAGCAGAGGAACGCACCCACATTTGGTCAAGACAGCCATTGTAGAGAGCCATTGGATTGCATACAGAGAGAGGGGAACAAAACATGTGATGTCATTATCATCAGATAAGGGGCTGAACTGGCTTAGCCTCCACAGAAAACCACAGAAGAAACAAGCATAAGAAAAAGTATCTTGAATTGTTATTTGAAATATGTACCTATTACAACAGAGAGCCTGTATTCCTGTGTCTGTTGATTGATACAGGAGCCTGGTGTATTTGCTTCCTGTACACACACCCTAAGGACTTCAAATATATTTCCCAAAACACTGTCAACTCTGAAACTTCTTTCTATCTACTGTAGCCTTTCTTAAAGTATGGGACTTTGCCCCATGACAAAATGTGTAGAATGGCAGGGAATTAACTTTAAAACTTTTTCTCTCAGCTGTCAAGAGGGGGGCCACTAAAATGTTTTGCCCTCAAGGTGGCTCTCAGAAAAACACTGAATTTCTCATTTGGGTCACAGGCTGAAAAGGTTTAAGAACCCTGGATCTACTGTATCTCCTTGGCCCATTCTATTAGGACAAATGTAATATCTTTCATTAGATTAGTCGTTTCTCTTTCATTATTGGATATTGCCCCATTTTACGAATTACCAGAAATGATAGAGATCTAACATGGCGGAGATTCAATTTTCGGAGCAGAAGACAAATCAGTCCATAACACAATAATAAATGACTAAGGAGCCCAGAGAACTCTAGCCTGATGTGACATGTGATATGAATGAGAAGTTGATTAGCTGTCAGTGGCCGTGCGTTAGGCTGCAGCTACTCTGTCCTGGATCCTGGATCTGATTAATGACAGGACGTGAGTCATTTAGAGAGCATGCACAGCCTTTCATCTCTCAGAGCAGCTAGAGCTCATTTGACTAGAACAGGACTGAGGCCTTTACTGAGCCCACTCCAGACTGGAACAGGACTGAGGCCTTCACTGAGCCCACTCCAGACTAGAACAGAACAGAGCCCTTCACTGAGGCCAATTCAGACTAGAACAGGACTGAGGCCTTCACTGAGCCCACTCCAGGCTAGAACAGGACTGAGGCGTTCACTGAGCCCACTCCAGACTAGAACAGGACAGAGCCCTTCACTGAGCCCACTCCAGACTAGAACAGGACAGAGCACTTCACTGAGCCCACTCCAGACTAGAATAGGACAGAGCCCTTCACTGAGCCCACTCCAGACTAGAACAGGATTGATGCCTTCACTGAGGCCACTCCAGACTAGAACAGAAAAGAGCCCTTCACTGAGGCCACTCCAGACTAGAACAGGACAGAGCACTTCACTGAGCCCACTCCAGACTAGAATAGGACAGAGCCCTTCACTGAGGCCACTCCAGACTAGAACAGGACTGATGCCTTCACTGAGCCCACTCCAGACTAGAACAGGACAGAGCCCTTCACTGAGGCCACTCCAGACTAGAACAGGACAGAGCACTTCACTGAGCCCACTCCAGACTAGAACAGGACTGAGGCCTTCACTGAGCCCACTCCAGACTAGAACAGGTCAGAGCCCTTCACTGAGGCCACTCCAGACTAGAACAGGACAGAGCACTTCACTGAGCCCACTCCAGACTAGAACAGGACAGAGCCCTTCACTGAGGCCACTCCAGACTAGAACAGGACTGATGCCTTCACTGAGGCCACTCCGGACTAGAACAGGACTGAGGCCTTCACTGAGCCCACTCCAGACTAGAACAGGACAGAGCCCTTCACTGAGCCCACTCCAGACTAGAACAGGACTGATGCCTTCACTGAGGACACACCAGACTAGAACAGGACTGATGCCTTCACTGAGGCCACTCCAGACTAGAACAGGACAGAGCCCTTCACTGAGGCCACTCCAGACTAGAACAGGACAGAGCCCTTCACTGAGCCCACTCCAGACTAGAACAGGACTGATGCCTTCACTGAGGCCACACCAGACTATAACAGGACAGAGCCCTTCACTGAGCCCACTCCAGACTAGAACAGGACTGATGCCTTCACTGAGGCCACACCAGACTAGAACAGGACTGATGCCTTCACTGAGCCCACTCCAGACTAGCACATGACAGAGCCCTTCACTGAGGCCACTCCAGATTAGAACAGGACAAAGCACTTCACTGAGCCCACTCCAGACTAGAACAGGCCTGATGCCTTCACTGAGCCCACTCCAGACTAGAACAGGACAGAGCCCTTCACTGAGCCCACTCCAGACTAGAACAGGCCTGATGCCTTCACTGAGCCCACTCCAGACTAGAACAGGACAGAGCCCTTCACTGAGGCCACTCCAGACTAGAACAGGCCTGATGCCTTCACTGAGCCCACTCCAGACTAGCACACGACAGAGCCCTTCACTGAGCCCACTCCAGACTAGAACAGGACTGAGGCCTTCACTGAGGCCACTCCAGACTAGAACAGGACAGAGCCCTTCACTGAGGCCACTCCAGACTAGAACAGGACAAAGGCCTTCACTGAGCCCACTCCAGACTAGAACAGGACAGAGGCCTTCACTGAGCCCACTCCAGACTAGAACAGGACTGAGCCCTTCCCTGAGCCCAATCCAGACTAGAACAGAACAGAGCCCTTCACTGAGCCCACTCCAGACTAGAACAGGACTGAGCCCTTCACTGAGCCCACTCCAGACTAGAACAGGACTGAGGCCTTCACTAAGCCCACTCCAGACTAGAACATGACTGGGGCCTTCACTGAGCCCCCTCCAGACTAGAACAGGACTGAGCTCTTCACTGAGCCAGGTTACTCCAGGAGATTGAAAGGTAGCAGGATCACTCCATGTTTGATCCAGTCTGATTGGAGAGTTTTACCAGTTGGAGCTTAGTGATGTTGGGCCAATATCAACTGGGCCAGTCACGCAATCTGACGACGCATGTTAAAGCACTTTTGCACTAACAGGATCTATCAAAGCCTTGTCACTCAGAGAGTTTTTGCTCTCTTCTATTCCCCACAGTGGGTCTCTGTGGATGAGAACAGTCAAACCATTATCTCTCCACACTTAACTTATTGATAGGGTCCTAAAATCACAGTCCTTTTTCAATGCCTTGCTAAACGGTTGTGGATGAGGGGGAACCCGAAGGTTAGCGAATCAGAGCTATTCAAGTCATTTGACACAGTCAGAGAAAAGGCTGAAGAAACAGTGTGGAATTGGAACATTAGAGTGAAGTGAGCTGAGAGAGAGAGTGGATGTTGAAAATAAGAGGACAGATATACTAATAGTCTGACATATGTACTGTATACTTCCCCACTGTCCCTTTGTGAAAGCTTAACACAATCTAGCTAAAAAGCTTCAATAAAGATCTGAGGTCTAAGCATATAGGATATGATTAAAACTGTAGAAAATAAAGCAACATTTTTTGGACATCAAATTAATGGATACCAGGAGGTATAAGTGCTGACTTGACACCAACAACCAAGAGCACATATCATATTAATGTTAGATGTTTACAGATGGCATATTTCCAACAAATGTTACACTATACCCCCCAAACAGATGATGCCAACAGATGTTTTGTTATAGTAACACTGCTGTACCCCTCACACACATTATCACACAATGCCCTCTGACTCCAGCTGCCATCTTGAATTAGTGACAGGCTAATGTGCAGAAGGCCTTCTTGTCTCCTTGTCATCTCCAATGGAGACAGAGGAAGTGGATATCGCCCACAGCTTGTGCCTACATTTCACATCCACTCAGCCTCACGCCACCCATCCCTGTAGTAGACCATGTGGGACTCTACATATGAAGTGAGGTAGACTTAATAAACTTGATCAACTTTCCCAGCTCTCCCCATACATTTCCATTTCATTGCAAGTGAGCACATTTAGTCTAATTTTACAGTAGTGCTCTAAATATATCTTTAGCTTCTATCTGAAAGCACTGTGAATTTAGATGAGTTAACAGAGATAATAAATGTGATTTGTTTGGCCCTTTCACTGTCCACACTGAATATCTTTGCGTGGGGGAACAAGAAGAATGACCTCTCATAAAACCCAAATGAAGGTAACGTGAATCTGCAGCACTGCTCCGTGGACAGTCTAGTGATAAATGACCATTGCTTCAGAACCACAATGAAGTTTAAAGCTGTGTCTTGACCAAGGTATGAAAACAGTGCCAAACAAAGTTCCCTGTGTTTTTGTATTTATTTTTATTTGACCTTTAAACCAGTGAGTTTCCATTGAAACCAGAGTCTGTTTCAAAAGGGAGCCCGGGAAAGACAATTCCTAAGACAAAATCAAGTCAAAATCATATGCAATGTAAAACCAAATACAATATACATATATTCAAGAAAAACTGTTACATTCCTCAGTAAGAAAGTCCCAATCCAGATTTGAAATTGCCTTGAGCGGAACCAGAACATCCAATTGTAAATTATTGTGCAGTTGGTTCCGGCAATGAGGTGCACTAAAACTAAAAGCTGATAAATAAGAATACACCCTTTTCCCTTATATCCCAGCACACGGACCAAGAAGGGCTTTTTTCTAATGTTGAATTGTACCTTACATGGTGAAAAATACACAATGATTTAATTGTGTACTGAAAAAAAATATAAACTCAACATGTAAAAGTGTTGGTCCCATTTTCATGAGCTGAAATAAAAGATCTCAGAAATGTTTGCATATTAATCTCAAATTTTTTGCATCCCTGTTAGTGAGTATTTCTCCTTTGCCAAAATAATTTATCCACCTGACAGGTGTGGCATATAAAGAAGCTGATTAAACAGCATGATCATTACACAGGTGCACCTTTTGCTGGGGACAATAAAAGGCCACTCTAAAATGTACATTTTGTGACAACCCAATACCACAGATGTCTCAAGTTTTGAGATAGTGTGCAATTGGCATGCTGAAGAGTCTTTTTGTCTGTAATAAAGCCATTTTGTTGGGAAAAACAAATTCTGATTAGCTGGGCTTGGCTCCCAAGTGAGTGGTTCTAGGCCCTCCCAGGCCCACCCATAGCTGTGTCCCTGCCCACCCATGGCTGCGTCCCTACCCACCCATGGCTGCGTCCCTGCCCAGTCATGGCTGCGTCCCTGCCCACCCATGGCTGCGTCCCTGCCCACCCATGGCTGCGTCCCTGCCCACCCATGGCTGCGTCCCTGCCCACCCATGGCTGCGTCCCTGCCCAGTCATGGCTGCGTCCCTGCCCACCCATGGCTGCGTCCCTGCCCAGTCATGTGAAATCCATAAACTAGGGCATAATGAATTTTTTTCAGTTGACTGATTTGCTTCTATGAACTGTAACTCTGTAAAATGTTTGAAATAGTTGCGTTTATATTTCTGTTTAGTATATATCCCACTGGGGGCAAATCTGATGTTTAATTTAAGCTATTTTAGATCAAATCCAGACAGGACTAATTTTAGCAGGCATCCTAAATTCAATAAGATTGACAGCAATAAAAAAAGGAAAATTTTAGGAACCTCAGAGGCTGAAAAATGTAATCTCTACAAATAAGTTACAGGATACCTGGAAATTGCTATTCCCAACTAGAAGACTACTCCTTTTTTGTCAAAGGAAGAAAAGCTACTCAAGAAAATTTACTCACTTAACAATTTACTGTGTCCAAAAATCCATGACATATTGATATCGGATCATTCTCTGGTATCATTGTCACACCCTGACCATAGTTTGCTTTGTATGTTTTGGTTGGTCAGGGTGTGATCTGAGTGGGAATTCTATGTTGGATGTCTTGTTTGTCTATTTCTATGTCTGGCCTGATATGGTTCTCAATCAGAGGCAGGTGTTAGTCATTGTCTCTTATTGGGAACCATATTTAGGTAGCCTGGTTTGCACTGTGTGTTTGTGGGTGATTGTTCCTGTCTTTGTACCAGATGGGACTGGTTTAGGTTTTCTCATGTTTGTTGTTTTTGTTAGTTCTCATGTGTAGTAGAGAATGAACCGAGCACAACTACAAGACCTGAAATGCATTAAATACATTTTTAAAAAAGAACTATTACAAATGTGGACAGAGAAAAGCCAAACCTTTAATTAATTTGGGATGCTTTGAAGGCATACATTAAGGGAATTGTAACGGCTTTCTTCTGTGGACGAAGGATCAGACCAAAGCGCAGCGTGGTTAGAGTTCAACATGTTTAATGAAGACCATAAACGTGAACACTACAAAACAACAAATGTGGAAAAACCAAAACAGTCCTATCTGGTGCATAGACACAAAGACAGAAGACAACCACCCACAATACCCAACACAAAACAGGCCTAAATATGGTTCCCAATCAGAGACAATGACTAACACCTGCCTCTGATTGAGAACCATATCAGGCCAAACATAGAAATGGGAAAACTAGACACACAACATAGAATGCCCACTCAGCTCACGTCCTGACCAACACTAAAACAAAGAAAACACAAAATAACTATGGTCAGAACATGACAGGAATGATAATCTCATACTCTGCTAGAGTTAAATCTGAGTTAGAAATTTACATGAATGAAAGATAAATCACTATTTTAGAAAAAGCCCATAAAACATATTTACAAGGTAAAGAAGAAAACACAATTTCTGATATTTTACTTTTGAGGAGAGCCAACAATTACAGGTTCAACTCAATGGAAAATAAGCCTGGTAAACATCTCGCAGCCCTCAAAACTAATACATGCCAAACCAACATTTTTAAAGACAAAGATATACAGTAAATGTGTTAATTAGAAACAAAGGGATAAAATCTTAAAACATTAAAACAATCGTGAGGAGAAAAGCACCAGGAATGGACAGCTTTCCCATAAAATTATATTTAACATTTTGGACAAAAAAGTAGCGCCCCTATTTACACAAATGACAACACACGTCATTCAATACAGTGCTTCCTTAGTTCCATGCATCAAACAGCTATAAATTGTGACAGTTGTCGCGTTGGTATGAATGATTCGGAGACAGACGCAGGAATGCGTAATAGTTATTTTATTGTACCCAAATTACGGTGTAAAGGCATGGGGACGAAGACCAAACAAGCACTATAACAAAACACAGGGTTGAAACCCAAACAAAAGAGCGAGGAGTACCTAGAATAAATAACACATGCGCACAATGATTAACACATGAGACGAGACTGAATAATCTGCGCAATCCACAATGGCATGAAAGCCAAAACACATAGCACAGGTGCTCACACACACCAACGGACTTAGTAACAATAATCGACAGCCCAATGGAAACCAAAGGGCACACATATACAAATACTAATCAGTGGGGAAAAAGGGGACAGGAGTGCGTAATGAAAGTTCCGGAGGGATTTGTGACAACAATAATATATCAACATTGCTCATAAGCAATAGAATGGAAGAAAATCTTATCAGATTGAATGAAATAATGTAAAAAAGAAAATAGAATAACTTGTGAGCTACAGCCTTTAATTGGACCACAAAGAATATCAAATACTTAGGATGCTTAATAAGTGACATCAAACAACAAATATATAAAGACAACTATATCCCATTACTCAACAACATGAAACCATGAATCTCACAGGTAGAATATACCTTTTCAGAAATGCATGGCTCCTAAAGTTCACATTTATTTTTAGTAATACCAATTACCCTACCCAAGACTTTCTTTAAAAAGTATACAATGTTGTGGATGTGGGTGTGTCTGTATGTTGTCGTTTGTATGTGTAAGTTTTGTATTGTACAATTTTTTTTAAATAAAAGCAAATGTACCTAGTTTGGTGGAGACCCGAGGGATTTGTTTATTAATACCTTATCAAGTTCATAATTGTGCACTCTCCTCAAACAATAGCATGGTATTATTTCACTGTAATAGCTTCTCTGAATTGGACATTGCAGCTAGATAAACAATCATTTAAGATTTCTGCCCACATCACATATGTCTATGTCCTTAGAATTTTTTTTGTTACTTACAACCTCATGTTAATCATATTAGCCTACGTTAGCTCAACCGTCCCATGGGGGGGACATCACTCCCGTAGAGGATAAATCCTCTTGCAGCTCCCCCCTACTTTGTGCAATTTCTGCCTGAAGACATACTCAAATCTAACAGCCTGTAGCTCAGGCACAGAACCAAGGATATGCATATTCTTGGTACCATTTGAAAGAACTCTGAAGTTTGTGGAAATGTAAATTCACACATGTGAATTTAATAAAACAATGGAAAAAAAATATATGTTTTTTATTTTTGGATCCTCATCTTTAAAATGCACAAGATAAAACAAACATTCAGATAGGATGATGGTGACAATTTCTGTGAAAAATATAAGAGGGCAACAGTACTTGTGCAAAGTTTCAGAATGATAACGTCCAAAATGAGTGTGCTACATCACATTTATCATGAAGTCACCCAGGTGTCCCACACAAGTAGCCCAAATGTACCCAAGTGGCCAAATTGGTGAAGGTATACATTTTGAAACAAATAACTCTATGCAGAATACCAAAATGGTATTCTAACACCCCCCCCCCCCCCCCAAAAAAAAAAATATAAACAATATATACATACACACACATTTACAAAATAACATGGGTAACTATTTACACACTTTCAATATTTGGAAGACCCTCAGTCCTCTATCAAATCAAATTAATTTATATAGCCCCAGCCTAAAACCCCAAACAGCAAGCAATGCAGGTGTAGAAGCACGGTGGCTAGGAAAAACTCCCTAGAAAGGCAAAAACCTAAGAAGAAACCAGGCTATGAGGGGTGGCCAGTCCTCTTCTGGCTGTGCCGGGTGGAGATCACAGTGGTTGTAGAGAGTGCAACAGGACAGCACCTCAAGAGTAAAATGAAGAGTTTAGGGTTCCATAGCCGCAGGCAGAACAGTTGAAACTGGAACAGCGGCAAGGCCAGGTGGACAGCAAGCCAGGTAGTCCTGACGCATGGTCCTAGGGCTCAGGTCCTCCGAGAGGAGAGAAAGAGAGCATACTTAAATTCACACAGGACACCGGCTAAGACTCCCATTCGGAGTCAGTGTCACTGTGAAAGAAAATGTTCAGTTAGAATATGAGCCCTGTATTAACAGGTATAATAAAACATATACATATTTGGAGAGTTGAAGGTTGACTATATTATTATTATTATTATTATTATTTGCTAGCTCTACTGTCTCTATTATATTATGACAGACCAGCTAGATCTACTGTCTCCATTTCACTTTGGCCATTGATGTGGTCCTGCCCTCTCCTCAACAGCCTCAAATAGGCTATTTCATGTGGGTTGGGGTGGGGCGTCGGACACACGCATCTCACATTTCATGACATTACATGTTTATATATTGCTTCTAAATAAAATAAAAAATAAACAATCTAATATTTTAGATTATTAATTTCAAACAAGGGCATTAGCATGATGAGAACTTACCGGTCCAAAACGATGTCCTCTCCCGTTCAAAAAAATATTCCTCCACAATCGCTAAATGAAGCGTCCTACAACACTCCGTCTCACCTTCCCAATCAATTTATAAAAAAATTGTGGACATCTGTATATCTAGACTTGGTCACCATAATGATTGATATAAACAGCTGAATCTGCGCATTCACCAAACAATGCGTGCGTAATATGCGTAGCTTCTTCCGGTATGAAACTTCAATAGCGAATGACTCACTTTACGCAGAAGCTTACTACATGGGTTGGTCTTGCAACAGATAAACATGGCGTATTGCCGTTTAGCTCAGCGGCTATCTACCCAGCTAGTTTAAGACGATCAGTGGTCATTGGGTTAAAAGACAGTCAATCAACGAAACAGCGGGCAAATCATTGGTGCACAATGATGTCATGATTCGTCTTCAAATCGGTTTCTTTCAGTCAATACGTCCCGCGAAATGGCCCATCAGGTTTGGTTGTGTTACAAACAAACCAGTTGATTGCAGTGAAACCAAACATGACTGGAGAAGTCACGTTCTGTGTGGGTTATTTACCTGGAATGTGTCGTCAAATGGAATGAGACGGAATTCACAACACAAGCGGTTCACAAAATGTTGTGTTAGGCTATAAAAACGGATTTGATCAAACAAAAGATCATTCATTGTGTAACAATGAGCATTGGAATTGCAAACAGACGAAGATCGTCAAGGGTAAACTATTTATTTTAATGCAGTTTGTGATTATGTTGCACCTGTGCTGGATAAAATTGTTTGTTTTTAATGGGGCTCTATGCTCAGATAATCGCATCGTATTCTTTCGCAGTAAATCCTTTTTTAAATCTGACAACGCAGTTGGATTAGCAAGATTCTAGGCTTTCGATACATGTGAGACACTTGTATTTTCATGAATGTTTAATATGACTATTTATGTAGCGATCACCGTATGTTGTGGAATTTCAGCCCGCTAGCGTGTTCCGTGCACACAGAGGTTAAACAATCAGTGTATTTGGTCATACATTTTAGACATTTAGCAGACGCTCTTATCCAGAACGATTTACAGTAGTGAGTGCATACATTTTAATACTGGAGCCATGCTCTACCAACTAAGCAACAAGTGCAAAGTTGATAATTCCATAATGAGGAATCACTTTTGCAAGGCACACTGCATGGCCAAAGTGGAAGGAAAAAGAGGCTCACTAAACTCCCAAACAGTCAAATCTATTAGATTTTCAGATGGGGTGTGTCGTGGCAATTTCCTGTATTACCAAATGAGGAGAGTTACAAACCACAGTCAGAGTTTTACTTAAACTTCATCTTTAATAATATGAACTTCACAATAGCCCTTTGACTCTCAGATCAATTCAGTGACTATAATGAATTCTGAGTCCCTACAGTAGAATACAAAGATCTTTTATAGCCAAGATACACCACTCTGAATTTACATGACAAACCACAGATCTTAGGACTTCTTCACAAAGGGCTTTTTAATTAAGAAAAGAGTATCCCTTAGCCAGATTGCATTCGCTATAAAATATCGCTCAGTTTGGTCTCTAAAACAAGGTTCTAATCTCATTCCTGGTACTTCATAGTACCAAAACATTACCTCATCCAAGGCATAACTCTATTGTCAACTCTATATACTCCCATCTCAAGTAAACCCACTCTTCTCCCCACTCCTGTACAAGCACAGACATTGTAAAGACAAGTAATTTGTTCCCCCTTAATCACGCCATCCATTCACATGGTTTAACAGATACATTCACATATGAAGACAATGTACCATCCTGTCCTCTTCCCTTTCTGATATTCTGCATAGCACCAGGGACATGTGAAAGACAAGCCTGACCTCTCCCCTCTCTGGGCCCCAAGTGACTGAGCCAACACTATAGTCCCAAAGGGATACATTCTAATAAAAAGTATATCACATAAGAATATTATGCAGATATGACATGTTAATTAGTTATGTTACCCAACTAATTCATCCACCACAGGTGAAATGCAAAGTCGTGCTATATATATATATATATATATATATATATTCATTGGGTATGTTATAGCTAATTTGTAAGAAATATTTATACCCGTACAAGCGCAATCACCTAATCTGCAAAAATGACAAGTTAATTAGTGGGTAATGGTGACTTGAAGAACATATACTACATTGCCCCCTCCCACCCTAATCTGCTAGTGGTAGTGAGGTGGTAGATGCGTAGTCTCCTTTATGGATCAGATCAGGTGCCTACATACAGTGCCTTCAGAAAGTATTCACACTGTTACAGGCTTTGGCTTTTGCATTTATGTTTTGAGGTTGGACTTTAGTGCGTATAGCTCGTTAGCACGTAGGGCACACCGATTGGTGTCACCTCGTTAGTCAGTATGTGTTACACCAGGGCTGGTTGCCATCTCGTTAGTGGGATGGTCTTTCACCTGTGCTGGCCCAGTGCTCCAGTTGTCTTGAGAGATGTGGAAGGTCAACACTTTGTTGGTGCTCCCTATTTGATTTCTAGAAAAACATTCCTTTCGGTTTTGCTCCATCTTCTTGGTTTGCTTCCTGTCTTTAAGTTTGGTGTGGGTTTTTCTTTTGCTTGCCTCCTTTTGAGCAAATTTACTGGGTGCTCATGGTGGATGTCTTTTCCAGTTGTTGCTAGCCAGCTTTCAATGGACATCCCCATGAGTATCTTTCAGAACCCCTCCCAAAATCCCACCAGTTTTGTTTTGGTTGTTGTCAGTGACTCTTTTTTAGTTTCCTGTTCTGTTTCAGAAACATTTGATTTTCTTGATGGGAAACACAACCCTTGACTTTTTCCACATTTTGTTGTGTTGTAGCCTGAATTTAAAATGGATACAATTTTTGTAACTGGGCTACACACACACACACACACTAGACCATACATTTGTACAAATTCATAAAAAAATAAATATCAGGAATGTCTTGAGTTAATAAGTATTCAACACCTTTGTTATGGCAAGCCAAAATAAGTTCAGGAGTAAAAACGTGCTTGACAAGTCAAATACATTTACATTGAATTGACTATGTCTGCAGTAGTGTTTAACATGATTTGTGAATGATAACCTAATCTCTGTACCCCATTCATACAGTACCTGTAACGGGATTCTTTCGTCGAAGGAGAGGCGGACCAATACGCAGCGTGGTTGAAGTTCATGGTGTTTTAATAAGAAAAACTATACATGAACAAAAGAATAAATGTGAAAACCCGAAACCAGTCCTGTGTGGTACTGACACAGGAGACAATCACCCACAAAACCAAACAGGCTACCTAAATATGGTTCCCAATCAGAGACAATGACTAACACCTGCCTCTGATTGAGAACCATATCAGGCCAAACACAGAAACAGACAAACTAGACACACAACATAGAATGCCCACTCAGATCGCACCCAGACCAAACAAAACATAGAAACATTCAAAGCAAACTATGGTCAGGGTGTGACAGTACCAGTCAAAAGTTTGGACACACCCACTCTTTCAAGGGTTTTTCTTTATTTTTTAAAACATTATTCTACATTGTAGAATAATAGTGAAGACATCAAAACTATGAAGTAACACATATGGAATCATGTAGTAATCAAAAAAGTTAAGGCAAAGTAGCCACCCTTTGCCTTGATGACAGCTTTGCACACTCTTGGCATTCTCTCAACCAGCTTCATGAGGTAATCACCTGGAATGCATTTCAATTAACAGTTGTGCCTTGTTAAAAGTTCATTTGTGGAATTTATTTCCTTAATGCGTTTGAGCCAATCAGTTGTGATGTGACAAGAAAGGGGTGGTATACAGAAGATAGCCTTATTTGGTAAAAGACCAATTCCATATTATGGCAAGAACAGCTCAAATAAGCAAAGAAAAATGACAAGTCCATCATCACTTTAAGACATGAAGGTCAGTCAATGCGGAAAATTGAAAGAACTTTTAAAGTTTCTTCAAGTGCAGTTGCAAAAACCATCAAGGGCTATGATGAAACTGGCTCTCACGAGGACCTCCACAAGAAAGGAAGACCCAGAGTTACATCTGCTGCAGAGGATACATTTATTAGAGTTAACTGCACCTCAGAGTAGAACCCAAATAAATGATTCACAGAGTTCAAGTTTGATTTATTTAACATTTTTTAAAACAGGTAAGCTAGTTGAGAACAAGTTCTAATTTACAACTGCGACCTGTCCAAGATAAAGCAAAGCAGTGTGACACAAACAATACAGAGTTACTCATGGAATAAACAAACGTACAGTCAATAACACAATAGAAAAGTCCACATACAGTGTGTGCAAATGAAGTAAGATTAGGGAGGTAAGGCAATAAATAGGCCATAGTGGCAAAACAATTACAAATTAGCAATGAAACACTGGAGTGATAGATGTGCAGAAGGTGAATGTGCAAGCAGAGATACTGGGGTGCAAAGAAGCAAAAAAAAAAATATGGGGATGAGGTAGATGGGTGGGTTATTTACAGATGGCTTTGTACAGGTGCAATGATATGTAAGCTGCTCTGACAGCTGATGCTTAAAGTTAGTGAGGGAGATATGAGTCTCCAGCTTCAGTGATTTTTGCAATTAGTTCCAGTCATTGGCAGCAGAGAACTGGAAGGAAAGGCAGCCAAACGAGGAGTTGGCTTTGGAGGTGACCAGTGAAATATACCTGCTGGAGTGTGTGCTATGGGTGGGTGCTGCTATGGTGACCAGGGCTTTACCTAGCAAAGACTTACAGATGACCTGGAGCCAGTGGGTTTGGCGACGAAAATGAAGCAAGGGTCAGCGGAAAAGAGCATACAGGTCGCAGTGGTGGGTAGTATATGGGGCTTTGGTGACAAAACGGACGGAGCGACATCATTAATGTATACAGAGAAATTAACCCTGTGGCATCCCCATAGAGACCGCCAGAGGTCCGGACAACAGGCCCTCCGATTTGACACACTGAACTCTGTCTGAGAAGTAGTTGGTGAACCAGGCGAGGCAGTCATTTGAGAAACCAAGGCTGTTGAGTCTGCCGATAAGAATACGGTGATTGCCAGAGTCAAAAGCCTTGGCCAGGTCGATGAAGACTGCTGCACAGTATTTTTTTTAAATCGATGGTGGTTATGATATTGTTTAAGACCTTGAGCGAAGACTGAGGTGCACCCATGACCAGCTAGGAAACCAGATTGCATAGCGGAGAAGGTACGGTGGGATTCGAAAAGGTTGGTGATCTGTTTGTTAACTTGGCTTTCGAAGACCTTGGAAAGGCAGGGTAGGATAGATATAGGAGAGGGGGATGACCGTGGCAGCTTTTCAATCTTTGGGGATCTCAGACGATACGAAAGAGAGGTTGAACAGGCAGACACATCTCAACATTAACTGTTCAGAGGACTCTGCGTGAATCAGGCCTTCATGCTCGAATCTCTGCAAAGAAATCACTACTAAAAGACACCGATAAGACTAATAGATTTGCTTGGGGCAAGAAGCGCGAGCAATGGACATTAGATTGGTGCAAATTTGTCCTTTGGTCTGATGAGTCCAATTTTTGGTTCCAACTGCAGTGTCTTTGTGAGACCCAGAGTAGGTGAACGGATGATCTACGCATGTGTGGTTCACACCGTGAGGCATGGAGGACGAGGTGTGATGGTGTGGGGGTGCTTTGCTGGTGACACTGTCTGTGATTAATTTAGAATTCAAGGCACCAGCATGGCTGCCACAGCATTCTGCAGCGATACACTATGCCATCTGGTTTGCGCTTAGTGGGACTATATTTTGTTTTTCAACAGGACAATGACCCAACACACCTCCAGGCTGTGTAAGGGGTATTTGACCAAGAAGGAGAGTGATGGAGTGCTGCATCAGATGACCTGGCCTCCACAATCACCCAACCTCAGCCCAAATTAGATGGTTTAGAATGCTGAGTGAACGAAAAGCAGCCAACAAGTTCTCAGCATATGTGGCAACTCCTTCAAGACTGCTGGAAAAACATTCCTCATGAAGTTGATTGAGAGAATGTTAAGAGTGTGCAAAGCTGTCATCAAGGCAACGGCTGGCTACTTTGAATGATATAAAATATATTTTGATTTGTGTAACACTTTTTTTTGTTACTACATGATTCAATGTGTTTTTTCATAGTTTTAATATATTCACTATTTTTCTACAATGTAGAAAATAGTCAAAATAAAGAAAAACTCTTGAATGAGCATGTGTGTCCAAACTTTTGACTGCTACTGTAGATGTAATACTATTTTAATTAAACCTTTAAAGTTAATAAAGACAGTGCAGAGAACCATTGAGGTCGGAGAGTGTTGATACAGTGTGTGCCTTTGACCTACATTTATCAAACATTACAGCTGTTGTTATAATCACAGCAATTATTTTCAATTTGCCATCCCTTTTTACTTGGTGGGTTTGAAAAACCTTGAGTGGCTTTGACTGCAGAGGGAGAATATCCTTCTGAATATTAAGTGCCACAGTCCCCAATTTAGATTAGATGAGCCTTAGGTCACGTTTTCCTTTAGCTTATTTAATTTCCGAAGAATTTGGCCAAAGCTGTGAGAACGTTGAGTACTACCTCAGTGGCCTCTGTGGGATGTGTTAGATTAGTTATTTAGTGTACGTTACATCCCTCATTAGTTCTACACCAGTGAACCATACATCAACCATGAGTCATGGTGGGATGTTAACACCTCATGACCATTCGGTAATGCTGGTGTTAAAAATGCATAATTTCTGTTGTAATGGCGAGCAGTCCAAAGTACTAAGGCTTTCTGTGTCAGGGAGTGGAAGTGTCAGGTCCTGTCCAAGCTCTAGGGAGAGAAACCAAAGTGGACAGCTGCCGATGTTGGGATGCTCTGGTACACAGGAAATGGCAAAGAGACACACAAATGACTGTCTACTGGCATTAGCCTGAGTGACACTCTTTCTGCACCTTCACAGCCACACATCTCCATGTCTGAGTGGAAATAATACTGACGTATAAAGGGAACTTGAGACATATAACACCTAGCACTTTCGAAGTGATGCAACGATTGAGATGGGAAAGAAACTCTCAAGATGTTCCAGTTGCATCATAAAAACCTGCATAAGGCTTTGAGGTGACTTCTGGATAGGACTAGATTGCACCAATAAGTGGTAGTTATTATGTTAGACCTTTTCACTTTAGAAAGCAGGGCTAAAGAGAGATGACTACTTTAAATCTGCAATCCATCTACATTTTGTAAATATGGTGACATATTGACCAAAGACATTTCGCTTGAGGCCTCATCCCTAGATCTTTTTCCTACTCTAAAATGCAGTATCTCTCCTCCACAGTCAGCTCATTAATCTTCCTTTTACTGGAGTAACACACTGACATATCTCCATAAAATGGCACTTAATTTCTGCATTATTTATGACTCATTTATGTGCTCAGGTCCTCCACTATTTATCAAATGTCCCCACTGATGTCAAAACAAATTGAGCGCCGTTACTCAAGATGCTCTCTGCAAACACATCAGTGGACAGGAAGTCACTGGAGATTTCCTCTTGACTGTCACCAGGAAGTCTCTCTTGCACATTGAGCTCTGCTGAGTGTAGAGGCTCTCTCTTAGAACCAATAAAGAAACAGGCAGTGTAGGAAGTGATGCAGTGGTAGAGTAGACAAGAAGGTTGAGTGAGTAACGCTAATGTTTATCAGTGGAAATTTGTGAATGATAACTTATTTATGTTTCTGTGTGTGTGTGTGTGTGTGTGTGTGTGTGTGTGTGTGTGTGTGTGTGTGTGTGTGTGTGTGTGTGTGTGTGTGTTTGTGTGTGTCTATGCGGAAGAGTAAATGATTCAGTCAATGATTTATGATTCCATGCTAGAGAAGGCCCTAGGCCTGCGGCAGTTCACAAGATCACAAGAGTATGACAGGCTGGGTGACACTGCACTCCCCTCACCTACTGTACCACAGAGTGCAACATTGACTCAACTGCTGAACTGCACTTAATTTATGGGTTATGTCCCAAATGGCACCCTATTCTCCATATAGTGCTCTACGTTTGACCTGAGCCTTATGGGAATAAGTTGTCATATGGGATTCAGACATAGTCTCAGCTACAACTCCACAACCCTTAGCATCTCCATGGTAACCTAGCCCTACATTAGCAGAGCCTTGTCTCCTCTCCTCATTCTTCTCCCCAGACTGTCAACGTTGATTTGTGATATGAGTTGAGTATGAAATACTTTTATTTTCCCTCCAACCCTCCCTTTTCCTTTTTTATTTCTGTCTGTCACTCTTCACTCTCAGGCTGCGGGCTGCCAAATGCAGGCCAGGAAAGTGGGAATAGAATTACCTTTCTTATCTTTACTCTGCCAAATTATGTTTTCTATTCTGTCCTTCTATCACATGTCCCCAGCCACTCTCACACTCACTATGCATAAGACAATCCAAACACAGACATAGACACTGACATGCACCTGCACATAGGCACATTGGTGTGCACACAAACCTGTACACCTGCAATGACCCCTACTTTTCCCACGGACACCTTAGTCTTGAAACCCGAGAGACATGGTCTTGGATGGATAGGTCTTGACCTGAGACCTCTGGCGTTCAGATGGATCCATAAGGTCTCCTTAGAGGTGCACAAAGCCCAATTTGTCTCTTTCCTCGACGAGCATGAATCAATGGAGGAAGGACAAACACCGCCACCGGCTTTCTCAGTGGAGGCTGTGTCTAGCACTTACATAAACTCTACCAGATGTGGAAGCACTTACAGCACATAAAAATTATGACACAGTGCAGGGTATGCAAGGACAGATTGATGTTGCCTTTTACAACAGCAAAGAGCATCTGTGTTTATCCTGACTCTTCGTTCAGCATACACTGAATGTTTAACTCGAATCATACACTTTTCCATGTGCTAACCATATGTTTAGCTATTCTGACACGCATAGCACATTCCTACTTTGTAGCTATAGCTATGATAGAACATGTCCCATATAAGAACACTGTGGGTGTTCTTGTACGTATATGCCCTGCTCTCTCCGTCTCTGACTAGAGGAGGGAGAGTAACGACCAGGGTTAACATGATTATACCCTGTGAACTCAGCACTATTTATTAATACGCATCACTATTAATATGCATGAATTCTGATACAATAAATGATGTATCAGAATTGTGACAATACGCAACTTGGCCATTCCCTCTGGGCAATCAGATTGATGGCAGGGGCTAGCACCAAGCCCCTGCTGACATCATTAGCTATAAATGAATGTTCAGACAATGCTCAGATATTTTATGATGCGAGAAACACAAGGCTTACTTAGAATATTGCAGTTGCTGCCCCTGATGCAACATTCTAGGTTAAGAATAAGAACATGTGTATTTGTACAAATATGTAACCAACATTTTTCTTGTGAGACAGTCAGTGTTGTTGGCTACTAGGGGTGGCTGAGTGGATTCTCACTTTCTCAGAGTGTCTTGTGTTTGGTAACAGAGCTACTGTGTCTGAGTGTGTTCTCAGAGTATGTTGTGTTTTGTACCAGAGCAAATGTATCTGAGGGTGTTCTCAGAGTTGTTAGACTAATGCATGGTTGGCTGAATATTCTCAGAGTGTTTGTGTGAGAATAGGTTTGACTGAGTGTGTGTGGTCCTACTATAGGGCTAGCTGGTGGGGTTTGGTGAGAGCATCTGTTCCCAGTCCCTCCCTCCTCTTTCACTCTCATCATTAGTGTTTAATTAAAGCTGTAGCCTACTCTTGTGGTAGGTGAGAGTTCTGGTAGGGAGATGAGGGGGGAGATGACACATAATGGGATATCAAACTGGATTAGTTATGGGGAAGCATTGAGGGTCCTTTAATGGCTAAGGAGCCTTAAAGCAGTGATCTTCTGGGTTTTTATTTTGTTTGTTTACTGGATTTAAAGACTGCTCTCAGACATGCTCTGCATTGTAGAGGTAAAATAGAAACATTGGCAGTTCTCTTTCCCCTTTGACCTGATAACTACCAGTTTCCTGAATGTCTTGTAGTTGGTTATAAAACAGTGTACATCATGAATGAGGATGGCATTGGTAACCTTAATCTCTGCTACAGTCTACTGCTAGACCAGGTAAAGGCAATGAGATTGAAATACGCACTTAAACATTAGGAGGAGTAAAAATGAAAATCACAAGTTCTTTGAAAAGTCAAATCGCAAGGACATTTTCGTATTCAATCAAATAGGCTGTGTGATCACTTCAATAAATTGCCATTGAGCAGTTTCTAGCTGCAGTGAAATAATGTTGGCTACATAGGGGAGAAATAATGACGATGATATTAACATAGCAGAGACTGATTCACTCTCTGAGGAAGGGCTGACTTGGTGTTTACTGGGTAATAACAGACTATATGACTTGTAAGAGGTGACAAATCAAAGTACTGATTGAGAGGTGGGTGCATTGGTGTTAGTAGGCAGTATTGTCATATATAATGTTAGTAGAGTTGAGAGACCTAGTATAAAGTGTTATTCTGATCAGACAGAGTGTAGAGGACATATTATGGAAATCAGGGCCAACTTATTATGTTTCTATTCCCCGGGGGCAGAGTGACACTGTTCAAACCAATATCTCAAAGTCCTCTGATTCAGACCTTTACCCTCATACTACAGCTCACCTGTCTGAGTGAAGATAACGCCTCTTCTCACTATGAAAGGCAACATTGATAGTTTGATGATTCTCTTTTAAATCTGCCCTCTGACCTCTCCACCTCATCCTATTTGTTAAGCTTTGTTCTTGGAGGACAGTTAGATGTAACTTTTTGCTGATTCAAACAGGCTTTATAGAAGCAAGGACCTGTCTGCTGCTTGGTGTTATGGCACTGATTTACTGGCCTACTTTAACCAAGGATAGAAGGGAGTGGGGTGGGATAAGAGGTGGAGGTAGGAAGGGATGGAAGGGAGAGGGGAAGCATGGCTAGTGCTAGTGTTAGGATTACGGTTAGGGCTAGGGTTATGGTTTGGGTTAAGGTTAGGGTTAGTGCTAGGGCTAGGGTTGAGTCTGGGTTTGGACATGAAGTTAGGATTAGGGTTAGGGCAAGGGTTAGGTTTATGTCTAGGGTTAGAGTTGAGCCAGGTTGTGGACATGAAGCTAGAATTAGGGTTATGGAAAGTGTTAGGGTTTTAAAACCTGTTTGGGATAGGGGGCAGCATTTTCACATTCGGATGAAAGCGTGGCCAGAGTAAACCTCCTGCTACTCAGGCCCAGAAGCTAATATATGCATATTATTAGTGGTAATGGGTAGAAGACACCCTGAAGTTTCTAAAACTGTTTGAATGATGTCTGTGAGTATAACATAACTCATATGGCAGGCGAAAACCTGAGAAAAATCCGACCAGGAAGTGGGAAATCTGAGGTTTGTAGTTTTTTAACTCATTGCCTATCGAATATACAGTGTCTATGGAGTCATATTGCACTTCCTATGGCTTCCACTAGATGTCAACAGTCTTTAGAATGTTGTTTGAGGCTTTTACTGTGAATTGGGGGCGAATGACAGCTGATTCAACCAGAGGCCTGCCAGAGTGCCATGAGCTGATCACGCGTGCACACGTGAGAGCAACCTGCGTTCCATTGCAATTCTAAAGACAAAGGAATTCTCCGGTTGGAACATTATTGAAGATTTGTTAAAAACATCCTAAAGTTTGATTCTATACTTTGTTTGACATGTTTCTACGAACTGTAATATGACTTTTTGAACTTTTCGTCTGAACTTTCGCCTGGACTTGCCCGTGCCTTGTGAGTTTGGATTTGTTTACCAAACGCTCTAACAAAAGGAGGTATTTGGACATAAATTATGGACTTTATCGAACAAAACAAACATTTATTGTGGAACTGGGATTCCTGGGACTGCATTCGGATAAAGATGATCAAAGGTAAGTGAATATTTATAACGCTATTTCTGGCTTTTACTGACTCCACAACATGGCGGGTATCTGCGTGGCTTGTTTTTGTGTATGAGTGCGATACTCAGGATATTGCATGGTTTGCTTTTTCCGTAAAGCTTTTTTGAAATCTGACACAGCGGTTGAAATGAAGGAGAAGTATATCTATAATTCTATGCATAATAGTTGTATCTTTTATCATGAGTATTTCTGTAAATCGATGTGGCTCTCTGAAAATTCGCCGGATGTTTTCGAGGCACAACTTTACTGACCATAAAGAGCCAATGTATACGGAGAGTTTTGGATATAAATATGAACTTTATCGAACAAAACATACATGTATTGTGTAACATGAAGTCCTATGAGTGCCATCTGATGAAGATCATCAAAGGTTAGTGTTTCATTTTATCTCTATTTCTGCTTTTTGCAACTCCTCTCTTTGGCTGGAAAATGGCTGTGTGTGTTTTTGTGACTTGGCTCTGACCTAACATAATCATTTGGTGTGCTTTCGCTGTAAAGCCTTTTTGAAATCGGACACAATGGGTACATTAACAAGAAGTTCATCTTTAATTTGATTTATTGCACTTGTGAATGTATGAAAGTTACATATTTCCCAAAAATATTTTTGAATTTCACACTCTGCCTTTTCTGCTGCTAGTGGAACCCTTAGCCGTAAGAAATTTTAACTAGGGTTAGGTTTGAGCCAGTGTGTGGACATGAAGCTAGTGTTAGGGTTTAGCCAGGGTGTAAACATTTAGCTAAGGTAAGGGGTGAGCCAGGGTGTGGACTTGAAGGGTAAGGGTTTTAACTAGGGTTAGGATTGAGCCAGGGTGTAGACATGAAGTTAGGGTTAGGGTTGTAAATAGGGTTAGGGTTGAGCCAGGGTGTATACATGAAGTTAGGTTTAGGGTCTTAGCTAGGGTTAGGGTTGAGCCATGGTATGGACATGAAGCTAGGGTAGTGTTGAGCCAGGGACTGAACATAGGCCAGCAGACACTACAGAACTTATATTTTTTCACCAATATGTCCAGTAAAAAGACTGTCTAATGTACTTCTTATCTAGATCAAATAAGTCCCATTTTGACATATAAATACAGTACATCAAATATATGGTGTATCATTTAACGTGAGGTGTCTTCATACTGTTAAGTCTATATATTTGAGGCCGATGACACACACAGGAGCTCCAGTGAAACAGAGCGGTATTCAGCCTGGCTGGCAGAGCTCCCAAAGCCTTTGCATAGCTGATTTAGGGCCTGGCTATCTGCTGTGACAACACCTTATTAAAATCAAGTGAATTTGTCCTTCCTCTCTCCCTCCCTCCTTCTCTCTCTTCCGTCTCTCCCAGTAGGTTGGCTGGGGAGAGAGTGGTTCCACAGAGCAGGATATAAATCCACAGAGCCGCCCCAGGCAAGGTCTTCATCAGAAGTTCATTCCTCATCACTTTACATAAAGTCAGTGGTGTAACTGTATAATTACGCTGTGCTTTAGAGAATATGGGCTGGGGAAATGATTGCTCACACAATAAACAGCATATAATGTACCTAGCTACATAGTATGGTACATTAAGCTTTTCTAATTGTTGTCTTTTCTTGCTTTTCCATAAGGAAGCATTGTTTTTTTGTACTGCGGGAAAAAAAATCTGTATCAAACAAATCAATTGCAAGGTGTAAGCTTTGCCCCTGTGAGTTCACTTACAATTTGCATGAAATCCTTCTTTTTTTTTAAATCCTCATCATTATAACGACCACGGTGCTAACAGAACAGACAGGTTTACTGCAGAAAGGATCACACAAATAGAGAGCAGACAACAGATAGTCAGGTAAGGTGAAAAATCGATCTCTGTGGGATTTTCTGATGATTCTGCACTCTTGCTCTGTGCTTAATTACATCATTCATTATCCCACCATTGGAAAATTGGGGATATTTAACAAGTAGTCATTAGTTAATCTTCAGTTACAATGCACAGACACAAAGGTCAATAGCATAAGTCAATTTAAATGATATACACGTTCAGATACAATGGCCTGCAGAGGTAGTTTTAGACTGAATTAGACATTGCCGCCAAGACCCATTTGTCATTTTGAAGGAGCCTCGAAAGAATAACCACTGTGCATTTTCAAGCAAACAGCACACAGGCATTGATAGCCTTTCTTTTCTATATCAACTCTTAACTCTGCTGGAGCTTGTGTTAAAATATAATTAGAACAATCACACTTCAGTTGGAATGGGATAGAGTATCACATACTACAAATTAGTATGTGTGTGTGTGTTTGTGTGAGTGAGTGGGTGCGCGTGTAAGTGTGTGTTGTGTAGGTAGCTTTGCCTGTGATTAATGTGCCATGTCCCCGCTCTGTGAGAGGGAGATAATGTAGGAGGCTGTGCCCTTTGTGTTCACAGTCTGTGTTAATGCCGCACCTATCAGGAGATTTAAACAGCATGGAAACCAAAACCTTGAATTTTTGGGGTAAACAAATCTAGGTGAAATAGATAATATCACCCTAGGAAAAAAATTGTTCTTAAACAGTTTGAATAGGATAATTAGGTCCAGACAACAAAAGACCATTCAGTCATTGTAGGTGGAAACCCCTCTATTCAGTACAGCAGTGTAAAGCCGGTTTCCCTCCACGTTTCTAGTTCCAGGGTGTTCAGACCGCCCATCCTGTGAGGTCTGAAGGTGCCCCTGACTGACTGACTGAGCTCTATTGTACTGACGTTCTAAGGTTCAGGCACTTCTGGGAGAGGAGAGGTGTGGGTGGCAGGTTGTAATCAGCAGCTTGATATGAGCAGAAAAAGACAGGAGAGGTTTGCCCTCTGAATCTCAAAGAGGACCTGTCATCTACCTTATGATATCACATAACCATTTTTCACTTGCATTCATAACTGTGTCTTGAAGAACAAAAGTAGAAAAAAAGCAATGATATTCAGTACGGTTAAATAGGATAAGTAGATGGAATAAGTACATGGAAAGGGAACTCATATTGTGTAAACTATTTGACGCATTGCAGCAGAGGTTGGTTGGCTAATAGTGTGTACAAACTGTAAGTCACATATGCCACTGTACATGTCACGTAGACCTACCGTATTGACACATTCAAGTCATTCACTATATTGGAGTACCATGGCATGTGACCGTCAAAATCACTGTTCTGCTAAACTTTGAGCGTGGGAGAAGAAAACAAACACAAAAAGCATCCTATAATCAACTCGTGTCATGCACTCCAGATATGCATAACCTCGTGTCACACACAGATTATTTAACCAACATGACTCGGGCTTGGTTAAATGTTCTCCTAGAAGAAAGAACAAGGCTGCCACTGTTTCCCCGTGCGCAGAGGCTCTCTAGTTCTGTCAGTGCTCTACAATAGGACTTAAATTAAGTTCCTCCCAATGAATGGGATTTGAGCAGACTATTGTTGAGATCTCAGGCAGTTCCTTATCACAGGCATCTCATGTTGCGCTCATAGAGCCATCACTCAGTGCACAATGCTATACAGTCAAGTACAATAGCACTCTCTGAAAGGGGGAGTCTGTGAGTCAGTCACCTTGAGTTGGTTGATAAGCACATGTGAGGCTCAACAAGGGGAGATTTACACAATATTTCTGAGAGCACCAGAGGACTCTCTGGACAGGATGAAATAAATAAAATAATCGGGGATCATGGCCAAGAACCCTTAAGCCAAGAGTTGTGACATCTCCATGACAACCACTGTAGGCTGCAGAGCCACCACCCTGTCCAGGAAAATCCAGTGAGAGCAGCCAACATTGACAGCATCCCACATAACCTGATTTTGAAAGAAAACCAAAGGAAAGATATTCTGTAATAACGTAAAGTCGTAAAATCTCAACGGTCAGATAATTACAGTAGCTGCATTGCCAACTTTTCAACCCATATTACATTGTAAAATGTGGATGAGTTTGTTCACTTACCCACATTAAAACATTCACTTTTTAGTGAATGTACCTGTTACAGTGAGGCAACATCTAGCCACTCCATCTACTTATCCAAACTTGGCTGACACATGACTGTGTTAAAGGTGTGCCAATCCACTGTTCACACCTTCAAAGGCCTCCTCTTTGGCAAGCTCTGAACATGACTCAGAAGAGAAGAATGAAAGAGTGCCCTGTCAGCAGATGGTGTTCTGGGGTTTATTTTATTGTATACGATTGTCTGAGTAAAAACTGTTTCTCACACTTCAAAAAGGCTGGCAGCAGCACTGGGGTAAAGCATGTTTCAGTGGGGTAATGCTAGGACTCTGTAGTTTATCCTAAATTCACAAGACAGAGGGAAGAGAAAGAATGCCACGTCCCATGGGATATATGAGGCAACGTTGCACCAGTCTTTAACAGGATGCGAAGAGGAAGAGTATGCTTAATGATTTATCCGTCGCTGCCACAGTGGAAATCAAAATGGATTTTTGAATCGGCTCGACTTTTAAATCCTAACCTGGAGGATTGTGATTTATGGACCTGATGTCAGGAGTGGGCTGCTCTACTGTGCGTCTTACTGAGTCTGAGTGATACAGCATTGTGGCCTCATTGGGCTCTGTTCTCCTACTGATTGTGTCTTAAAAATAAAATAATCGTTGAAGAACACCAAAGCCAAGAGATATGACATCTCCATGACAACTAGTGTATCATACATTCCGGTCCTACCTGGACTGTGTTGTACTATCCTATCTTTGACAATGCGGCCACTGTTAACAAAGATAAATCACAGACTCACAATCATTCATGAATAACACTAGAACTAAATGATGTGACGTACAAGCAAACATAAGTGGATGCATCTGTCGTAGGAAAACATTGCCTCATCACCAGGCTATCAGTTGTGGTTGTGTTGGTCTCACGGGATGTTATGGTGTAAATAGGTCTAACTAGTATACAGAGAGGACCACTAGTGGCACTGAGAAAAATGAGCAAGTTTGAGTTTTCAGGTATTTTGGTCAATGATGAAACAGCATCAAGAAGCTGCAACAGTGACGTTGCCAATCTTTGGTGTATGAAGCAATAGTAATTCACCCCTCGGCTCCAAAGCAGACCTGACTGAGAGGACTTACTCTTGTGAACATGAAAGCTTCAAATATATGAAACAGCGTTCCTGTCTTGTAGAATTATATTGCTGATAGAGACAATGTTCTTTTCCGAGAAGCCTGAATAAGTTCAAAATGTATTCCAGTTGAAAGTGAATTATACACAAGTACATGTGTACATGATCTGGGAATATGAACAGAGAGTTATTTTTGTATGGATGCTTTGACATATTGATGAATAAGTAATTGGTGTGGTTCAGTTTTCAAAAGAAAATGTGTTATTTTCTTCTGAATGACGCAATAATTGATGTGACAGCTGACATGGCCTTTAGCAGCCAGAACAATGTGAAGCAGAATTACATTATTCATAAAATCGTTAGGTCAAGGTCATATTTCCTACTTTGAAGGTCTGTAAGTCCTTAACCAAGATGTAGACTCCAGCATTTGACATTACCTGACACACTGAGCATAGAAAACATTAGGAACACCTTGCTAATATTGAGTTGTACCCCACCCCCTTTTGCCCTCAGAACAGACTCAATTCGTTGAGGCATGGGCACATGCATACTCAGGCTGACTGGCTCTCGTTCTGGAAAATGACAAATAAGAGCACTCAGGCTATCCGAAAGGCCAAAGTTAGTTACTTTAAGGAGCAGTTCTCTCTCTGTGGGTCTCACCCCAAGAATTTATAGAAAATGGTTAAAGAACTGGAGAGTAAATCCTTCATCTCACAGCTGCCCATGTCCCTTAAAGTTGATGATGTGGTTGTTACTGACAAGGAGCACATGGCCGAGGTCTTTAATCATCACTTCATTAATTATGGATTCCTATTTGACTCAGCCATGCCTCCTTGCCCATCCAACATTTCCTCATCTCCCACCCCTTCTAATGCGACTAGCCCCGATGCTCCTCCCTCTTTTTCCCCTGCCCCGCTACAAATTTTCTTCCTGCAGACGGTTACTGAGTCCGAGGTGCTAAAGGCCAAAAACAGGCATTATGTATCTGTTTCTGATGGCATACTTCCAAAATGTCAAACTATTGAATTACTTTTTTTTCTGTGTTGACTTGGCTCCACCAAGTCCTCACGCATTGGGCAACTGAGATTAGTTGTTGGTCTCTGGTAATGTGTGACCAAACCCTGGGCCGGTAGATACCATGCAATCTCTACCGACTCCCTATGATTTTAGAAACAGAGCAGGTTTAGGCCTCTTGCATGTTAATGTCGGAAATCTATTTCCAAAAATAGACATGATTAGAATATGGTACAAAACGACAAATGCAGACGTAATGTTTTTATCAGAAACTTGGCTAAAGAAATCTGTGTCAAATAACTCGATTTCTATTGATGGGTACATGGTTTTTAGAACAGATCAGATGAGTAAAGGAGGAGTGGTTGCAATGTATGTGAAATTCTCTCAAAGCCAAACATTTTGAATTGCTTGCGGTTAAAGTGAACATATATAAGGACTCCCACATCACTGTAGTCAGCTGCTACAGACCACCCTTCGCTTCGGGAGACGCACTCAACTCTCTTTCTGATGTCCTGCACAAGCTAAATGACTCTTTGAACAGGGACATGCTTACATCTGTATCAGGCTATTTTAAAGAACTGTGTGACTGTCTGAATCTTGCTAAATTAATTAACGCGCCTACAAGACCGACTCCCAGAGCACCTAACAAATCAAATCTATTGAACATTATTCTAACGAATATTCCTCACAAATACACATTGACTGGGATATTGATCACTGTGCAATTGCTTGTGTTAGAAATACAAAAATTACCAAAGCCAAACCCCGTTTTTTTGGCCAGTTTGTTGAGCAAGCGTTCTGACATGATCTGTACCATAATATTGACAGAGTCTGATTCCCAATGTTGACATTGCCTGGGACTATTTTTATATTAAATTTGTGTCGATTTGTAATAAGTATGACCCTGTGAAGAAATGTAGAATAAGTGGAAGGGACAATTTCTGGTTTTCAGATAACATGGCAGAATTAAATGGAAAGAGATATCTCTTGGGATCAAGCTAGACATACAAATGCTCCTGTTGACTGGGCCTCCTTCAGAGCGCTAAGAAACAAATGCATAGGATTGATCAGGAAGTCCAAATCAGATTACTATTTAAATGCAGTCACAGAGAACCTAAACAACCCTACCAAGTTCTGGAAGCTAATGGAAGCTAATTCTGGATTCTAATGAAGTAAAGGATGAAGACGATATTGTAGTTTTTTTTAACAAGCACTTCATATCTGATGGTTCAGTTTCGATAATGGTGGGGCCCAGGCCTCTAATGTAAGCTCTGTTACAGTCAACTATGATATAGGCCCTCATGTGAACCATTTTAACTTTGAGCCTGATTCTTATACTGAGGTCTATAAAGCACTAAAGGCAATAGACACTCAAAAGTCTGCAGGTTCAGACAACATGGACGCCTACCTCTTACCAATTCCAAACACAGCCTTTGGAAATCAGCTTATGTCCTCCCACTGCTAAAGGGTGGAGATCCCTCAGATGCTAATAACTATCGTCCTATCTCTAAACTCCCTATCCTGGCCAAAGTCTATGAACCCTAGTGAACTCACAGTTAAAAAACATCTTAATTGAAAATAACATACTGAGCGGGGTTCAGTCAGGCTTTAGATCGGGGCACAGCACCACAACTGCAGCTATGGCAGTGGCAAACGACATCATTAATGGACTTGATAAAAAGCAACATTGTGCTGCTCTGTTTGTGGATTCATCAAAGGCCTTTGATTCAGTTGACCATGAATTGTTGCTAGCTAGACTCAGAAACATTGGTCTCAGTGAAGGGCAGTAAATTGGTCTAGGAACTATCTTTCTGACAGAACACAATGTGTATATACTGACAATCACAGGTCTAGCTTTCTTGAGATTAATAGAGGTGTGCCCCAGGGTTCCATTTTAGCTCCTGTGCTGTTCTCAATTTTTATTAATGATTTGGAAATGGGATGCAACCAGCAAAGTCACATCCATATGCAGATGATACAGTTATATATTCATGTGCTCCTTCTCTGGTTCAGGCTGTTGCAAAGCTCCAGACTGCTTTTCAGTCTCTGCAGGCCTCCCTTTACCAGTCTCAAACTGGTCTTGAATATACAAAAAACTAAATTCATGACCTTTACCGGAGCTAGAACTGCCAGAGAACGTTAGCATTGTCACATCTGGTGGCTTATCCATTGAAAAAGTGTCATCCTACAAATACCTAGGTATTTGGTTGGATGACAAGTTGTCCTTTAAAGTTCATGTGGATTATCTTGTGACAAAGCTTAAAATTAAATTGGGTTTTTATTTTCGTAATAAGTCTTGCTTCCCACTTATGGCTAGAAATAAGCTTGTTCAGGCCACTTTTCGCTCAGTAATTAATTATAGTGACTTGTTGTATATGCATGCAACCTCCTCCGTCTAACAGAGACTGGATTCTAATCATGCACCCTTGCGCTTTATTACAAATGCCAAGTCACTCACCCACCATTGCACATTGTACCAAATGGTAGGCTGGACCTCACTTTAAATGCGCATAAAGATAAATTTGTATGTGTTCATCTACAAAGCCCTTTTTTGATAAACTACCTCTTTACCTCTGTAGTCGGGTCTCCTTCACCACCAGCAGTTACCATACCCGGTCTGTTAGGTGGTTGCAACTTAAAGTCCCCAGGACATTCACAGTACTAGGCAATACTGCCTTCTCGTCTTGCGCACCAGACAAATGGAATAGACGACAATCCATGCTTCATCTAGGTATGATAGTGCCACTGAATTAATTTAAAATATTGACTGTTACAGAGGAGTGTAAATGCTTTTTTTTTAGGCTGGATGGTGTTGTTGTATGGTATTGTTGTATGTTTTGATTCTGTAATGTATTGATTGTTGCTGCCTTCTTGGCCAGGTCTCCCTCGAAAAGGGCACTCTGTGTCTCAATGGTCTTTTCCTGATTAAATAAAAGGAGCTCCTTAAACTTGACCCCCCAAAAACATCTGAGTCAGATAGTTTAGACCCTCTCTTCTTTAAAGTTACTGCCCCTATCATCGCCAAACCTATCTCTGACCTTTTTAACCTGTTCTTGTCACGCCCTGATCTGTTTTACCTGTCTTTGTGATTGTCTCCACCCGCTCCAGGTGTTGCTTATTTTCCCCAGTGTATTTATCCCTGTGTTTCCTGTCTCTCTGTTGCCAGTTCATCTTGTCTTGTCAAGTCAACCAGCATGTTTTTTTCCCATTATCTATTTTTTGCTAGTACTCCCGGTTTTGACCCTTGCCTGCCTGCCTCTGAACCCGCCTGCCAGACTTTTTGCCTGCCCTGACCTCGAGCTTGCCTACCACTATGTACCTACTGGACTCTGACCTGGTTTTGATCTTTTGCCTGTCCATGACCATTCTTTTGCCTACCCCTTGGATTATAATAAACATCAAAGACTAACAATCTGCCTCCCGTGTCTGCATCTGGGTCTCGCCTTGTGACCTTATAGTTCTCCTCTATGGGGAGGTTCCTATCGCTTGGAAGGCAGCCACGGTGCGTCCTTTATTTCAATAGGGAGATCAAGCTGATCCTAACTGTTATAGGCCATTTTCTATTTTGCCCTGTTAATCAAAAGTGTTAAAAAACGTATGGCTTTCTTGAAGTCTATAGTATTCTCTCTGGTATCTGGTTTCCACTCAGGTAATGGGTGTCTCACTGCAACCTTAAAGGTCCTAAATGATGTCACCATTGCCCTTGATTCTTAGTAATGTTGTGCTGCTATTTTTATTGACTTGGCCAAAGCGTTTGATACGGTAGACCATTCCATTCTTGTAGGCCGGATAAGGAGTATTGGTGTCTCTGTGGGGTCTTTGCGCTGGTTTGCTAACTACCTCTCTCAAGTAGTGCAGTGTATGAAGTCAGAACATCTGCTGTCTCGTCCAGTCACAAAGGGAGTACCCCAAGGCTCAATCCTAGGCCCCATGCTCTTCTCAATTTACATCAAAAACATAGCTCAGGCAGTAGGCAGCTCTATCATCCATTTATATTCAGATGATAGTCTTATACTCAGCTGGCCCCTCCCCTGATTTTGTGTTCAAATCAAATCAAATCAAATGTATTTATATAGCCTTTCGTACATCAGCTGATATCTCAAAGTGCTGTACAGAAACCCAGCCTAAAACCCCAAACAGCAAGCAATGCAGGTGTAGAAGTACGGTGGCTAGGAAAAACTCCCTAGAAAGGCCAAAACCTAGGAAGAAACCTAGAGAGGGACCAGGCTATGTGGGGAGGCCAGTCCTCTTCTGGCTGTGCCGGGTGGAGATTATAACAGAACATGGCCAAGATGTTCAAATGTTCATAAATGACCAGCATGGTCGTATAATAATAAGGCAGAACAGTTGAAACTGGAGCAGCAGCACAGTCAGATGGACTGGGGACAGCAAGGAGTCATCATGTCAGGTAGTCCTGGGGCATGGTCCTAGGGCTCAGGTCCTCCGAGAGAGAGAGAAAAAAAAGAGAGAATTAGAGAGAGCATATGTGGGGTGGCCAGTCCTCTTCTGGCCGTGCCGGGTGGAGATTAAAACAGAACATGGCCAAGATGTTCAAATGTTCATAAATGATCAGCATGTTCGAATAATAAGAAAGCAGAACAGTTGAAACTGGAGCAGCAGCACGGCCAGGTGGACTGGGGACAGCAAGGAGTCATCATGTCAGGTAATCCTGGGGCATGGTCCTAGGACTCAGGTCCTCCGAGAGAGAGAAGGAGAGAATTAGAGAACGCACACTTAGATTCACATAGGACACATAGGACAGGAGAAGTACTCCAGATATAACAAACTGACCCTAGCCCCCTGACACATAAACTACTGCAGCATAAATACTGGAGGCTGAGACAGGAGGGGTCAGGAGACACTGTGGACCCATCCGAGGACACCCCCAGACAGGGCCAAACAGGAAGGATATAACCCCACCCACTTTGCCAAAGCACAGCCCCCACACCACTAGAGGGATATGTTCAACCACCAACTTACCATCCTGAGACAGGGCCGAGTATAGCCCACAAAGATCTCCGCCATGGCACAACCCAAGGGGGGGCGCCAACCCAGACAGGATGACCACATCAGTGAATCAACCCACTCAGGTGACGCACCCCTTCCAGGGACGGCATGAGAGGGCCCCAGTAAGCCAGTGACTCAGCCCCTGTAATAGGGTTAGAGGCAGAGAATCCCAGTGGAAAGAGGGGAACCGGCCAGGCAGAGACAGCAAGGGCGGTTCGTTTCTCCAGAGCCTTTCCGTTCACCTTCCCACTCCTGGGCCAGACTACACTCAATCATATGACCCACTGAAGAGATGAGTCTTCAGTAAAGACTTAAAGGTTGCTCTACAACCTCATACAAGTACTTGGGAGTATGGCTAGATGGTACACTGTCCATCTATCAGCACATATCAAAGCTGCAGGCTAAGGTTAAATCTAGACTTGGTTTCCTCTATCGTAATCCTTCCTCTTTCACCCCAGCTGCAAAATTAACCCTGATTCAGATGACCATCATACCCATGCTAGATTACGGAGATATAATTTATAGATCAGCAGGTAAGGGTTCTCTCGAGCGGCTAGATGTTTTTTTTTACCATTGGACCATTGGATTTGCCACCAATTCTCCTTATAGGACACATCACTGCACTATATACACCTATGTAAACTGGTCAGCTCTCTATACCTGTCACAAGACCCACTGGTTGATGCTTATTTATAAAACCCTCTTAGACCTCATTCCCCCCTATCTGAGATACATACTGCAGCCTCATCCTCCACATACAACACACACATACAACACCCGTTCTGCCAGTCACATTCGTTTATTATAATCCATTCTGTCCCCAAAGCACACACATCCCTAGGTCACTCCTCTTTTCAGTTGGCTGCAGCTAGCGACTGGAATGAGCTGCAAAAAACTGGACAGTTTTATCTCCATCTCTTCATTCAAATACTCAATCATGGACACTCTTACTAACAGTTGTGACTGCATCGCTTGATGTATTGTTGTCTCTGCCTTCTTGCCATTTGTGCTGTTGTCTGTGTCCAGTAATGTTTGTACCATGTTTTGTGCTGCTACCATGTTGATGTTATGTTGTTTTGCTACCATGGTTCCAAGATGGTGTAGCAGTCAGACCTGTTTTGTCTTCTCTCGTCCTGTCCCGTGTAAATATCGTTTTCCTGTTTGTTTTAGTATATATTTCCTACAGTATATATTTTAATCTCACATTTAATCTATGGACTGAATATACTCTCCTGCAACTTGCCTCACCTAATGTGGTACGTATCTGTGATTTTTATACTTTAGAACCGGAACCCCCATCAGAAGCTAGCCAGTTAACTCGCTAGTAGTCAGTTATCCACTGCTAGCGGTCTTCACCGTTAACTCGTACACCGGCCAGCCTGAACTTGGTCAATACCTGCCAGTCTGCACAGCGCGATATCAATCCAGAGCATATCGGACTGCTTTTTCTCTACCACATCTCCGGATTCCTACAGCAAGCTCTGAACCTTTACACCGGATCATCGTAGCTGGCTAGCTGCAATCCGAGTGGCTCTGTCCCGAAGCAAGCACCAGTTAGCCTTGAGCTAGCCTCGAGCTAGGCCCATCTCCCGGCTTGCCGAAGAGGTCCACCAGCTAATTCTTGGGCTACAATACCATTTTTGCCAATTGGCCTGGACCCTTTACTGCAGACACGGAGCTCCGCCAATCCATCACGACTGGACTGCCAACGTAATCATCCGAGGTGGTTCCAACAGGCTCTTCCGTTTCAACATCTGCTATCCCCGGTCCGCTAGCTGTCTGAATCGCTGTGTCTCCAGCTCGCCTAGCATAGTAGCGAGTACTAAATTGATTCCCTGACTCGCCTATTGCTACTCATTGGACCCTATGATCACTTGGCTACACATGCCTCTCCCTAATGTCAATATGCCTTGTCTATTGCTGTTTTAGATAGCCCTTTTGTCCCACCCCCCACACAGGTGGTGACCTCACCTGTGTCGTGTCTTTGGCTATGCCGGATTAATTGATAAGACCTGCTATTCTATAAAATAATTTCTCCATAATTAATATCACCTGATTGAGCTAATCATGTAAATGTAATTAACTAGAGAGTCGGGCACTACGAAATAATGTTTATAGAGCTGTTATCTTCCGAATAAACTCTTAAAGAACTAGTAATATTTTACATCAATAGCAGTCAACATTAATCTTACTTCAGTCTCATCTGAAAGTTGTAAATTCTTGGTTATCTTCAAGAACCCTGGCTAACAATTTGAATCAGCAATACAAAATTGGGTTTAATTATTTATTTACTAAATACCTAACTAATCACACAGAATTCACATACACAAAGAATTAATTATACCTGGATAATTCTTTACGTCATAAAGGAAAACGTCCCTAGCGGGCGGAACAGACATGACAGCTTGTTACACAAAAGAAAAGCGGCTGGGTTTGAGTGAAAGAGCGGGAGACTGGAACAAAGGCGAAGCTGTGCTATCGTAAATACAGTATCTTATGCATTCTAAATTACCGCCCATTGGAAAAGGAAAATGAAATAAATATTTACTGTGAGCTACGCTTCAGTAGGTTGGTGGTAGATGGAAGACCGTGTTGCCAAACCGAGTCCTCTGTCCTTTGAAGAATGTCTCTGGTGGTCACTTGGATAAGTTGTAGTAACGTCGTTGTGTGTTAGATGTGATACTCTGTCTGTTCCTTCCTAACCTGCGTTTGCATCTGCGGTCGCTAACTCAACGGCTAGGAGGTATCACTTCTGTCGTGAATAAGAGTTCAAAGTTCATACCATTCGGATCCAAAGCTCATGCTGATGTTGGCTTCGTTCTGTAGTTTTATCTGAACCATTCTGACAGGATCGTCATCCTACGTCATTGGAACCAAAAGTGATGTTGTCGTCAAGGCTTTATATAGGAAGGGAGAAAAGGGGTGTGTGTCATAGTTTACAACCTCTGTCTCTTCACGTGGGTGGGCCACTGAGTGAGCAGCCCTAACTTATGAAAACACACATCTCACCATGCTTTCCACCTGTCTATCCCTACCCTGGCCAACAGCTCTGCACCCCCCACAGCAACTTGCCCAAGCCCTCCCCCCCACTTCTCCTTCACCCAAATCCAGACAGCTGATGTTCAGAAAGAGCCGCAAAATCTTGATCCCAACAAATCAGCTGGGCTAGACAATCTGGACCCTCTTTTTCTAAAATTATCCGCCGCAATTGATGCAACCTCTATTATTAGCCTGTTCAACCTCTCTTTCGTATCGTCTGAGATCCCCAAAGATTGGATAGCTGAAGCGTTCATCCCCCTCTTCAACGGGGGAGACACTCTAGACCCAAACTGTTGTAGACCTATATCAATCCTGCCCTGCCTATGTAAAATCTTCGAAAGCCAAGTTAACAAACAGATCACCGACCATTTTGAATCCCACCGTACCTTCTCCACTATGCAATCTGGTTTCTGAGCTGGTCATGGGTGCACCTCAGCCACGCTCAAGGTCCTAAACAATATCATAACCGCCATCGATACAAGACAGTACTGTGCAGTCGTCTTCATCGACCTGGCCAAGGCTTTCGACTCTGTCAAGCACCGCATTCTTATCGGCAGACTCAACAGCCTTGGTTTCTCTAATGACTGCCATGCCTGGTTCACCAACCACTTCGCAGACAGAGTTCAGTGTGTCAAATCGGAGGGCCTGTTATCCGGACCTCTGGCAGTCTATATGGGGATGCCACAGGGTTCAATTCTCGGGCCAACTCTTTTCTCTGCATATATCAATGATGTCGCTCCTGCTGCTGGTGATTCTCTGATTCACCTCTACGCAGACGACACCATTCTGTATACCTCTGGCCCTTCTTTGGACACTGTGTTAACAAACCTCCAAATGAGCTTCAATGCCATACAACACTCCTTCAGTGGCCTCCAACTGCTTTAAATGCAAATAAAACTAAATGCATGCTCTACAACCGATTGCTGCCCGCATCCACCCGCCCGACTAGCATCACTACTCCGGACGGTTCTGACTTAGAATATGTGGACAACTACATATACCTAGGTGTCTGGTTAGACTGTAAACTCTCCATCCAGACTCACATTAAGCATCTCCAATCCAAAATTAAATCTAGAATCAGATTCCTATTTCGCAAGCCTCCTTCACTCATGCTGCCAAACATACCCTCGTAAAATTGACTATCCTTCCGATCCTTGACTTCGGCAATGTTGTTTATAGAATAGCCTCCAACACTCTACTCAGCAAACTGGATGCAGTCTATCACAGTGTCATCCGTTTTGTCACCAAAGCCCCATATACTACCCACCACTGCGACCTGTACTCTCTCATTGGCTGGCCCTCGCTACATATTTGTCGCCAAACCTACTGGCTCCAGGTCATCCATAAGTCTTTTCTAGGTAAAGCCCACCTTATCTGAGCTCACTGGTCACCATAGCAACACCCACCCATAGCACAAGCTCCAGCAGGTATATCCCCAAAGCCAACACATTCTTTGGCCGCCTTTCCTTCCGGCTCTCTGCTGCCAATGACTGGAGCGAGTTGCAGAAATCCCTGAAGCTGGAGAGTTATACATTTGAAGTTGGAGGTTTACATACACTAAGTTGACTGTGCCTTTAAACAGCATGGAATATTCCAGAAAATTATGTCATGGCTTTAAAAGATTCCGATCAGCTAAATGACATCATTTGAGTCAATTGGAGGTGTACCTGTGGATGTATTTCAAGGCCAAACTTCAAACTCAGTGCCTCTTTGCTTGACAACATGGGACAATCAAAATAAATTACTTTGGTGCGAAAAGTGCAAATCAATCCCAGAACAACAGCAAAGGTCCTTGTGAAGATGCTGGAGGAAATAGCTACTAAAGTATCTATATCCACAGTAAAACGAGTCCTATATCGACATATCGACACTGCTCCAAAACTGCCCAAAAAAGTCAGACTACGGTTTGCAACTGCACATGGGGACAAAGATCGTACTTTTTGGAGAAAAGTCCTCTAGTCTGATGAAACAAAAATAGAACTGTTTGGCCATAATGACCATTGTTATGTTTGGAGGAAAAAGGGGGATGCTTGCAAGCCGAAGAACACCATTCCAACTGTGGCACACGGGGGTGGCAGCATCATGTTGTGGGGGTGCTTCACAAAATAGACGGCATCATGAGGCAGGAATATTATGTGCATATATTGAAGCAACATCTCTAGACATTTTTTATTTTACCTTTATTTAACTAGGCAAGTCAGTTAAGAACACATTCTTATTTTCAATGACAGCCTAGAAACAGTGGATTAACTGCCTGTTCTGGGGCAGAACGACAGATTTGTACCATGTCAGCTCGGGGGTTTGAACTTGCAACCTTCCGGTTACTAGTCCAACGTTCTAATATGTAATATGTGACCCTGCCGCCCCAGTCAGGTAGTTAATGCTTAGTAGCAAATTGGTCTTCCAAATGGACAATGACCCCAAGCATACTTCCGAAGTTGTGGCAAAATGGCGTAAGGACAACAAAGTCAAGGTATTGGAGTGGCCATTAAAAAGCCCTGACCTCAATCCAATAGAAAGTTTGTGGGAAGAACTGAAAAAGTGTGTGCGAGCAAGGAGGCCTACAAACCTGACTCAGTTATACCAGCTCTGTCAGAAGGAATGGGCCAAAATTCACCCGATTTGTTGTGGGAAGCTTGTGGGAGGCTACCTGAAATGTTTGAGCCAAGTTAAACAGTTTAAAGGCAATGCTACCAAATACTAATTGTATGTAAACCTCTGACCCACTGGGAATGTGATGAAAGAAATAAAAGCTGAAGTAAATAATTCTCTCTGCTATTATTTTTAATCCCCTATTTAAGACAGGGGATTTTTACTAGGATTAAATGTCAGGAATTGTGAAAAATTTAGTTTAAATGCATTTGGCTATGTAAACCTCCAACTTCAACTGTATCTCCCTCTCTAACTTCAAGCATCAGCTGTCAGTGCAACTTACCGATCTCTGTACCTGTACACAGCCAGTCTGTAAATAGCACACCCAACTACCTCATTCCCATATTGTAATTTATCTTCTTGCTCTTTTGCACCCCAGTATCTCTACTTGCACATCATACTTGCACATCATTATCTGCACATCACTCCGGTGTTAATGCTAAATTGCAATTATTTAGCCTTTATTGCCTATTTTTTGCCTACCTCCCTAATCTTCTACATTTGCACACACTGTACGTATATTTTTCTATTGTGTTATTGACTGTACGTTTGTTTGTGTAACTCTGTGTTGTTTTTGTCACACTGCTTTGCTTTATCTTGGCCAGGTCACAGTTGTAAATGAGAACTTGCTCTCAACTGGCCTACCTGGTTAAATAAAGGTGAAATAAATGAAAAAATAAATAAATAAAAATGTTTTTTTGTTGCTACAATGCTCTTTTGTCATGTGTTGCTGCCATGCCGTGTTGTTGTCTTAGGTCTCTCTTATGTAGTGTTGTGGTGTCTCTCTTTGTCGTGATGTGTGTTTTGTCCTATACTGTTTTATATATTTGTATTTTTAATCTCAGCCCCCGTCCCCGGAGGGGGCCTTTTGACCTTTTGGTAAGACGTCATTGTAAATAAGAATTTGTTCTTAACTAACTTGCCTATTTAAATAAAGGTTAAAAAAAAAAGAAAAAAAGAAATGGACTCTACATGGAGGCTGGCCCATGTTGACTTCAATGCTTTCCACAGTTTCAAGTTGGCCCGATGTCCTTTGGGTGGTGGACCATTCTTGAGACACATGGGAAACTGTTGAGTGTGAAAAAGCATTGTTGCATTTCTTGACACAAACCGGTGCACCTGGCACCTACTACCATACTCCGTTGAAAGGCACTTAAGTCTTTTGTATTGCACATTCACCCTCTGAATGGCACACATTCACAATCCATGACTAAATTGTCTCATGGCTTAAAAATCATTATTTAACCTGTCTCCTCCACTGATTGAAGTGGATTTAAGAAGTGACATCAATAAGGAATCAAATATTTCACCTGGATTCACCTGTTCAGTCTATGTCATGGAAACATCAGTTATTTTTATTGTTTTGTATACTCAGTGTATATCTTCGTATCTTTTTGTGAAAATGATTCTCAGTAACGCCAAATACATTCTGTTTGGATTCTTTGGAGTAAAATAAGGCACAAGACATTTCCAGAACCTATTTACAACATGTTCCTTACCAAAGAGACTGTCCTTGATGTGTGGATCCCTGGCCCTCTCCAGGAGAGGACAGGAGAACAAGCAGTGTGGGACAGAGAGACCACCATAAACGTCCAACATCATTGCAGTAGCGTCGTAGTCCTCAGACCCCTTGTCTTGTCCTGCTCTTACTGTGGGAACGTCTCAACTCCACTGAGGTAATTAATGAGGACCCAGCTGGATGATAGCAGAACATCAGAGTTCTCACCTGGAACAAATGACCTCACCAGAGTGCTACTTGCCCCCTCACACATCATCTCCTTAGAAACAGGACACATGCAGAGGAATGTTTAATCATGCTACCAGCAGTCAAACCATTCATACAGTAACACCTCTGTGGATGCTCAATTATTCATATACTTTTGGCATTCATTTCTATTAGACTCAAGTTTCATGAAGTACTGAATTGTTAAAAGGAGCATTTCACTTAAAAAAGGCATGTATAATGTTTCTAAACTTGCAACCCCTATCGACAAGCAAGCCTTTACAAAGCATTATGCAAAAATCTTAAATTTCACCTAGTGAGCCATATTTGATAATTTACTGGAAATCTACAGGGAATTTCATCTGTGACAAATGCTTGGATGGCCAATAAAATCAGTGTCTGCAGAATACATTGTGTAATGAAGCATTAAAACTAGCGTGGATTGTGTGGAGAGAAATAGAGAGTATTCTACATCTGTGCACACAAACAGATATTCTCAGCTATTACTTACCTGGCTGCAAAGTGCATTTGTGCCAGATAGAATGTCTGAGGGATGGTTGGATTGATTTAGTGGCTCTGAAACATGCTGTGGCAGACAGAAAAGACTGTCGGGTAAAATGGCAGTGAGCATCCCACTGACATATCGCCAGCACCCCGAACCGCCTCTGTCCCCTCGGCAACGACACAGATAAATAATGAAATAAACATACGGATAAATGTCAGAGATGTTAAAAAACATAAATTCTCAAGGAGGAGGAGCAGAATTATTCATAGAGCTTGAAGGAAAAGCAAAAAAATAAAACAAAGAAGTGTGCTTCAGGGGGTAAAAAGAATAAACTAAGTGAGGGCATTTGGTGAGAATATTTTTTCCCTGTGATGATGAATCATTCTCTGTGTTTTAATCATACCCTCGACACAGACAGGAAACCGACGACAGCTTACATTTAAGAATGTTACATCAGTGCGTTGTTTCAAAGTCTAGTCATGCTAGCTGGGAGAAAAGCACCGCAGTTCAAACAATATGTCAATATTTTCCTTGAGACAAGATTTCTGTTGTAAAGCACTATAATACAGACTCTTAAACGCAAACGGGGGATGCAAATAAATGGACCAAATAGCATTTCTCTTTTGTTAAAGGCTTTTGATACAAAAGGCAAAAAAGCTTGGTTAAGTACTTATGTCTTCACCTCAAGCACACAATAGTCTAGAGCTATTCAGCAATACATGTCAGGACCATAGTTTTGTAAAAGAACATTCAGTATTGTGTAGACTGTTCAATAACAGAAGAGGACAATGGGAACATTGCTTTATGAAGTCAGTATCTGAACCTTGTTGCTGACTATTCACATGTTCAATGCCATGACCTTTACATTTTTTTTAAGTTCCTCGTGATTTTTGAAGAATACAGCCTAGAAATACCTGAAAGAGGGACATAGTGTGACCATGGTTTAAGTGTTTAATCGCCGAGATAGAGAACCAATCATGAGGAAGACTCAGTTCACAGTGTAGCCTATACTGAGAGTGACCTTACCGGTAAACTAAGATTATTATTATTATTTGTTTTACAAGGAAATGTATTCCTTTACTATAACAGATAATGTATATTGAACAAAAATATAAATGCGGCCTCCCGGGTGGTGCAGTGGTTAAGGGGACTTTATTCTGGGTTCGCGCCCAGGCTCTGTCGTAACCGACCGCGACCGGGAGGTCTGTGAGGCGACGCACAATTGGCCTAGCGTTTTAAGGGAGGGTTTGTCCGGTAGGGAAATCCTTGTCTCATCGCGCACCAGCGACTCCTGTGGTGGGCCGGGCGCAGTGTGCGCTAACCAAGGTTGCCAGGTGCACGGTGTCTTCCTCCGACACATTGGTCCGGCTGGCTTCTGGGTGGATGGCGCTGTGTTAAGAAGCAGAAGGTTGCCAGGTGCACAGTGTTTCCTCCGACACATTGGTGCGGCTGGCTTCTGGGTTGGATGGCGCTTTGTTAAGAAGCAGAAGGTTGCCAGGTGCACAGTGTTTCCTCCGACACATTGGTGCGGCTGGCTTCTGGGTTGGATGGCGCTGTGTTAAGAAGCAGTGCGGCTTGGTTGGGTTGTGTATCGGAGGACGCATGACTTTCAACCTTCATCTCTCCCGAGCCCGTATGGGAGTTGTAGCGATGAGACAAGATAGTAGCTACTAAAAAACAATTGGATACCATGAAATTGGGGAGAAAAAGGGGTAAAATAAAAAAATATAAATGTGACTAATTCGAGGATTTTACGGATTTACAGTTCTTATAAGGAAATCAATCAATTTAAATGAATTCATTATGCCCTAATCTATGGATTTTACATGACTGGGAATACAGATACGGTATCCATCTGTTTGTCACAGATACCTGAAAAAAGTATGGATGTGGATCAGAAAACTAGTCAGTATCTGATGTGAGTGGCCACCATTTGCCTCATGCAGCATGACACATCTCCTTTGCGTAGATTTGAGCAGAGTGTTGATTGTGGCTTTGGAATGTTGTCCCACTCCTCTTCAATGGCTGTGTGAAGTTGCTAGATATTGCCAGGAACTGGAACACGCTGTTGTACACTTTGATCCAGAGCATCCCAGGTATGCTCAATGAGTGACATGTCTGGTGAGCATGTAGGGACATTTCCATTTTCAGGAATTGTGTACAGATCCTTGCGACATGATCATGCTGAAACTTGAGATGATAGCGGCGGATGAATGGCACAACAATGGGCCTCAGTATCTTGTCACAACAATGGGCCTCGGTATCTTGTCACTGTGTCTCTGGCCTTCAATTGTCCCCAAAACAAGGTGCACCTGTGCAATGACCACACTGTTTAATGAACCTATTGATCTGCCACACCCACCAGGTTGATGAGAAATGCTCACTAAATTTGAGAGAAATAAGCTTTTTGTTTATGGACAATTTCTGCAATCTTCTATTCAGCTCATGAAATATGGGACCAACACTTTACATGTTGCGCTTAATTATATATTTTTTGTGTATACCGAAGTCAGAAGTTTACGTACACCTTATTCCTGACATTTAATCCTAGTAAAAAATCCCTGTCTTATGTCAGTTAGGATCACCACTTTATTTTAAGAATGTGAAATGTCAGAGTAATAGCAGAGAGAAGGATTTTTTAAAGCTTTTATTTCTTTCATCACATTCCCAGTGGGTCAGAAGTTTACATACACTCAATTAGTGTTTGGTAGCATTGCATTTAAATTGTTTAACTTGGGTCAAACATTTTGGGTAGCCTTCCCAAGCTTCCACAATAAGTTGGATTAATTTTGGTCCATTCCTCCTGACAGAGCTGGTGTAACTGAGTCAGGTTTGAAGGCCAACTTGCTCGCACATGCTTTTTCAGTTCTGCCCACAATTTTTAAAGGGGTTTGTCAGGGCTTTGTGTTGACCACTCCAATACCTTGATTTTGTTGTCCTTAAGCCATTTTGCCATAACTTTGGAAGTATGCTTGGGGTCATTGTCCATTTGGAAGACCCATTTAACTGATGTCTTGAGATGTTGCTTCAATATATCCACATAATTTTACATCCTCATGATGCCATCTATTTTGTGAAGTGCACCAGTCCCTCCTGCAGCAAAGCACCCCCACAACATGATGCTGCCACCCCCATGCATCATGTTCTTCGGCTTTCAAACCTCCCCCTTTTTCCTCCAAACATAACGATGGTCATTATGGACAAACAGTTCTATTTTTATTTCATCAGACCAGAGGACATTTCTCCAAAATGTACCATCTTTGTCCCAATGTGCAGTTGCAAACCGTAGAAGAGTGGCTTCTTCCTTGCCTTTCAGGTTATGTCGATATAGGACTCGTTTTACTGTGGATATAGATAATTTTGTACCTGTTTCCAACAGCATCTTCACAAGGTCCTTTGCTGTTATTCTGGGATTGATTTGCACTTTTCGTACCAAAGTACGTTCATCTCTAGGACACAGAACACGTCTCCTTCCTCTGCAGTATGATGACTATGTGGTACCATGTTGTTTATACTTGCATAGTATTGTTTGTACAGATGAATGTGGTACCTTCATGCGTTTGGAAATTGCTCCCAAGGATGAACCAGACTTGTTGAAGTCAACAAAACATTTTCTGAGGTCTTGGAGGTAGGCTTTGAATTACATCCACAGGTGCACCTCCAATTGACTCAAATTATGTAAATTAACCTATCAGAAGCTTCTAAAGCCATGACATAATTTTCTTGACTTTTCCAAGCTGTTTAAAGGCACAGTCAATGTAGTGTATGTAATCTTCTGACCCACTGGAATTGTGATACAGTGAATTAGCAGTTAAATAATCTGTCTGTAAACAATTGTTTGAAAAATTACTTGTGTCATGCACAAAATAGATGTAGGGGTGGTATACAGAAGATAGTCTTATTTGGTAAAAGACCAAGTCCATATTTTGGCATGAACAGCTCAAATAAGCAAAGAGAAACAACAAGTCCATCATTACTTTAAGACTAGAAGGTCAGTCAATGTGAAACATTTCAAGAACTTTTAAAGTGTCTTCAAGTGCATTTGCAAAAACCATCAAGCGCTATGATGAAACTGGCTCTCATGACGACCACCACAGAAAAGGAAGACCCAGAGTTACCTGTGCTGCAGAGGAAAAGTTCATTAGAGTTACCCGACTCAAAAATTGCAACCCAAATAAATACTTCACAGAGTTCAAGTAACAGACACATATCAACATCAACTGTTCAGAGGAGACTGCGTGAATCAGGCCTTCATGGTTGAATCGCTTCAAAGAAACCACTACTAAAGGACACCAATAACAAGAAAAGACTTGCTTGGGCCAAGAAACATGAGCAATGGACATTAGACCTGTGGAAATCTGTCCTTTGGTCTGATGAGTACACATTTGAGCTTTTTGTGATGGTGTGGGGGTGCTTTGCTGGTGACACTGTCAGTGATTTATTTAGAATTCATGGCACACTTAACCAGCGTGGCTACCACAGCATTCTGCAGCGATACGCCAGTCCCACTAAGCGTAAACCAGATGGGATACCATTTGTTTTTCAACAGGAAAATGACCCAACATCTCCAGGCTGTGTAAGAAGGTGAGTGATGGAGTGCTACATCAGATGACTTGGCCTCCACAATCACCCGATCTCAACCCATTTGAGATGGTTTGGGATTAGTTGGACCGTAGAGTGAAGGAAAAGCAGCCAACAAGTGCTTAGCACTTGATGATTTCTTCCTCAAAGAGATCTCGAGACATGATACCTGAAAAAGGAGGCAAGAGTGAATTATTGTCTAACATATAACAGTCCGTGAGGTGTAGGTTAAAATATTTTATGTACCTTTTGCTTTGTAAATAGCCAAACTTACCATCAAAAATCAAATATGGGCCTGGTCCCTGGGGAGAAATTGCACCCCACACATTGAGTTTGAGCAGATGCTTGGGACTCGGCTTGCTTGATCTTCTTCCTTTTTTTTCTGGAGCAAATTGGGCCATGGTTGATTAATCTGCGAAGATGACATTATTGAATGTCTCGCCATCTTTGATCCATGCCTGGGCCAGCAGGACGCAAAGTTCTTTGTAGGGCAGACAAATCATTGGGTTGAAACTACAGAACAGAACAGAACAAAACAAGCGAACACACACGGTTAATGTTCTGATAATAAAACAATAAAACAACATACAAACCTTTCCATAAGTCCACTGCAGTTTCTTCAACTGTCTTCTGCCTGTAATTGGAGTGATGTTGATGTCGTGCCGTGATGCCAGCAGATTACAGATTGCCTTTGCCGATCGCTCATCATCTTCATGAATACAAGTAATGTCTGCTAAATAATCAAGTTAGGTTTCTCCAAAAATAAAGTAACAAACTGGCTTTATTTACATATTAGTGAGAATGTCTTACCCCATGTTCAAGAATTGTCTTTTTCTTGCTCACTCTATTAAATGAAAACGAAATCTCCAAAATATTGTTACTTTTTAAACAAAGCGATTATTATTGTTATTAATTTAGAACTATATAAAATATATTCTTAGATATTCTCCGATATTCTCACAGATCCTAACTGAAAATTCCCATTAGATATTAATATAGAGTCCTCCAATCCTCTAAATGTAATTATTGGAGAGGCACGTCATAGAATTTTTTTTAAAATATACTTTAGGCCTACCATAACTGAAATGATTCTCACTAGTGTTGAGTAATGGGCTGTTAAAAATGGTTTAGGTCTTATTTATTTAAAGAGCATGTTGAAGTTAGAAGCAAAAGCCTACAACTATTTTAGCACTGTTTCGCGCTGCTCTGAGACAAGCATGGGGACTGGTCTTGATAAATCAATGAGAATTTTATTGCCACTTAATCTCTGTTTGGGTATTGGTTAGATAAGAATTGGAAAATTAGAGTGCAGACATGTTATGCTCTTAGTGTAACCTTTATTTAACTAGGCAAGTCAGTTAAGAACTAATTCTTATTAACAAGGACAGCCTACTCCTTCCTCCCGTTATACAGTGCCATATTTTCCATTCCATCCTAGCAGAAACCCTGAGGGTTTTGTTTTTCTCTGAATAGAAACACCATAATATTAATCAAATTAATTAAGCCAAATTTCTTCAAATCAATCCCATTTACTATGTTATTACAAAAAAGGTTTAAAATTCTCTGTTAATGCCAATATGGAAGACTATCAAATGCTTCTCAAAGATGCCCTCTGGTGGTCAAACTAGCAATAACTTGCATTAACAGAAAAAATGGCTGACAAATAGATAACGTGCCACAGAATGCTGTAGCAGCCCGCAAGGTGTGAAGCAGTATGACACAACTTTTAAAAGAGGAATCACTGTATGTGGGAACTCCTTCAAAATAGTTGGAAAAGCATTCCAAGTGAAGTTGGTTGAGAGAATGCCAAGAGTGTGCAAAGCTGTCATCAAGGCAAAGGGTGGCTACTTTGAAAAATCTCAAATATAACATTTACTTAGATTTCTAACACTTATTTTTCTACTATATGATTTCATATGTGTTATTTCATAGTTTTGATGTTTTCACAATTATTCTACTTTGTAGAAAATAGTAAAAATGAAGAAAAAACATTGTATGAGTAGGTGTGTCCGAACTTTTGACTGCTACTGTATGTCAATTATATTTTGTGCTATTAGCAGGGTTAGTTGTTGCGTGGAGCACCTTTAAAATGTAATGTAAAAAAAAGATAGAACATTTCTACTGGAAGGTCATTTATTTGGTTCCTTGTGATGTGTGACATTTGATCAGTGATTGTATAGCCTTTTGTTCTAGCTATTTATTACAGCTTTGTCTCCTAACTGATACACCCGAGGGGTTTGAATGGTAAGAACAAAGCCATGCCCCCTGCTGTGCCTCACCTGCTGAGCAGCTCATAGGGCAACACAGCCTCCTGATGGGGGTTCCAGTGGGGAGGTGGAGGGAAGGAGGGGGTCGTATTGGAGCATCACTGGCAGGTCTACAATGGGAAAGTTCACAGGCGTCACACGATGAACAGGCTGCAAGTTGCTGGATGAGGTGGAGGCTTTAGGGGTATTTTCTGCCTGTCTGATCTCAGCAGGCGAGGCCTTCTGAACAAGCGTCTCACTGCAGGGATCTAATGCAAAGGAGGAGAAGACACGTTATGTATATGAGGGGGGAGGTCACGTAAAGGAGGGCAGAGACAAGAGAGCCAATCAACAGGTAACAATCCCATTAGGAGAACGAGGCCCGCCCCCTTGTCACTCGAGCGTCCTCTCGGTGAAGATGGACATCTTGGGAGTTCAGGGATGAACTGGGAGGGACTGGGAGAGACAGCAAGGGACAGGAAGAGCCTGAGAGGGACTGGGAGAGACTGGGAGAGACTTTGGAGGGACTGCTTAAAGGCATGTCATGCCAGTCTTGCTGGTGACCATAATTAATCATCCCATTGACCATGTAATGGTTTAATATAGTTATCTCAATCATCTAAAATAAATCTACACAGAATCATGCATAGGAAAAGGTACAAAAATATAGTAGATGTTTGCTGTCAAGTTTCCCTCCAGGTTAAGCTTCCATGTGGTTAGAGCAATCTTCTCTTTGGTGCAATTGTGCCATCATTAACTAAATGATACAGATGTAGGATCTTAATTTGATCACCCTGTTGCAGGAGATATTTCCTGCAAGGAGTAACTTGTAATGTATTTCATATTTAAACAGGCATCTGTAATCTACATTGTTACATTTCTGACTTGATTTTCCCTTATGAAAAAAATGCATCAGCCTCTACAAAAATGTCCATTAATTGTAATCCACAAAATAATTCACATTTCCTGTTGCTGCAGGATTATTTTCCTGCTGTAGAAAACGGTCTAAAATTAAGATCCTACATCTGTACATGATGCAGCTTTTAAAGATGATTGTCCTTTTATCAATGAACAATGTACTTAAGTTTCATGAATGGACCAAAGTAAAGAAAATGTGTGGGCTTTTCAATCATTAATGATTGACAGAGGATGCCTGTTTCAATTTGTATTTAGAGACTGGATCGAATAGCTGTGGGCATATTGCCTCAATTGGGTTTATGGGCAATGTGAAAACACATGGACTAGAGCCAAGACGTTTATCTAGCAGGAGGATTCCCACAGCTCATCTTTTGGACAGTGTAGGCCCGAACTGTAGTCAAAACCTCTCACAGACTTGATGAATCATATCTCTTATCATGTGCTTTCCTTTCTTCCATTGTATTGTAGGTAACAGTAAAACTCAACATAGAAAATTCTAATGTTTCATGTGTTAAAACTTTATGTTCATGTCTTGAGATCTCCATTGGAGCTTGACTTCAACTTCACATTTTCGATTTCCGTTTGTTTGGGGAAAATATATTTGTTTTGACAGGTTATGATAAAGAATACAAATATTTCCATCAGTAAAGAGCTGTGATGTCAGCGGATATGCAGAGGGAAATTGAGGAAAAGTCACAGCTCAATGGGCTGTGGCCATTGCAGCAAAACAGAATGAAATATCCATAGCTGGTGTTTATTAAAAGGAAAACTGAATATTTTGTACATCCAATAGTTGCATGTTGGTGTGAATACAATGACAGGGTGGTGTGCAGTTGTGGTTTTGTGAGCATACACTAATATGTTGACTAAACTGCCGTTGCAAAAGAAATGTACATATTCATGTTATTCAGTTATTTCATCCAAACTGCTTGCACGCATCATTGGGCTTCTATGTAGTCAAACACAGAAATAGAACTTGGATCTATTTTAGACTCTTGACGCACTGCAAGCCCTGCCTATCCCATCTACTCATTGGTTTTTATGAGCATACTAACCCACATGGGTGATTTGAAAGATTAAGGTCCACACTCCAATCCAGTTGGTAATGCACCTTTGTTGACACAAAAGAAGAAGAAGAAGAAGTAAAATAATAAAAGGAGCAGAATGATGAACAAGGAGAGATTAATCAAAGAAAACTAACAAAAAAATGTACTAGATTTCCCCCTTCATCTGTGGAATAATTGTCTGAGTAGAGAACAAGATTTCTGATGACTCAAAATGTGCAACAAGTCTACAAAAATCCAGCAAAAAAAAGGTTTTGTGCGCATACAACAGCAAGCTAGCTAAATGTCCATGAATGTTTCAAATATGTTTCTGCTTGTCCCCAAATTATACCGAACAAAAAATATAAAAGCAACATTTAAAGTGTTGGTTCCATGTTTCATGAGCTGAAACAAAATATCCCAGAAATGTTCCATATACACAAAAAACGTACAGTATTTAGTTCCAATTGTGTGCACACATTTGTTTACATCCCTGTTAGTGAGAATTTCTCCTTTGCAAAGATAATCCATCCACCTGAAGGGTGAGGCATATCAAGATTAAACAGCATGATCATTACACAGGTGCACCTTGTGCTGGGGATAATAAAAGGACACTCTAAAATGTGCAGTTTTGTCACACAACACAATGCCACAGATGTCTCAAGTTTTGAGGGAACGTGCAACTGGCATGCTGACTGCAGGAATGTCCGCCAGAGCTGTTGATAGAGAAGTGAATAATCATTTCTCTACCATAAGCCGACTCCAAACATTATTTGAGAGAATTTGGCAGTACGTCCAACCACCTCAAACCACAGACCGAGTGTAATCAAGTCATCCGAGGACCTCCACATCTGGCTTCTTCACCTGCGGGATTGTCTGAGATCAGCCACCCGGAAAAAGCTGACAAAACTGAGAAGTATTTCTGTCTGTAAAAAAGTCCTTTTGTGGGGAATAACAAATTCTGATTGGCTGGGCCTGATTCCCCAATGGGTGGGCCTATGGCCTCCCAGGTCCACCAATGGCTGTGCCCATGCCCTGTCATGTGAAATCCATAGATTAGGGCCTCATTAATTAATTTCAATTGACTAATGTAATTATATGAACTGTAACTGTAAAATTGTTGAAATTGTTGTGTTTCTATTTTTGTACAGTATAATATAGTTGGTTCACAGTTGGTTTTGATATTTGAACCTGTCTGTCATGAATGTGTCTGGTGGGGATAGACAAAATCAACATGTGCACGAGGGAGCACACGGACGCACGTACGGAGCCGGTTTGGTCAAGGTTTAAGAGTGCATTTACAGACCTGCCTGTTCATAATGTCCTCTTTAGCAGCTCCTAAATGACCCACTCACAGCAGCTTGTCCACACTGGTGTAACACAGTTTTTCTGGACACCCACAAAGAAAAAAAAGAAAAAAAGATTGAAAGAGTTACCCAATGGATAAATGGACCTACCAATACATGTACTGTACATCGGTAGGCCCATTTGGTCATCATTTTCTCATATTAAGCCTAACACTTCACAAAGCTATACACGGTGTCTTAAGGTTGTCATGGTTTAGACTGCTGGCGGCAAATAATGTAATTACTTGTTCAGTAATTAAAGCATGCAGCGATAATGACAACTCAGGGAGAGAGGGTTTATTTTCAGGTCATTTCAACATCTCTTTCCTAGCTACATGTCTCTGAAAAGCCTTTCACAAACTCTATCTCTAGTAATTAATTTTGACTACATCTGGTGCCCGTGGTCAAACAGGTGTTACTTGATTGACATTTCTAAAATGCTAAAGACTGTGGAGGGCAGAGGAACGAGGACAAATTAAGAGGTAAGGTAAGGTTGCCTGGTGTTGTTGGTGCTGTAGTGGTGGGAAGTCATAGCTAAAAACTAAAATGTAATTATATAGCTGCTGCTTCGAGTTGCCTCCATGTTGCAGAAGAATTGAGAAAGTGGGCAGTTGGAATGGGGTTTTCGTGTGGTGGGGAGGCGATTGGGGTGGAGGAAAATTATTGTTCATGTCACAGATGATGCCATGAGTCCTTTGGCACTTGAACAAAAAATGAGTGAAATGGTCATTTGGAGTGACAGAGATTGGCCCAGGGAGTGATAAGATAAGATGGAAACAGGCGGCATCAAGGCAGAGGATCAAATAGATAACCATTTATCTGATGGGACTCATCCCTGACAGGGACGGTGAAACGAAAACATCAAAGAAAATAAGAACAATTATTTGACTTAGTGTTGACGACCATTCATATAAAGTTTCACATATCCTGTTGCGGCAGGATTATTTTCCTGCTCTAGCAAACTGGCTCAAATTAAGATCCTACATCTGTACATGTTCCAGCTGTCAAAGATTATTATCCTTTCATCAATGATCAATGTATGTAAGTTTCATGAATGGACAAAATAAAGAAAATGTGTGGGAGCTTAATTCACAAATGATTGACAGAGGAAGCCCGTTTCAATTTGTACTCAGATAGAATGGTTGTCGCTGGTGGGCATATGGCCTCAATTGGGTTTATGGGCAACGTGAAAACACATGGAATAGAGCCAGGAGGTTTAACTAGCAGGAGGCTTCCCACAGCTCATCTTTTGGACAGCGTATGCACAAACTGGAATCAAAACCTCTCACAGACTTGATGAATCATATCTCTAATCATAAGCTTTCCTCTCTCTCATTGTAACGTAATGTAACAATACAAGTCAGCATAAAATGTTTTAATGTTGCGTGGGGTTATGAGTTCATGTTCAGGTCTTGAGATCTCCATCGGACCTTGACTTCATCTTCACATTTTCAATTGAATTTTGTTTGGGAAAAATATATTTGAATTGACAGGTTAGGATACAGAATACAAATCATTCCATCAGTAAAGAGCTGTGATGTTGATGGAGACGGAAATTGGGGAAAAGTTACAGATAAATGGACTGTGGCCATTCCAGCAAAACATAATTAAATATCCATAGTTAGCTTTTACTATTTCAATGTGGGGAATCGAAAAGGATAGACCAAAACTGTAAAGGAAAATAGAATATTCTGTACATCCAATAATGGTATGTTGGTGTGACTAAAATGACAGGGTGGTGGGTTGTCGGGGTTGTGTGAACACACATTATTAAGTGGGACTTCACCGACGTGCCTGTTCATCAAGTACTCTTTACCAGCTCCTATATGACCCACACACAGCAGCTTGTCCTGACAGACAGATATCATCATCTGTACCGCTGGGTGTTCATTGGTTTAAGGTAGACAACACTGTCAACATGCTCAGGGTGCTACATTGTAGCTGTAGGGCTGTGAATCACCTGTGTCGGCTGTGCCTATAAGCACCAATGAAGCACAACAATTAGTAATACTGTAGTTACCCATCTGAATGAGCAAGGCGCCGACTGTGGTGAAAGAACCATTCCAAAAATCTCTCCAAAGTATTGAAATAGAGCCCACACTGTGAAGCAGCATGCTTTAACACACCTCAGCAGTGTTTTAGTGGGAAGAGTATTTAATGATGAACCATTATCATTAGAGTGAATCAGGGAGGAGGAAGAGGAGGAGGAGGAGACCCTTTGAGCTACTGAAGCATGCAGTGATAATGACAACTCAGGGAGAGAGGGGTTATTTTCAGGTTCTCTCTTTCCTAGCTGCATGTCTGAAATGCCTTTTTCAAACTCTTATCTCCAGTTTTGAGTACTTCTATTGCTCGAGGTCAAACAGGTGTAACTTGATTGAAATTGTTGAAATGCTACTGCTTCTGGAGGGCAGAGGAAGAAGACAGATTAAGAGGTAAGGTTGTCTGTGCTGTAGTGGTGGAAACCAAGATGGCGTAGCAGTGCAGACGTGGATTGTCCTCCTCTCGTTTATTTTTTTTGTATATATTCCAATAAATTTTTCAATCAAATATACCTTCCAGTAACCCGACTCACTCAATGTGATACGAATCCGCTATTTTTTTTAGACCTTATAGCCAAAACTTGCATCAGAGGCTATTTAGCCACTGCTAGCGACCTTTACCCTCTGCTCAGGCACCAGACATTTTTTAGCCTGGATAATAGCTGCCAACCTCGGACTGTTTTTCTCCACTACGACGCCGGATTCCTGCCGTAAACCCTGACCATTACTCCTGATCATTACAGCTAGCTAGCTGCCACTGAGTGATCCAGCCACGAAGCTAGCCCTGAGCCAGGCAGATCTCCCGGCTAGCAAACGTAATTACCACAACTACAATACCTCTTTCGCCATCTGGCCCGGTCCCGTCGAAGACACGGCACCCCGCCGTACCACCACGACTGGTCCGCAGACGTAATTCCATCAGCTGTGCCTTCAACCGGCCTTTGCCGAACATCGGAGCAGACGCTTCTACTTATCCCGGACCGCTAACTTTAAACGCCATGTCTCCCGCGTGCTAGCGTAGCAACGAGTACGCCGTGGCTTCCCTGTTCCATCTATTGCTGTACACTGGATCCTATAATCACTTGGCTATGTAGCTGATGCCTGCTGGACTGTTCATTTTTCACGGTACTCCACTTTGTTTACCTTTGTTTATCTGTCGGCCCTAGCCCTGAACTCAGGCCCTGTGTGTAGTTAACCAACCCTCTCTGCCCATTCATCTCCATTTTACCTGTTGTTGTTGTTGTCTTACCCGTTGTTGTCTTAGCTAGCTCTCCCAATCAACACCTGTGTTTGCTTTATGCCTCGCTTTATGTCTCTCTGAAATGTCAATATGCCTTGTATACTGTTGTTTAGCCCCTAGTCCCACTGTACATGCCTTAGATACCTCCTTTGTCCCACCTCCCACACATGTGGTGACCTCACCCAGTATAACCAGCATGTCCAGAGATGCAACCTCTCTTATCATCACTCAGTGCTTGGGCTAACCTCCACTGTACCAGCACCCCACCATACCACTGCCTGCACATTATGCCCTGAATCTATTCTACCATTGAAAATAAGAATTTGTTCTTAACTGACTTGCCTAGCTAAATAAAAAAATATATAGTGCTAAATGAAGGTCAGCTTTAAAATTCTCTTAACAGGACATCTATGTCCCTCATAACAAAGGTCATCCTGAATCCTGATTTCTAAACCATTCTCAGATTCCCTATAGCTTGTATAATTGGATCGTTTGGTTAATGAGAATTTGACTTGCTGCTTTACTGTAGGTTACTATATGAGTTAATTTAAGCCTAAGACACGCCAAGGATACTGACTGCCAAGAGGTACTTAGTGTTCTATGCCCAGAGTGTTGGTAATCAACTTTTTGTTATTCATATTGCACAGATCAACCTCGATAAAGTTCTCCAGACCACAAGGTGGCAGTAGATTCCTTAAGTGATGTTTGGCTTTTGCCTGCTGTAGATGGCTAATGTAAGCTAACTAGTTTTGTTGCTATTTATCTAGAATTTAGAATTGTAGTAAGCCCTTGTTAATACCAGCTAAATGGCCACAACTAGATTACTAGTGTAGCTTGCAACATTATTAAATCAAAATGGATGTTTTTTTAGCAAAGCAGCTGCCTGTTTGCTGCTGAGAGTACCTAGCTAGCTATGTTGTGCTAACTTGAAAATTGTGATGCTAAACGTTTAGCTAACGTTAGCTAGCCATCAATCTGGCACTGGCAGTATGGGATAATAGAGAGTGAATTAAATTACTTCTTCATCTTGCTATATCGCTTGCTTGAAATTCCATTTCAAGTCGAACATTTTAGAGGTGGGACCAAGTTACCATTATTCGACTCACAAGCAAGTTACAAGGTCAAGTCTCAAGTAGAACGGTTCGAACTGGTTGAGCCTCGAGTCAAATCCAAGTCGTGCATTCTAAGAACAAGTCGAGACTTCAAGTCAAGACTCAAGTCAGCAAAAAATCAAAATAAATTCAAATAAATAGTATATATACACCGTATCAGTCAAAGGTTTGGACACCTTGACTCATTCAAGAGTTTTTCTTTATTTTTACATTGTAGAAAAATCAAAACAAGACATCAAAACAATGAAATAACACATATGGAATGATGTAGTAACCAAAAGTGTTAAACAAATCAAAATACATTTTATATTTGAGATTCGTCAAAGTAGCCACCTTTTGCCTTGATGACAGCTTTGCACACTCTAGACATTCTCTCAACCAGCTTCATGAAGTAGTCACCTGGAATGCAATTAACAGGTGTGCCTTGATAAAAGTTCATTTGTGGAATCTCTTTCCTTCTTAAATGTATTTGAGCCAATCAGTTGTGTTGTGACAAGGTAGGGGTGGTATACAGAAGATAGCCCTATTTGGTAAAATACCAAGTCCATATTATGGTAAGAACAGCTCAAATAACCAAAGAGAAAGACATGAATGTCAGTCAATCTGTAAAATGAAGAACTTTTAAAGTTTATGCCCCTGCCCAGTCATATGAAAACCATAGATTAGGGTCTAATGGATTTATTTAAATTGACTGATATCCTGAATTGCATCCTGATGTCTTTGCTTGCTGGTACAGTAGGGCCTCCCAAAGACAACTGCAGGTCTTGACAGGTGGTCTTGCAATCAGCAACCATCTTCTGGTAGACAGACCGCTCACTCTGAACAAGCAGGAGGTGTCATTCTTCGTTCTTCAGCTTGGCTGACTTAACAGCTTCTGGCAGATTGGTAGATCTGAAGGTCTGATAGTTGTTCCTCTGTCAATGTCAGCACAGGTCTGTCCCGGGCTTAGTTGCTTGAGATGGGATGCAGCAATTTTCTCCACAAATTCCTGAAGGAAGACAGCCCCACTACACGTGCCTCTGGAAAATACAGAAATAATGTGAGATCAATAAAAGTAGTGCTAATCATGTTGGAGGTAAATGAAATCATCAAAACGGGCTGTTTATGCTTTACATACCAAGTGTTGTCATCGATTCACATGAGATGACAGCAGCTTTCTACCAGTGTTTTTGCCCTGGGTGGCGTCCTGGTAATACTCTTGCATTGTCCTCTGCGTAGCTGTTGATGGTTCACAACTCGCTGCAAGTACTCATGCTTCAGGTGTAACCTGTGCTTGCTTGGGCCAGATTTCTGCTTTCTGCTTTTTTGCTTGTCCTCAACCTGCCCTTTGCCTGCCCTGTGCTTATAATAAATCATCTGAGAACTGTACTATCGGCCTCCTGTGTCTGCATCTGGGTTATATCATGAGTCGTGATAGTACGATAGACTCAGAACAGCTCCACAATGCTGTCTCCCAGCAAGGAGCCACCATTGGAAGACATGAGGAGTTACTGCAATGCCTTATGGAGTGACACCATACCCTGGCAGAACACCATGACCAGGCATTCGATACATTGCTCAAGAAATTCTACAGATTCCCTAGTAGGCATTGGGCCACACCAGTAATCCCTCAGACTCTCAGCAACTCCTCCACCAGCAGCATATCTTCCCTGCCTACCCCAGTGGCCCTAGAACCCTGCTTACCTCCTCCAGAGCACTATGCTGGAGATTCTGGAACCCGCCGGGCCTTTCTCTCCCAGTGCGCTCTCATCTTTGAGCTGCAGCCTTCTTCGTTCCACCCAGACCACTCGAGGACAGCGCACCTCATAACGCTGATGTCCAGGAGGGCACTCGCCTGGGCTACGGCATTGTGGGAGCAACAGTCCGCCCTCTGCCTCAGTCTGGAGGAGTTTGTGGCGAAAGTACGGAAGGTGTTTGATTCTCCATTGTCCGGGAGAGAGGCTGCTTGTAAGCTGCTCCAGCTACGTCAAGACTCCCATAGTGTGGCAGACTACGAGGTGGATTTTCGCATGTTGGGGGCTGAGAATGCCTGGAACCCGGAAGCATTGTTCGACATGTTCCTTCATGGATTATTAGAGGTGGTCAAAGATGAGATCACAGCCAGGGAGCTGCCCATGGACCTTCACTCCCTCATAGCCTTGACCATCCGGATGGCTACGAGAAATTAGGAGGGAGAGGGAATCTGTGCCCTGTCGCACTCGCTTGCCCTCGATTCCCACCTCACCTCCGAGGAATCCCGGAGATCCCCAAAGTCTACATGTCCGAGTGAACCCGATGTCACCCAAGTTCTCTTGGGAATCTCCGTGGGCTGCAAACTCGCCTCCTTCGTAGCCCATGCAACTGGTCAGGGCTAGATTGTCTCCGGCTGAGAGCTTACGTAAACTTAACACCCAGAGCTGTCTATATTGTGGGGCTACGGGACATTTCTTAGCTATCTGCCCATTAACAACCCAGGCTCATCAAGTAGATACGAGTACACTGATGAGCCATACGGGGAGTTTCCCATCCTTGATTGCTCATACCCCTCTCCATGCTACCCTGTTTTGGGGTGAACGGTCCAAATCTCTCCGGGTGCTCATTGACTCTGGGGCCGACGAGGGCTTTATGGACGCTACCCTGGCGTTGGAGCTGGGAATCCCCACGCATACCATCTCTACTCCCATGGACGTCAGAGCGTTGGATGGGCAATCTACTGGCAGTCACAAACACTACATTTCCCATTAACCTGACAATGTCGGGCAATCACAGTAAGAGTATGCAGTCCCTGCCCATTGAATCCCCTCATTCACCTGTGGTTTTGGGGTTCTCCTGGCTCCAGAGGCACAATCCTCAGATCGACTGGGCTACTGGTTCTATCCTGGGTTGGAGCCCGTTTTGCCATGCGCATTGTCTGAAGTTGGCACTGCCTGCCCTGGGGCGTCTTCCTGCGGGCTTGGGAGAAGCCCCAAACCTCTCTGTCATTCCTGTGGAATACCAGGACCTCCAGGAGGTTTTCAGCTAGGCCCTTGCCACCCCGCTTCCTCCGCATCGGCCCTATGACTGCGCCATCGACCTTCTGCCGGGTACTACACCTCCTCTGGCGTGACTTTATTCCGTGTCGGGTCCGGAGACCAAAGCGATGGAAGGGTATATTGAGGACTCTCTCACTGCTTTGTTTATGCGTCCCTCTTCCTCCCCTGTCGATGCAGGGTTCTTCTTTGTGGAGAAGAAGAACAAACCCTGCATCCAAGCATTGACTACCGGGGTCTCAATGACATTGAGGGTAAAAACCGTTACCCACTACCACTCATCTCCTCAGCTTTCAAGCCTTTCCAGGTGTTAGTATAATTAAATTATGCCAATGTGCTTTCATCAATTGAAAGCCCTTAATCTATTTTATGAGAATTTGTAAGATTTCTTGTTTGCATAAAATAGACGCAGACCAGTCTTTAAATAATAGGTAATAGAATTTATTCTCGGAGCGCGCTCCCACTCGAACACATGCATCAGTTTAGATACAGATCATGACGTCATTTCACTGCCTTAACCCGAACCCCCTCTCGACAGGACAAAGTAAGGTGAAAAGTTCATTCTAACTTACTAACACCCTCCCAGATAACTTTTGACCCCTCAACATTATCGATCACCACTGAACTGACAGTTTTATTTAACAGAAACCCTAGGAATGCACTCACTGCCTAATCTAAAAACCCCAGAGCTAAGTTTCAGGTTGGGTCAACCATAGGCGGCCTTATGTGTTTACACAGTCCCCAACCCATTCGTTTCTTCCTAGTTGAAATGGTGTTCATTAACTTGAATTACTCCTTGTCCTGTCACACAATTTCTTCTTATGAACTCATATTGTTAATCAGATATAATATAACAGAGTATAAGTTTACTTACAGTTCCATTTAAAATGATTTGTTAAGTCATATTAATCAGAATATCCTAACACCAGGAGGCAACCATCTTCTCCGAGTTGGACCTGTGGAACACCTACCATCTGGTTCAGATATACGGGAAGGGGATGAGTGGAAAACTGCCTTTAACACGGCTAGCGGGCACTATGAGTACCTGGTGATGCTGTTCGGACTGACCAATGCTCCCGCAGTGTTCCAGGCCCTGGTGTGCTCTGAGACATATTGAACCAATTTGTGTTTGTCTACCGCAATGACATCCTCATCTATTCCTGGTCAGCATCTCCTGGAGAACCAGCTGTTTGTGAAGGCGGAGAAGTGTGAGTTGCACCACCATCTCCTTCTAGGGATACATCATCACTGCAGGGATTGTTCAGATGGACCCTGACAAGGTGAGAGCTGTGGTTGATTGGCATCAACCTATGTCCAGTGTGCAACTGCAGCGTTTTTTTGGGGTTTGGCCATTTCTACCATCGTTTCATCCGGGGTTAGAGCACCCTTGCTTCCCCCTCTCTGCACTCACCTCTACCAACGTGCCGTTCATATGGTCTCCAGCAACTGACCGGGTGTTCTCTGACCTCAAGCAGTGATTCACTACAGCCCCCATCTTAAACCATCCGGACCTGTCCTGTTAGTTCGTGGTGGAGGTTGACGCCTCAGACGTCGAAGTGGGGGCTGTCCTGTCCCAACACTCTGCCCAGGACCAGAAGCTGCAGCCATGTGCCTTCCTTTCCCATTGCCTTAACCCTGGCGAGAGGAACTACAACATGGAAAATCGCAAATTACGCTGACAAGATGGCGTTGGAATAGTGGAGGCACTGGTTAGAAGGGGCGGAACAGCCATTTCTGGTGTGGACGAACCATAAGAAACTGGAATCTCTCCACACTGCCAAGCGCCTCAACTCCAGGCAGGCGAGAGGGGCCCTGTTATTCACTCGCTTCCATTTCACTATTTCCTACTGCCCGGGGTCTAAGAATGTGAAGCCTGACACGCTCTCACACCTGTACAGCCCCTCTACAACACCCTTCGACCCCGAGACCATCCTCCCTACTTCCCGTCTAGTGGCTGCTATTGTCTGAGGAATCGAGAGTCTGGTCCGCAATGCACAGTGTTCCCAGCCAGACCCCGGGGGGGGGGGGGGGGCAACTAACCGGATGTTTTTCCCGGACTCTGCCCGTGCTTCGGTTCTGGAATGGGAACATTCCTCGAGACTCAACTGTCATCCTAGTTCCCGTCGGAACTTGGATTTTCTCCGACAACAGTTTTGTTGGCACACCATGATTCCTAATGTCTCTGCATTCGTTGCCGCCTGTACTGTGTGTGCGCTGAACAAGACTCCATTGCAAGCACCGGCTGGCCTCCTTCATCCACTTCCTGTCCCTCACCACCCCTGGTCCGAAATATCCTTGGACTTCGTCACGGGCCTCCTGCCGTCTGATGGTTTTCCAAAGCTGCCCATTTCCTAAATTGCCCTCAGCTAGAGTTGAACTAGGAAGTTTACATACACTTACAGTAGGTTGGAGTCATTAAAACTCATTTTTCAACCACTCTTCAAATGTCTTGTTAACAAACAATAATTTTGGCAAGTCGGTTAGGACATCTACTTTGTGCATGACACAAGTCATTTTTCCAAACAATTGTTTACAGACAGATTATTTCACTTATAATTCAATATATCACAATTCCAGTGGGTCAGAAGATTACATACACTAAGTTGACTGCCTTTAAACAGCTTGAAAAATTCCAGAAAATCATATCATGGCTTTAGAAGCTTCTGACATCATTTGAGTCAATTGGAGGTGTACCTGTGGTTGTATTTCAAGGCCTAACTTCAAACTCAGTGACTCTTGACATCATGGGAAAATCAAAAGACATCAGCCATGACCTAAGAAAAACTATTGTAGACCTCCACAAGTCTGGATCATCCTTCAGAGCAATTTCCAAATGCCTGAAGGTACCACGTTCATCTGTACAAACAATAGTACGCAAGTATAAACACCATGGGACCACGCAGCCATCATATCACTCAGGAAGGAGAAGCGTTCTGTCTCCTAGAGATGAAGCCAGAAAAATCAATCCCAGAACAACAGCAATGGACCTTGTGAAGATGCTGGAGGAAACATGTACAAAAGTATCTATATCCACAGTAAAACAAGTCCGATATAGACATAACCTGAAAGGCTGCTCAGCAAGGAAGAAGCCATTGCTCCAAAACCGCCATAAAAAAGCCAATCTACGGTTTGCAACTGCACATGGGGGCAAAGATTGTACTTTTTGGAGAAATGTCCTCTGGTCTGCTGAAACAAAAATAGAACTGTTTGACCATAATGACAATTGTTATGTTTGGAGGAAAAAGGGGGAGGCTTGCAAGCCGAAGAACACCATCCCAACCGTGAAGGACGGGGGTGGCAGCATCATGTTGTGGGGGTGCTTTGATGCAGGAGGGACTGGTGCACTTCACAAAATAGATGGCCTCATGAGGAAGGGAATATTTCTGGATATATTGTAGCAACATCTCAAGATATCAGTCAGGAAGTTAAAGCTTGGTCACAAATGGGTCTTCTAAATGGACAATGACACCAAGCATACTTCCAAAGTTGTGGCAAAATGGCTTAAGGACAACAAAGTCCAGGTATTGGAGTGGCCATCACAAAGCCCTGACCTCAATCCTATAGAAAATGTGTGGGCAGAACTGAAAAGGTGTGTGCGAGCATGGAGGCCTACATACAGTTACACCAGCTCTGTCAGGAGGAATGGGCCAAAATTCACCCAACTTATTGTGGGAAGCTTGTGGAAGGCTACTCAAAATGTTTTGACCCAAGTTAAACAATTTAAAGGCAACTCTACCAAATTCTAATTGAGTGTATGTAAACTTCTGACCTGCTGGGAATGTGATGAAAGAAATAAAAGCTGAAATAAATCATTCTCTCTAATATTATTCTGACATTTCATATTCTTAAAATAAAGTGGTGATCCTAATTGACCTAAAAGAGGGAATTTTTACTTGGATTAAATGTGAGGAATTGTGAAGTACTGAGTGCAAATGTATTTGGCTAAGGTGTATGTAAACTCCGACTTCAACTGTATGTTTTCTAATTACCTTCTCTCTCTCTGTACCCAAAGCTCAGAGGAACCGTACTTCTGCTAATAGGAGGGTTACACACAGGGAGCAGTAGTCACCAAGGGCAGCAAGAGGTTATGTCTCATCAAATGATTAGCACTTCCATTCCCTTCTACTACTGTACCTTGACAACAGCCAGTGTTGAGACAATGGACAGCTACAACCCTCGTTACCTTTACTCTAGTCTTGAACAGGGCAACATTCCAGGCCTCCAAGGCCAAAGAACTGCTGTTTTTCTTTTCTTCCTGGTAGTTAATGATCAATTACTGTCAGCGATTAGCCAGAGAGTTTACTTACCTGGTATCCAAGGTCTGAAACAGTCCCCGATGTCATGACGTTGGCAAGCCCACCCCCCCCTCTCCCTGCCTCCCCCTTTCCTCCTTCAACTATGCTGCTGTGGTCAGTGGTCGTAAATTCCTGAGAAGACCTCATGGACACACAGTTACAGAGAGTAGTTTTTCATGGAGACTAAGGAAATCCTTCCACCTCACAGAACTTGAGGTATGAACAAATTTCATGTTCCGGAGAAAGTGTAAAAGATCGGTGAAGAATCCAGCTACGAACTGGTCCGTTTGTCACAACTTGGGAAGCTCATGGGAGACGGAGTGGCCACATTACCATAACGCTGTTTATATAATAGCCCCAAATATAAGGTTTACATCTAATTGTTGTATAAGATGAATGAGTGAGTATGATACTGTTTACACAATTTTACAATGTGATTTTGGACTGTTTAATGAAGGAAAACTCAAAAAGGGAATTGGATTTGAACTAAATCAGAGGACCGACCCTGAGCCCAGTTAGGGTCAGACATCCTGGGACAGCCCTTTTCTGCCATTCAGAATAAAACCCATCTTTGAGAAATTATCACCAGACCGAGCTTACCTCAATTACGAGATGGCTAAAGGTTGCAGAATCCTTTAACCATACCAGGTGGTTAAACTCTTAGACTATCGATACCGACAGAATGAGAATAAGTCTTTGATATGAATTACTAGTCTGCAGCTAGGAATTCGGTATCATTGAAAGTGAAGAACGACAACCACCGAAACATTCATTCTATAACAAATGTCACTTTGAACTATCCCCTCCAACCAAGACAGAGAGAAAGAGAGAGGGAGAGGGAGAGGGAGAGGGAGAGGGAGAGGGAGAGAGACGGACAATTCTACAAAAGACCCCACTTCTCCTTTGTCTAACAAGCCGCCATGCCGGTTCAGCCCACTAGGGCACATTTTCCTATCATTTCATGTAACCACATTTACCATGTTTGTTTGTTTATGCATTTCTGTGAATGACTTAGTTAGTAATAAATAATTTATTTAAGACAATTGATGTATGGATGACTCATAGTGAAGATTGGGTTTGTGCAGATAACCAACAATTTACGACGTTTGGAATGAGACTAACGTGAGGTAAAATAAATAAATAATTAATCAGAAGTCTATTGATCAGATATGAAAATATCTGAAAGGTTATATTGGGAAATTATAACTTTGTAATCTGAAAACTTTCCTTGGTGCCCCGACTTTCTAGTTAATTACAGTTACATGATTATTCAGTTTAATCGCGTAATACTAATTACAGGAATCTTTGATAAAAACTACGTTTTCAGATTAATGATAGTAAAGACATGACACCAAATAGCCCCTGATTCTGGCTGTTCTCTAGTGTGATGTTTTGAAGATGAAGATTAAACTCTTACAAACTCATTATTGCACAGTATATGGGTTTCCCTGTTGAGACTGGTGTGTGTCTTGCTTTTTTCCGAGAAATGTTCTTATTCACTCTCAAGCTCCATAAAGCTCCTGGTTGACAGGCAATTAGGACATCAATTGGCTGTACCAGATAGATAAAGCTCCCCTTGAAAAAGATAACTCAACCCACAATCTCCACCACCTTAGTATTTATCTCTGACTTCTCTAACTTATTATCCATAGCCAGAGGAAAATGTCAACCATTCAATTATTTTCATGTAAGTTCAACCGAGGATGCAAATCAAATCAAATGTATTTATATAGCCCTTCGTACATCAGCTGATATCTCAAAGTGCTGTACAGAAACCCAGCCTAAAACCCCAAACAGCAAGCAATGCAGGTGTAGAAGCACGGTGGCTAGGAAAAACTCCCTAGAAAGGCCAAAACCTAGGAAGAAACCTAGAGAGGAACCAGGCTATGTGGGGTGGCCAGTCCTCTTCTGGCTGTGCCGGGTGGAGATTATAACAGAACATGGCCAAGATGTTCAAATGTTCATAAATGACCAGCATGGTCGAATAATAATAAGGCAGAACAGTTGAAACTGGAGCAGCAGCACGGTCAGGTGGACTGGGGACAGCAAGGAGTCATCATGTCAGGTAGTCCTGGGGCATGGTCCTAGGGCTCAGGTCCTCCGAGAGAGAGAAAGAAAGAGAGAAGGAGAGAATTAGAGAACGCACACTTAGATTCACACAGGACACCGAATAGGACAGGAGAAGTACTCCAGATATAACAAACTGACCCTAGCCCCCCGACACATAAACTACTGCAGCATAAATACTGGAGGCTGAGACAGGAGGGGTCAGGAGACACTGTGGCCCCATCCGAGGACACCCCCGGACAGGGCCAAACAGGAAGGATATAACCCCACCCACTTTGCCAAAGCACAGCCCCCACACCACTAGAGGGATATCTTCAACCACCAACTTACCATCCTGAGACAAGGCTGAGTATAGCCCACAAAGATCTCCGCCATGGCACAACCCAAGGGGGGGTGCCAACCCAGACAGGATGACCACATCAGTGAATCAACCCACTCAGGTGACGCACCCCTTCCAGGGACGGCATGAGAGAGCCCCAGTAAGCCAGTGACTCAGCCCCTGTAATCGGGTTAGAGGCAGAGAATCCCAGTGGAAAGAGGGGAACCGGCCAGGCAGAGACAGCAAGGGCGGTTCGTTGCTTCCGTTCACCTTCCCACTCCTGGGCCAGACTACACTCAATCATATGACCCACTGAAGAGATAAGTCTTCAGTAAAGACTTAAAGGTTGAGACCGAATTTGCGTCTCTGACATGGGTAGGCAGACCGTTCCATAAAAATGGAGCTCTATAGGAGAAAGCCCTGCCTCCAGCTGTTTGCTTAGAAATTCTAGGGACAATTAGGAGGCCTACGTCTTGTGACCGTAGCGTACGTGTAGGTATGTACGGCAGGACCAAATCAGAGTGATAGGTAGGAGCAAGCCCATGTAATGCTTTGTAGGTTAGCAGTAAAACCTTGAAATCAGCCCTTGCTTTGACAGGAAGCCAGTGTAGAGAGGCTAGCACTGGAGTAATATGATCAAATTTTGGGGTTCTAGTCAGGATTCTAGCAGCCGTATTTAGCACCAACTGAAGTTTATTTAGTGCTTTATCCGGGTAGCTGGAAAGTAGAGCATTGCAGTAGTCTAACCTAGAAGTGACAAAAGCATGGATTAATTTTTCTGCATCATTTTTGGACAGAAAGTTTCTGATTTTTGCAATGTTACGTAGATGGAAAAAAGCTGTCCTTGAAATGGTCTTGATATGTTCTTCAAAAGAGAGATCAGGGTCCAGAGTAACGCCGAGGTCCTTCACAGTTTTATTTGAGACGACTGTACAACCATTAAGATTAATTGTCAGATTCAACAGAAGATCTCTTTGTTTCTTGGGACCTAGAACAAGCATGTTTTGTCCGAGTTTAAAAGTAGAAAGTTTGCAGCCATCCACTTCCTTATGTCTGAAACACATGCTTCTAGCAAGGGCAACTTTGGCTTCACCATGTTTCATTGAAATGTACAGCTGTGTGTCATCCGCATAGCAGTGAAAGTTAACATTATGTCTTCGAATAACATCCCCAAGAGGTAAAATATATAGTGAAAACAATAGTGGTCCTAAAACGGAACCTTGAGGGACACCGAAATTTACAGTTGATATCCATTTGATAACCTGATATCTTTCCGACAGATAAGATCTAAACCAGACCAGAACTTGTCCGCGTAGACCAATTTGGGCTTCCAATCTCTACAAAAGAATGTGGTGATTGATGTTATCAAAAGCAGCACTAAGGTTTAGGAGTACGAGGACAGATGCAGAGCCTCGGTCCGATGCCATTAAAATGTCATTTACCACCTTCACAAGTTTCGTCTCAGTGCTATGATGGGGTCTAAAACCAGACTGAAGCATTTCGTATACATTGTTTATCTTCAGGAAGGCAGTAAGTTGCTGAGCAACAGCCTTTTCTAATATTTTTGAGAGGAATGGGCGATTCGATATAGACCGATAGTTTTTTATATTTTCTGGATCAAGGTTTGGCTTTTTCAAGAGAGGCTTTATTACTGCCACTTTTAGTGCAGTAATGCAAAATGGGGGGAATGGAAAGAAAACATCTTACAATGTTTAAGCTGATGTTTTATTTATTTCTGTTTATTGATCTGAATGTTTACTTTAATAATTTACAAGTCAGTCACATGGTAATCCTATGGAGATATCTAGCAGGTTTACCATGGTTTGTTAATAACCGTTCCGTAATACTTTGTTCATCAGGTTGACAAGTGACCCATGAAAGGTAGAAATACTAAATATGCATGTGTATGTGTGTGTGTGTGTGTGTGTGTGAGAGAGAGCGAGAGAGAGCGAGAGAGAGAGATTCTATCAGCGGTGGAGCAGTGTGGTATTATAGTTGTCACATACAATTAACCCTGAGAACGGTGTTTACTCTCCTGTGGCCATCAGTGCTCTGCTTCTATCAAACTGGGTTTGAGACAAACTCACCGGGGATAAGTAGAATGGCTGTGGAGGGTTAAAGAAATCTGGAGCCCAAAATAATCAGAGCATGTAGGCAGATAACAGCCCGGCACCTGCCTCATGGCCCCTTCCTCTGGCTAGCTTCATGGCAATGAGCAGCCTAAATGGCCAACAGCACTGGACATCATCATTACATTTCACCCTTCTGTGAGAGCACTGAATGCGGTCTGCATGGTATGAGGGGTCTTGGTAGCTGCATAAACCCATATAAAAATAGACAACATCTCCATATATGCTGCTGTAAAAAAGAGACAATTAATGAGTTAATTTTTTTGTTGTTGATAGATCACTAATGCACACATCATTTTTTTTTTTACATCCTTGCAGGACAAGGAAGCACAGCTCTGCATGTTGCTGCCAGAGGTCATCAAATCAATCGTCTGGTCCCTCCTAGGGGTTCCATATTTACTGTTTACGGATGGAGGGAATGAGGCTGAGACCACCAGGACTGGAGGGGTAATGAAGACTGATGTAGCTGCCTGGTTCTGGGCCTGGGCCTGGTGCTGGTGCTGGGCCTGGTGCTGGGCCTGGTGCTGGGCCTGGTGCTGGGCAAGATACCACACAGCTACAGCAGTCAGACCATCAGGCACGTGCACAGATAGGGCTCTGTCTGTGCAGAGCACATGCCCCTTTGCCCTTGCAGTCTCAAAAGTGCCCTTTTCAGTGGTGGTATAATTTCCCCCAAAATGTACACATTTTTTAATACTTTTTTTGTCATTATTCTGAACCCACTGCTGGCAAGTCGTTGTTCAATTCTGATCTATGCTTCAGATCTAAAAAGTGGTGCATCTTGATTGATCACTTGATCACTTTCATATTTAATATATGGCTAGTTTGAGTGGCTACTGGCTATAGGTCTAAAGATAAGCAGCTGTAACATCACACTACCTTCAATATTATGGGATGAAGATGTAACATATTCATGGGAATTTATTACAATATTTGTGAGGAAGAACAGGGTATCCCTGCTGGCAACGAGCACTGCAGGCAGGCTGCCCTCCAAAGTGATGTTGCGGGGCAGACAGAACATGCTTTCCATCCGATGCTACAACCTCTACTACAAGAAGCTGTGTGATTTTGCTTTCTCTGGACTCCAGAGAAGTGTCATGATATTGGCTGCTAACATGAATGACTTTCAGGTCTAAATGCAGGTGTAAAACACAGTTTATTTCTGTAGTCTATCTTGTGTTTTGAAAATGCATCACCGTTGATGGCTGTAATGTTCGCTTGTGCACTCATGCATGTGCGTTTGCGGGGGTCGCATGATTTTTACCACTCCTTTTTGGCCGTCGTGGGTGAAAAAGTTTGAAAAGCACTGGGATACATGATAGTGGCAACAAATGGAGTTGGGTTGGCTTGGTAATGGTAGGCTACAGTATTTCTTACAATCTTCTATTGTGACTGGAATTGTGTTGGTCATTGTTGATAAATGCAGCATCTATTCCAATTCAAAATAGTTTTGCAAGATACTTTACTCATCAGATTTTGCTGCATTCCCCTCTTCTTGTAATCTCAACGCCATTTTTGCTTGAGCACACGCACCCCTGCAGACCATGACATGTTTGAACTGTTAAGTTGGATTACTACTCAAATTAAATGTTTGGACTATGGATGGATTCTCAATTGATCCTCTCTCGGTTCATTTGGGCCTTACTTCTATGACTGGAGGGGATCATGTGTATCAAATGTGGCCACATCATTCAGAAAGCCCCCTCCAGAGGTGGTTGTCTGTCTCTGTATGTCTGCCTGTCTGACTGCCTGCCTGATGGGCTCATGGAAGGGGTGAGAACACATCAAAGAGTGTTTAGGAGATGTGTTTGATGTTCTTTAATGGTTAATGCCACTCGCTGAGAGAGGAAAACATCCATAAACACTGATGATCTCTCTCGTGCCAGCATATATTACTTTGATTTAAATGAATTATTTATCTCAGGACATCATTTTCCAGCTTCAGAAATAGATTGAATACATTTTCTTCAATAAACCAGGCATTTATCTATATGCCTTGATATGACATCTATTACATTTTGACAGGAACTCCAATTGCAGTACATCTACAGTGCCACAGGAGATGATTTTGTGTAAACTGTAGCCAGTAGCACTATACCTACACTGTGCACACATGGGTACTATCAAGACAGACAGAATAGATAGTTTCCATACCATAACTGGAATAACTGTTTTTCTGTTATGGTGGCAGAGGTAAGAGAAACGCAGACATGTCAGATTTGACAGAAACAGGAAGAGAGGGATTCTGATCTGACAGGTCAATCAAACTGCTGGTAATAGTTTATCAGAATTCACTTTCTGTGTTCCTGTTCCTGAGGCCGTATTGTTGGCAGACACCTGCAACCCAGAGAAAATGAGGGAGTAGCGAGAGGGTCTGCACCTTCAAATAGGGCCTGGGATTTGTGTCAATGATTCCAATCAGCAGTGGCATTATCAAAGCCACCAGGCCACTATCAGTGGAACTGTTTATCACGGGGACAGGCTCCGGGCTCTGCACTACAAGGGACATTTACCTTTGAGGATATGGCCATGGAGTCGGAAGTATTCAAAAGATTCAGTTGAAACTGGAGCAGCAGCACGATCAGGTGGACTGGGGACAGCAGGGAGTCATCAGGCCAGGTAGTCCTAAGGCATGGTCCTAGGGCTCAGGTACCCCCAAGAGAGAGAAAGAAAGAGAGAAAGAGAGAAAGCATACTTAAATTCACACAGGACACTGGAGAAATACTCCAGATATAACAGACTGACCCTAGCCCCCCGACACAAACTACTGCAGCATAAATACTGGAGGCTGAGACAGGAGGGGTCAGGAGACACTTTGGCCCCATCTGATGATACCCCCGGACAGGGCCAAACAGGCAGGATATAACCCCACCCACTTTGACAAAGCACAGCCCCCACACCACTAGAGGGATTTTAACATTGACAGGGTAGAAGATGGAGTGGGTCGAGATTTTCAAGTTCCTTGGTGTCCACATGACCAACAAACTATCATAGTCCAAACACACCAAGACAGTGACGACAGCATCTTTTCCCCCTCAGGAGACTGAAAAGGCCAAGTCGCAGTTGCAAATGAGAACTTGTTCTCAACTAGCCTACCTGATTAAATAAAGGTGAAATAAAAAGATAAAATAAAAGATTTGGCATTCGTCCACAGAGCCTCAAAATGTTCTACAGTTGCACCATTGAGAGCATCCTAACCGGTTGCATCACCACCTGGCATGTCAACTGCTCGGCATCTGACCACAAGGCGCTACAGAGGGGAATGCGTACGGCTCAGTACATCTCTGGGGCCAAGGTTCCTGACATCAAGGACCTCTATACCAGGCGGTGTCAGAGGAAGGCCACAAAAATTGTCATAGCCTCCAGTCACTCAAATCATAGACTGTTCTCTCTGCTACCGCACGGTAAGCGGTACCGGAGCGCCAAGTCTAGGACCAAAAGGCTCCTTAATAACTTCTGCCCCCAAGCCATAAGACTGCTAACCTGTACCCCCACACATTGACTCGGTACCGATACCCACTGTATATAGCCTCGTTGTCACGTTCTGACCTTAGTTCTTTTGTTATGTCTTTGTTTAGTATGGTCAGGGCGTGAGTTGGGTGGGTTGTCTATGTTCCTTTTTCTATGATTTGGGATTTCTGTGTTTGGCCTGGTATGGTTCTCAATCAGAGGCAGCTGTCAATCGTTGTCCCTCATTAAGAACCATACTTAGGTAGCCTGGTTTCACTTTTGAGTTGTGGGTGATTGTTTCCTGTTGGATGTTTGGTTCACATTTCAGGACTGTTTCGGTTTTCGTTTGGATCAGTCACTTTGTTGTTTTGTATTCTTTAGTGTTCAGTTTTAATAAACTAAAATGGACACTTACGACGCTGCACATTGGTCCGACATCTCTTACACCTCGTCAGAAGAGGAGGACGAAAACCCTTACATTCATTATTGTTATGTCATTTTCTTGTGTTACTTTTAGATTTAATATAATTACTTTAGTTTATTTAGTAAATATTTTCTTACATGTTTTTCTTGAACTGCACTGTTGGTTAAGGGCTTGTAAGTAAGCATTTCAAGGTAAGGTCTACTCCTGTTGAATTCTCAAAAGGCACCAAATTGTTGGAAAGACCTAGATTTATTCCAATTATGAGTCCTTTCTGTGTCATTCTCAAATGAGTCACTGTGATAATGGATGAGGATCCATAATTAATCATTATATCTTAGGCAAATGAGAAAGAGTGTGATGGTAGGCTCAGAATTAATCTAAATCTGAAACTACTCAGGGTATTGATTCAAAGGAGTAGAGAAATAGGGGGATGAGTAACCTTAATTCTGAATTGATATCAGAACTGCCCCCCAATTCTAATGGCCTCATTTGTACTGTAAGAGGTCAGACTCACTGAGAAAACTGACGGCAGATGGGTACTTAGCTCAGTAGGAGGCCATTCCTTCTCTTGCTAAAACAAAAGATGTACATTCTGAATACCATCCTGGTACTGACGAACATGACGTTTCTACTTGTAGAATCCCCACAACTTGACTTTGAGCCAATCAGGGAGCACAAATCTCAACATGGGAAAGCCAACAGGAGTGACAAGAAAAAGGAAAAGATATGGCACTTTTCCCAGTGTAATCCTCCCCTTTTCATCATCAGGGTTGTGGACTCAAGTCACATGACTTGAACTCGAGACTGACTCGAGTCACAAATTTGATAGCAAATTAAAAAAATACTTGATTCTTGACATGGTCGGGAATGATGACTTGAAATGATCTGACCATGTTTTGTAATGTTTTGTCACTAATTATGTGGCACAGAGACTCCATGGATTACTCTCCATGCAGCCAGAGACAGTAGCTGCAGCATCACCTTTGCAAAAAAACAACAAAAGGGCAACAGATTGGCTAGTGAAATACACACTCGGCCCTCCAATTGGACCAGCAAACTGTCATTCAACACAGGTCGGGTGAGCTAGTGAACAGATTGCTGTTTTAGTGTACAGCTATAGGATCAGGTGCAGCGTAAACGTCAAATTGTAGGGAGAGAGGACAGGGCCGGATTAAGAAATCATAGGCCCCGCGGAAATCATATGGCCTTTTAAAAAACGGAATTCATGCAATTCTACATCATTTACATGATAGACATTTGCTGAATCTTTTTAAATACCACACAAATGATCGAAATGTGTGGCTACTCTGACACTGACAAACTGAGATCAAACAACAGCCCATGCCTATAAAGCGACACACAGATTGTACAATATTAGCAGGAAATATATATACTATAGGCTACTCACTCACCTAATGATGAAGATGAAGCCATAGGCTAGTACTCATGGTGATGGTCGACGCGCTTGTCTTGGCAATAGCCTATCTCAAGCTGAGCTACTTTGAAAACAATGTTGCTGTTCACTAAAATTGGGAGTTGTTGAAAAGAAAAATGTCTATTGGTTCTACAGACAGATTAGTCTCCTCTTTCAGCAGTAGACATTTGCTTTCTAAACTGTACGTTTTCTCCGCGAGATTGCATTTAGAAATCTGCCAAATGCAAACAGATAGCCGCATAATGGCTAAATTGCGTCCTTCCCGACTCTCGGCAACGGGCGACTGGCAAAATAAAGGAAACACTTGAGTAAACAAAGGATGCAAATAATATGTTATAGTGTGGGGTGCATTTTTCTTGTTGTGGTTTAGGTCCACTTGTAGAATCTATGACAAGGCACATCGAAGCTGTTCTGTCAGCTCGTGGTAGCCAAACAACCATTGTTGTTACCCTTGTTTTGGCAGTTACGTTATGTTCTTGTGATAAAATTTCATCAAAAATAATGTTTTTGAAACTATTGATCTCTGTAGTTAAATTATGCTCTCTGATGTATTTTGAAAATTGAGAGCGGGCTCTTGTGGTCGGATAAAAATGTAAAATAAACATACTTTCTTACTTGTATTGTCTCTTGGGTCCCCTATGGACTTAGGCTCAGCCCCTGACTCACACAATTGACCAGTCACATTTATTTATTATACATTTTTTCAATTAATCAGTTACCCAATCAAGGCAGGGCCCCGCATTAACCCACGTCTGCCCCCTACCTCCGCTCCTCCCCCATCTGACGATTAGCCGAGCGGCAGCTGGCTGTCTACATTGGTTGAAAGCGGGCTCCTGAATCGTCCTGGGGTTGGTGGTTGCAGTAAAAAAAATATATACTGTATATGTATACTTTATATATTTCCTTTATTTATTGACAACGTTATTGTCTGGTTGAAATATTATCGATTATTTAGGCTAAGAACCGGAGGATTGAATATAAACATAATTTGACATGTTTCTATGAACTTTATGGATACAATTTTGATTTTTTTGTCTGCCTGTTGTGACTGCGTTTGAGCCTGTGGATTATTGAAGAAAACGTGTCAACAAAAAGGTCTTTGGATATAAATAGAGACTTTATCGAACAAAACAAACATTTATTGAGTAAATGAATGTCTCCAGAGTGCAACCATATGAAGATCATCAAAGGTAAGTGAATCATTTTCTCTATTTCTGACTTGTGTAACTCTTCTACTTGTCTGGTTACTGTTTGTAATGATTTTTCTGCTGGGCGATGTTCTCAAATAATAAGGTATGCTTTCGAAATAAAGCCTTTTTGAAATCTGACACCGTGGTTGGATTCACAAGAAGGTCATCTTTAAACCTATGTAAAATACTTGTATGTTTTCTGAATATTTGTAATGAGTATTTCTGTATTTGAATTTGGCACTCTGCAATTTCACTGGATGTTGGCCAGGTGGGACGCTAGCGTCCCACATACCCTAGTGAGGTTAAACAGGAGACAAAGGGCTGTGAGAAATAGGTTTAATTCTGGACATATGAAAAGTGGAATATATATAGAGGGTAAGGAAGACGAACAACAGAAGGGCTAAGGATCTTGGAGATGGGGAAAGGGCCGATAAAACGGGGGGACAGTTTGCAGAACTCTACCCGGAGGGGCAGATCGCGATTGGACAGCCATAGCCTCTGCACAAGACGGTAGCGGGGAGCACGGGTCCAGTGGCAGTCCGCCTGTCATCAGGTACCTGGAGGTGGTCTTGAGAAAAACATCCCGGGCTCTCTTTCAGGTACAGCGAAAGTGACGGACGAATACTTGGGCAGAAGGTGGGCTGACCTCTGCCTCTTGCTCTGGGAATAGCGGGTGCTGATAACCTAGGGAACACTCAAATGGTGATAGGCCCGTAGCAGAACAGGGAAGGGTGCTGCAAGCATTTTCCACCCACAAGAGTTGCTGGCTCCAGGTGGTGGGATTAGTGGATACGAGGCAGCGAAGAGTTGTCTCCAGGTCCTGATTGGATCGGTCCGACTGGCTTTTGGACTGGGGATGAAAACCAGAGTACAGGCTATCCGACGACCCAATAAGCGTGCAGAACGCCTTCCGGGACCGGGCCGAGAACTGGGGACGGCTATCAGAGACCATATCGACAGGCAGTTCATGGATCCGAAAGAAGTGTTGCACCATGAGCTGGGTCATCTACTTACAATTGAAGTCGGAAGTTTACATACGCCTTAGCCAAATATATTTAAACTCAGTTTTTCACAATTCCTGACATTTAATCCTAGTAAAAATTCCCTTTTATTTCTTTCATCACATTCCGAGTGGGTCATAAATTTACATACACTCAATTAGTATTTGGTAGCATTGCCTTTAAATTGTTTAACTTGGGTCAAACATTTCGGGTAGCCTTCCACAAGCTTCCCACAATAAGTTGGGTGAATTTTGTCCCATTCCTGACAGAGCTGGTGTAACTGAGTCAGTACTATTGCGTGGTACCTTTAGGCATTTGGAAATTGCTCCCAAGGATGAGTGGTTCCATTTTAGGACCACTATTGTTTTCACTATATACAGTGCCTTGCGAAAGTATTCGGCCCCCTTGAACTTTGCAACCTTTAGCCACATTTCAGGCTTCAAACATAAAGATATAAAACTGTATTTTTTTGTGAAGAATCAACAACAAGTGGGACACAATCATGAAATGGAACGACATTTATTGGATATTTCAAACTTTTTTAACAAATCAAAAACTGAAAAATTGGGCGTGCAAAATTATTCAGCCCCCTTAAGTTAATACTTTGTAGCGCCACCTTTTGCTGCGATTACAGCTGTAAGTCGCTTGGGGTATGTCTCTATCAGTTTTGCACATCGAGAGACTGACATTTTTCCCATTCCTCCTTGCAAAACAGCTCGAGCTCAGTGAGGTTGGATGGAGAGCATTTGTGAGCAGCAGTTTTCAGTTCTTTCCACAGATTCTCGATTGGATTCAGGTCTGGACTTTGACTTGGCCATTCTAACACCGGGATATGTTTATTTTTGAACCATTCCATTGTAGATTTTGCTTTATGTTTTGGATCATTGTCTTGTTGGAAGACAAATCTCCGTCCCAGTCTCAGGTCTTTTGCAGACTCCATCAGGTTTTCTTCCAGAATGGTCCTGTATTTGGCTCCATCCATCTTCCCATCAATTTTAACCATCTTCCCTGTCCCTGCTGAAGAAAAGCAGGCCCAAACCATGATGCTGCCACCACCATGTTTGACAGTGGGGATGGTGTGTTCAGGGTTATGAGCTGTGTTGCTTTTACGCCAAACATAACGTTTTGCATTGTTGCCAAAAAGTTCAATTTTGGTTTCATCTGACCAGAGCACCTTCTTCCACATGTTTGGTGTGTCTCCCAGGTGGCTTGTGGCAAACTTTAAACGACACTTTTTATGGATATCTTTAAGAAATGGCTTTCTTCTTGCCACTCTTCCATAAAGGCCAGATTTGTGCAATATACGACTGATTGTTGTCCTATGGACTTGGCCATTCTAACACCTGGATATGTTTATTTTTGAACCATTCCATTGTAGATTTTGCTTTATGTTTTGGATCATTGTCTACACCTCAGCTGTAGATCTCTGCAATTCATCCAGAGTGATCATGGGCCTCTTGGCTGCATCTCTGATCAGTCTTCTCCTTGTATGAGCTGAAAGTTTAGAGGGACGGCCAGGTCTTGGTAGATTTGCAGTGGTCTGATACTCCTTCCATTTCAATATTATCGCTTGCACAGTGCTCCTTGGGATGTTTAAAGCTTGGGAAATCTTTTTGTATCCAAATCTGGCTTTAAACTTCTTCACAACAGTATCTCGGACCTGCCTGGTGTGTTCCTTGTTCTTCATGATGCTCTCTGCGCTTTTAACGGACCTCTGAGACTATCACAGTGCAGGTGCATTTATACGGAGACTTGATTACACACAGGTGGATTGTATTTATCATCATTAGTCATTTAAGTCAACATTGGATCATTCAGAGATCCTCACTGAACTTCTGGAGAGAGTTTGCTGCACTGAAAGTAAAGGGGCTGAATAATTTTGCACGCCCAATTTTTCAGTTTTTGATTTGTTAAAAAAGTTTGAAATATCCAATAAATGTCGTTCCACTTCATGATTGTGTCCCACTTGTTGTTGATTCTTCACAAAAAAATACAGTTTTATATCTTTATGTTTGAAGCCTGAAATGTGGCAAAAGGTCGCAAAGTTCAAGGGGGCCGAATACTTTCGCAAGGCACTGTATTTGACTTCTTGGTGATGTCATTCGGAAACATAATGTTAACTTTCACTGCTATGTGGATGACACACAGCTGTACATTTCAATGAAACATGGTGAAGTCCCAAAATTGCCCTCGATGGAAGACTGTGTTTCAGACGTAAGGAAGTGGATTGCTGCAAATGTTCTACTTTTAAACTCAGACAAAACAGAGATGGTGGTCTAGGTCCCAAGAAACAAAGATATCTTCTGTTGAATCTGGCAATTCATCTTTATAGTTGTACAGTCGTCTCAAATAAAACTGTGCAGAACCTCGGCGTTACTCTGGACCCTGATCTCTTTTTTGACGAACATATCAAGACTGTTTCAAGGACTGCTTTTTTCCCATCTACGTAACATTGCAAAAATCTGAAACTTTCTGGCCAAAAATGATGCAGAAAAATGTATCCATTCTTTTGTCACTTCTAGGTGAGACTACTGCAATGCTCTACTTTCCGGCCACCCAGATAAGGCTTCAGTTAGTGCTAAATACGGCTGCTAGAATCTTGATGAGAACCAAAACATTTGTACATATTACTCCAGTGCATCCTGTTAAGGCAAGGCTGATTAAGGTTTAACTGCTAACCAACCATTACATGTGTAACGTTCTTCTGATGAAGAAGGATCGGACCAAAGCGCAGCGTGGTAAGTGTTCATGATTTTTATTAACACTAGAACAAAATAACAAAGTGAGAAACGAAACCGAAACAGTCCTGTCAGGTGCAGAACACTAAACAGAATCAACTACCCACAAAACACGGGTGGGAAAAAGTAAGTATGGTTCCCAATCAGAGACAACGATAGACAGCTGTCCCTGATTGAGAACCATACCTGGCCAAAACATAGAAAACTGAACGTAGAATGCCAACCCTGACCAAACCAAAATAGAGACATAAAATGCTCTCTAAGGTCAGGGCGTGACAACATGGGCTTGCTCCTACCTATCTTTCCGATTTGGTCCTGCCGTACATACCTAAACATACGCACAAGGCACAGGCCTCCTTACTGTCCCTAGAATTTCTAAGCAAACAGCTGGAGGCAGGGCTTTCTCCTCTTGAGCTCCATTTTTATGCAATGGTCTGCCTACCCATGTGAGAGATGCAGACTCGGTCTCAACCTTTAAGTCTTTACTGAAGACTCATCTCTTCAGTGGGTCATATGATTGAGTGTAGTCTGGCCCAGGAGTGTGAAGGTGAACGGAAAGGCTCTGGAGCAACGAACCGCCCTTGCTGTCTCTGCCTGGCCGGTTCCTCTCTCTCCACTGGGATTCTCTGCCTCTAACCCTATTACAGGGGCTGAGTCACTGGCTTACTGGTGCTCTTCCATGTCATCCCTAGGATGGGTGCATCAATTGAGTGGGTTGAGTAACTGACGTGATCTTCCTGTCTGGGTTGGAGCCCCACCTTGGGTTGTGCAGTGGCAGAGATCTTTGTGGGCTATACTCGGACTTGTCTCAGGATGGTAAGTTGGTGGTTGAAGATATCCCTCTAGTGGTGTGAGGGCTGTGCATTGGCAAAGTGGGTGGGGTTATATCCTGCCTGTTTGGCCCTGTCTGGGGGTATCGTCGGACAGCAGGAGAGGTAGATATACTCTGAATAATCGGCTATGAAAAGCCAACTGACATTTACTCCTGAGGTGCTGACCTGTTGCACCCTCGACATCCACTGTGATTATTATTATCTGACCCTGCTGGTCATCTATGAACATTTGAACATCTTGGCCATGTTCTGTTATAATCTCCATCCGGCACAGCCAGAAGAGGACTGGCCACCCCTCATAGCCTGGTTCCACTCTAGGTTTCAACCTAGGTTCTGGCCTTTCTAGGGAGTTTTTCCTAGCCACCGTGCTTCTACACCTGCATTGCTTGCTGTTTGGGGTTTTAGGCTGGGTTTCTGTACAGCACTTTGAGATATCAGCTGATGTAAGAAGGGCTTTATAAATACATTTGATTTGATGAACCAGACTTGTGGACGTCCACAATTTTTTTTCTGAGGTCTTGGCTGATTTCTTTTAATTTTCCCATGATGTCAAGCACTGATTTTGAAGGTAGGCCTTGAAATACATCCACTGGTACACCTCCAATTGATTCAAATGATGCCAATTAGCCTATCAGAAGTTTCTAAAGCCATGACATATTTTCTGGAATTTTCCAAGCTGTTTAAAGGCACAGTCAACTTAGTGTATGTAAACTTCTGACCCACTGGAATTGTGACACAGTGAATTATATGCAAAATAATCTGTCTGTAAACAATTGTTGGAAGAATGACTTGTGTCATGCACAAAGTAGATGTCCTAACCGACTTGCCAAAACTATAGTTTGTTAACAAGAAATTTGTGGAGTGGTTGAAAAATGAGTTTTAATGAGTCTAACCTAAGTGTATGTAAACTTCCGACTTCAACTGTAGCTGAGGGCAATTTAGGAAGGGAATTAAATGCGCAGCTTAGGAAAACCGGTCCACCACCATAAGGATGGTTGTATTGCCATCAGACAGCGGGAGGACTTTAACCAAGTCCAAGGATATATGGGACCAGGGGCTGTGAGGGACAGGAAGTGGATGTTTTAAAAGGTTCCCAATAGGGGAACCCTTGTGTTAACTCTTTTTGGTCCCAGGTAGAACTCTTTTGGGTTCCATGTAGAACCCTTTCCACAGAGGTTTCCACCTGGAACCAAGAGGGGTTCTGCCTAGACCCCAAAAAAATTTATCAAAGGGTTCTCCTATTGGGACAGCTGAAAATGTAAGGACCGATGCTGGAGATGAGAAGCAGGTACGGGGAGTCAACATTTATTCAGGAACAGACAGGTTACAAAACAGGAACAGCATCAGCACACGGGTAAACAACGAAAAACTACAATTAATTCTGAAGCGGGGAACAGAGCGGGGAGGTAATGACAAAGGTGATTAAATCCAGGTTCAGTCCAATAACCGCTGATGCCTGTGACGGGGGGGGGGGGGGGGGGGAGGTGTGCTTAATACTGGTGGCAGGAGTGTGTAATGCTGGGGAACCTATCGCCTTTGAGCGCCAGGGAGGGGGAGCGGGAGCAGGCGTGACAGAAAAACCCTTTTGGAACCCTTATTTCTGAGAGTGTACAGCCGTTTAGTTAGTTAGAGCTCCATTTGCCTATGTGTGAAAGCCCTTCTTATGCACTGTGTGGAGAAGATAAGACAGCTATTCCTGTAATGCCATCAGCTCTGTATTGTGTTGCAGTCATTGTGTTCTCGTCCTACTCATGCAGCTGATACAGCCCGAATAGAGCCTTCATTCACTCCCAGTCAATCATTACAATCCTACCTGTATGTTCAAACTAATCAGCACAACCACATACAGTATGTCATAGCAGCACTGGGGGGAAACATCATGAATACAGAGTTTCCCATTCACTCTGAATTTAGTATAGTGAAAGGAGAATGTTTGGTTAGATTGGTCATGATGAAGAGTGAGTATTTCTGAACCTGGTCAATGAATGCTGAGTGGGAGGCTGAGGGCTGCAGAGCACTCAGTAACACTGAGCCCTCCTAACTAAGAAGAAAGTGAGAGAGTTACTCAGCAGGGAATAGTTTCACAGTCCAAAGTAATTTAATCTGTTTCAATTGGAGAACTAGAACATCATTTAAATAATGTGCTCCCAAATTAGAAATGTTATGTGCTCAAGGCATTCAATTACTAGTAACAGATACAAGGTGCACATCATTTGAGTGTTAGGAAGATACTCCTGAGATTAATTGTAAGCTTTTAATGAAATGTCAACCTTACCAAATTTCAACTGTTTATGCTTTCATGTACGAGACTTGAGATAACTTTAGTTTTAACTATACTTTGTGAAAATACATTTTTTCTTCCAGGTGTCACACCCTGGCTATAGATAGGCTTTTATTCTCTATTTTGGTTAGGCCAGGGTGTGACTAGGGTGGGCATTCTATGTTCATTTTCTATGTTTTGTATTTCTTTGTTGTTTGGCCGGGTGTGGTTCTCAATCAGAGGCAGCTGTCTATTGTTGTCTCTGATTGAGAACCATACTTAGGTAGCTTTTTCCCACTGGGTTTTTGTGGGTAGTTGTTTTCTGTTTTGTGTCTGCACCAGACAGAACTGTTTCGGTTTCGTTCGGTCTCTTTGTTATTTCAGTGTTCAGTTTAATAAAATCATGAACACGCTGCATCTTGGTCCTCTCCTTCCAACAGCCGTCACACCAGGGGAACAAATAGTTACTTTGGCGGTGACTACAACTATTTGAATAGAGATCTTAGAAATCAACTACTTATTAAAAATATATATTTCAATACAGATCTTAGGACGTGACTACTTTTCTGAAAAAATTGGATTGGCTGCCATCAACTAATAGAAGGGCTGTGTCTGGAACTTCATATTGAAGATAGAAAGAGACTGAAGAGATCACATAATCTCCTATACTATTCCAGTCTATCTATTCGTACAGATAAATATAAATACTTTTTGATGCTCAACTACTGCATGACTCTTTCAACATGCCACTGAAAAGGTCAAAAGCTGCAATACATTTTATGATTGCTGAAAATACCGCAGAATAGAACAAAGCCATTTGCAAACATTGCAAACAGCAAGTTGGACACACACTATACCATCTTTAAAGGTATAGTTTTCTCCGAATACAGACTGACATGATTTTCCACCTACCTGGCTGTAGTTGATTTCAAGATGGCAGTTTTTGGGCTATTTAGTTTCCTTTGGACACTTAATAGCCATATTTTGCTACTGTTATTTTTCTCAGTAACATTAAACTGTTCTTGTGCCTGTGTAATAAAACTAACATTTTATTAGCATGTTACATAAAACTTTTGTAATTGCATTTTAATCGCATAGCAATTAGCTGAGAGTGTTTAACTACTGTACACGAGGAATAGTGACAATTCCTTATTTCACTTATGAAATAACTACATTATAAAGCAATTTTCAGTCTAATGTACCAACAATTTTGCTATTATAATAATCAAAGTTAATATACATGTATAAGTACTTGATGTCAAGGTATTACCTTATGTCACACTCATTATGAAGATATATTTCTTAAATATCTTTTTTTGTAATTTTGAAGCTGCAAAAGTGACCTACTCTAATGTAAAGGTGATTCCATGTCCTTCAAGTATTTCATTATAAGCTATAGGCTACATTAAGATTCATATCTAAGAGCCCTCCAAACCATGTGCTTATGATAATATATTTAGACTAATTCAACTAACTGTTGTAGTTTGGTTCTTCATCAAATATTTGGCAGCGATTAAATATATATTTTTGGTATTAAAGTACCTTCAAATATTATTAGATTTTCTGATACCTATATTGGGATATCAAAGAAAATTGTAGGCTTTTAGTTGAATCTCAATATAAACTATATTTGACTACCTTGAATATTTGGATATTTGAATATTATAAGTTCAAATGTTCAAATAAACTACAAATGACAACACTTTTCTGCTCAGGTTTGTCATGTACTGTTGCTCTGGCTCTATAAACTCTTGGTCTTGGGAAACTAAAAACATGAATCATTAACCTGAACTTGGTGTGATCTTTCTCTATTGTCTGTAATTTGACAAATAAATAGAAACATGTCTTTCATCAAAGAACCAAACGCACAAATTAAATGTGTGAAGTGTGTCTTATTTCTTTGACGTTGAATTTTTGTGGGGGGAAATGACATTTAGCAAAGTGAAAGGAAGGATGGTTATCAGCACACCAAGCTCTGCAGGATGTCAAGACAGCCTGCGGGACATTTGTTCCAACGCTAGCTTGTCCTTTTAATCAAAGTTGTTTTATCACAGGAAGTAGAGATAGAACAAGAATGTTTTCTGACTTTATTGTCTGTTCTGTTGCATAATTCAGGCATTGAGAAATATCTTAATGAGATTTCTCCTCATTGTCAGGCTCGTCCTGAGTTAAATGAGGGATCCATCTGCAGCAGAGAGATAGAGCTGTGCCTCATCTACAAGGAAGACCACAGGGGTCCTCCTATGCAGGAAGGAAACAACTACAGGGAAGATACTTTCTAAGGAAGTGAAAATCACCAGTTTTATTGTCTTTTTTTAGGCAAATCAGTTTATTGTTAGAATACTATTTGCATATCTATTATTGAGAAATTACCATTCCTTTCATAAACAGTTCCGTCACATCACCTCTGTTTTAATTCATGCAGGAAAAGTAATAATCTAGCGCGAAGACATATAAAAGAACCCCATATGCTGTTCATAAACTGTTGTCCCTGCCTGTTAAGTTGATTGTCCAAGTCAAGTCTCAAGCATGATATCAGAGATCAGACTCAAGTCTTTGCACTGCAGATGATGCAAGACTTTGAATCCCCTATCTTTGATTGCCAGAATGTTAGTGCAGAGCTATACTGTTTTTACCATTACAATCTGTTTCACAATATTAGTGACAATTTTATTTTCCAACACTTGGTGAAGCAGAGAGAGGAACATTCTCCATGTGAGCTAATTAAAGATTGTTTATTTTCCCCCACTGTCTGATAAACGCCCCTCGCTCTTTTTAATAGCTTGGAAACAGAGCGTGATTAAAATATAGCCCCTCTGGGTGACCAAACATGAAGCAGGGCCACCACTTCCACCCAGACAGATCATCATGTGTAATGGATATGGAAACAAAAAAACACCCAGAAAATACATTCAAGAAGGCTGGGCTGGACATACCAATGGGGACAATGAATGACAGATCTAAGATGTAATGTAACATTTCGATACGGGCACACCCAGCACCCAAGAAAATGTATCTATGGGTGTAAAAAATATCCAACCCTAGTCATAATTGTTACTCACTCAATCATTTAAAATATGGGTTACATACAGACTGCACAAAATATCAATAGGCCTATCCATTAAAAAAAATCTAAATTCAACTTCATCATTGTACACAGCTCACATATATTGAACCACTCCTACCGCTGGAAAGTAATTCTCCAGACAAAGCGAGATGAATCTGTCGTTGATACAGGAGTGATAAACGAGAAGCCTCCCTAAGACCCGCATTCATGACAAAAGCTCTAAAGGATGTCGCCTGCTAGTTCAACAAAGTACTGTGTGTGTGAGAAATTGAATTAGATGGAAAGGGAGTTCTGAGAAGAGCTGCCAGTCAGAGCTCTGACAAGCACACAGGAGAATATGGATCCTTTATTAGTTGTGTTCCAACTCCTTAATGAAATGGAAGAGGATGAGAGGGCAACACCTCAAGAGCTGCCTCAGGTGACGATAAGTATTTAGATATCTGATTTGTTTGTTTTTTATGGACCTTATCCATGCCATTAACAATGGAAGTTGTCATTTGATTTGGTTCGCTGGTGTGAACTATGAAGATGAGTTAACATTGGAAGTGTAAATGAGAAGATGTGAGTTCTAATAAAGGATAATATCACACTTCCATGATATTATGCAGCAGAAAATCAAACAACAATCAAACAATTGATTCATATTATTTCCCCCTCAGTCTCGTACCATACCTTCCACGGCGCTATCCTGTATGCCTTCTAACTATTGCCTTCTGTCATTTTCATGATTGGGTGAGTTTAAAACAAATCTCAACTGACATTTAGAAATGTCAATAGCACTCACTCCCCATAGGCAAAATTAAATCTGGATGGAAACGACTAGGTGATGAAAAGCTTTAACTTATTATGAAGTAAAATCACAGGAACTTTGAACGATCTCCCCTATCTAACATGCAGTTCAAGCTAGAGCTGTGTGTGTAGTGACACAGTCTAAGCAGTTGAGAGGAGTAGATTCGAAAACCAATATAATGATCACATTTTTAGCATGAAGTCTTCCTCATGAAAATGTGCTTTATGGAATGTTTTCACCTGGGAAGAAAATGGATGGGTACCTGGATGTCCTTAGAGAATTCAGGAATTATAGACTTGGAGTGAGAGGAGCTAAGGGCAGGATCCTGACCTGCACGCTTAGTGGGTAAAGCATGGCTTTAACAGCATGGTGATTGTAAAAGCAGTTCAGAACTATGAAGTTATGTGCTACCCGTATTCCCCCCCCCCCCACACACACACACACACTTCACACTGTGAAATATACACTGGCAGGAGTTGTTATTAATCAGCAGCATTTTCCATCTGTAAGTTCAGGTTTGCATAAATGGCTGGAGTCAGATGTTTTGAATTTAATCAGGGAACAAAGGTTATGAATACACCATGACAATAACACAAGCAGCACTGCTGCAGCTAACCTTTTCTAATATGCATCCATTTCCTTTCAGGAAATAGTTGTCGTTACAGCTTCCCGTGAATTAATCAAGTGCAGTCAAACAATTGATTGTGTTCCTCTGTTTTCCGACATTCAGAACAGATCAGTAGGTATGGAACAAGTGATGGAACGCAGATGATTAAGGGTAATACCACGATAATGGAATAACGCTGAGACTAGGTTTATGTACAACAACTGTTAAATGAACATTGTTAAAAGTAATCCTTGTGCAAGGCACTGTATATGCTTTGTTAAACTTTGAAATAAATGTTTTTTGTTTGGTATACATTATAAAGTGAAAATCTGAGTCTCAGCGTAGTTCCGTTACCATGGAATTGCCCTTAAAATGTCCAAGTGACATTTTCAATCACTGTGCAGGAACAAATGGCAGACTTCTACAGATCCATGCAGAGTAAACTATGTAAAAGCATTACATTGTTTGTATCCAAATAAAAAATATAGTAATTGTAAAGTTTTATTACCTAAACTTACCTAATTCCATTAAGTACATACAGTATGGACCTATGTATTAGCATCATTAAACTATTCAGATTGCATTGTTTTCATAATCATATGATAATCAACTCTCGAAATATCAGTGGATTATAGTATTTCTGTATAATTAAATCCCAAAGGAACTGTATGAGGTCCAGTGTCACGTTCTGACCTTTATTTTCCTTTGTTTTGTCTTTATTTAGTATGGTCAGGGCGTGAGTTGGGGTGGGCAGTCTGTTTTGTGTTTCTATGTTTGTTTTTTGTTTCGGCCTAGTATGGTTCTCAATCAGAGGCA